>NC_084573.2:37342500-37405000 GCF_033978685.3 Nerophis lumbriciformis
TGGTTCGCTTCCCCTTTGGTCCGGAGGACACGATATCGAATATTTCCAAAAACAATTTCAAATGTGGACTCGTCAGACCACAGAACACTTTTCCACTTTGCATCAGTCCATCTTAGTTGGGAAAGGTCATGTTCACCACTGTGTTACATGGCCTTTCCTTTTAACAACACTCAGTAAACGATTGGGAACCGAGGAGACACATTTTTGAAGCTTCTCAGGTGGAATTCTTTCCCATTCTTGCTTGATGTACAGCTTAAGTTGTTCAACAGTCTCCTTTGTGCTATTTTAGGCTTCATAATGCGCCACACATTTTCAATGGGAGACAGGTCTGGACTGCAGGCGGGCCAGTCTAGTACCCGCACTCTTTTACTATGAAGCCACGTTGATGTAACACGTGGCTTGGCATTGTCTTGCTGAAATAAGCAGGGGCGTCCATGGTAACGTTGCTTGGATTGGCAACATATGTTGCTCCAAAACCTGTATCTGTCATGACTTGGACTGTGGAGTTTTTGTTTTCCCAAGATGCAAGAGAATTTGGATCGGACATGGCTTGAAGGTGGGTACATGATTTATTTAACACTATAACTACAAAGAAAGGATCAAACAAAAAGCGCGCACAGGGGCGGAGGTACAAAACTAGACTATAAACACAAAACTTGCACATTGGCAGAAAACTATGAACAATTAAACAAAACACTAACTGTGGCTTAATAAACAAACTTACTGTGGCATGGGATCGTGAACAGGGCTTGAAACGCGAGGATAGCAGGGTGAGAAAGGCTATGACTCCAGGACGAACAACTGAAAATGAAAAGCTTAAATAACACAGACATGATTAACGAAAACAGGTGCGTGACTCAAAACGTGAAACGGGTGCGTGACGTGACAGGTGAAAACTAATGGTTGCTATGGTGACAAACAAGAGTGCACAATAAGTCCAAACGTGGAACAGGTGAAACTAATGGGGTAATCATGGAAACAAGACAAGGGAGTGAAAAGCCAGAAACTAAACAAAACATGACTTAAAACAAAACATGATTACACAGACATGACAGTATGTACCTTTCAGCATTAATGGCACCTTCACAGATGTGTAAGTTACCCATGTCTTGGGCACTAATACACCCCCATACCATCACACATGCTGCCTTTTCAACTTTGCGCCTGGAACAATCCGGATGGTTCTCTTCCTCTTTGGTCCGGAGGACACGACGTCCACAGTTTCCAAAAACAATTTGAAATGTGGACTCGTCAGACCAGGAAACACTTTTCCACTTTGTATCAGTCCATCTGAGATGAGCTCAGGCCCAGCGAAGCCGACGGCGTTTCTGGGTGTTGTTGATAAACGGTTTTCGCCTTGCATAGGGGAGTTTTAACTTGCACTTACAGATGTAGCGACCGACTGTAGTTACTGACAGTGGGTTTCTGAAGTGTTCCTGAGCCCATGTGGTGATATCCTTTACACACTGATGTCGTTTCTTGATGCAGTACAGCCTGAGGGATCGAAGGTCACGGGCTTAGCTGCTTACGTGTGTCATGACTTGGTCCTGGGTGTTAGCTTTTCCGGGATTCAATGGAAAGTTGGCACGGGCGAGACGGGAATGAAGGTACATGATTTATTTATTAACTATAAATACAAAAAAAGGATCAAACAAAAAGCGCGCACAGTGGCGGAGAATAAACTATGAACAATTAAACAAAACTTGCAAACTATGGCTTGAATAAAGAAAACTTACTTGGCATGGACAAAAAAGGAGCAGCGTGAAGGATAAACATGAAAAAATGGACAGAGCCTAAATGTGGTGTGAGGTCGTCAGGACGAACAACAGAAAATGAATGAACTTAAATACTATGGACATGATTAGTGAAAGCAGGTGCGTGACTCAAAACGTGAAACAGGTGCGTGACGTGACAGGTGAAAACTAATGGTTGCTATGGTGACAAACAAGAGTGCACAATGAGTCCAAACGTGGAACAGGTGAAACTAATGGGGTAATCATGCAAACAAGACAAGAGAGTGAAAAGCCAGAAACTAAACAAAACATGACTTAAAACAAAACATGATTACACAGACATGACAGTATGTACCTTTCAGCATTAATGGCGCCTTCACAGATGTGTAAGTTACCCATGTCTTGGGCACTAATACACCCCCATACCATCACACATGCTGGCTTTTACACTTTGCGCCTAGAACAATCCGGATGGTTCTTTTCCTCTTTGGTCCGGAGGACACGACGTCCACAGTTTCCAAAAACAATTCGAAATGTGGACTCGTCAGACCACAGAACACTTTTCCACTTTGTATCAGTCCATCTTAGATGAGCTCAGGCCCAGCGAAGCCGACGGCGTTTCTGGGTGTTGTTGATCAACGGTTTTCGCCTTGCATAGGGGAGTTTTAACTTGCACTTACAGATGTAGCGACCAACTGTAGTTACTGACAGTGGGTTTCTGAAGTGTTCCTGAGCCCATGTGGTGATGTCCTTTACACACTGATGTCGTTTGTTGATGCAGTACAGCCTGAGGGATGGAAGGTCACGGGCTTAGCTGCTTACGTGTGTCATGACTTGGTCCTGGGTGTTAGCTTTTCCGGGATGCAATGGAAAGTTGGCACGGGCGAGACGGGAATGAAGGTACATGATTTATTTATTAACTATAAATACAAAAAAAAGGATCAAACAAAAAGTGCGCACAGTGGCGGAGAATAAACTATGAACAATTAAACAAAACTTGCAAACTATGGCTTGAATAAAGAAAACTTACTTGGCATGGACAAAAAAGGAGCAGCGTGAACGATAAACATGAAAAAATGGACAGAGCCTAAATGTGGTGTGAGGTCGTCAGGACGAACAACAGAAAATGAATGAACTTAAATACTATGGACATGATTAGTGAAAGCAGGTGCGTGACTCAAAACGTGAAACAGGTGCGTGACGTGACAGGTGAAAACTAATGGTTGTTGCTATGGTGACAAACAAGAGTGCACAATGAGTCCAAACGTGGAACAGGTGAAACTAATGGGGTAATCATGGAAACAAGACAAGGGAGTGAAAAGACAGAAACTAAAGAGTCCAATAACTAAACAAAAACATGACTTAACACAAAACATGATTACACAGACATGACAACGTGGAGTGATTTCTCCAGATTCTCTGAACCCTTTGATGATATTACGGAGCGTAGATGGTGAAATCCCTCAATTCCTTGCAATAGCTGGTTGAGAAATGTTGTTCTTAAACTGTTCAACAATTTGCTCACGCATTTGTTGACAAAGCGGTGACCCTCGCCCCATCCTTGTTTGTGAATGACTGAGCATTTCATGGAATCTACTTTTATACCCAATCATGGCACCCACCTGTTCCCAATTTGCCTGCACACCTGTGGGATGTTCCAAATAAGTGTTTGATGAGCATTCCTCAACTTTATCAGTATTTATTGCCACCTATAACAATCCGGATGGTTCTTTTCCTCTTTGGTCCAGAGGACACGGCGTCCACAGTTTCCAAAAACAATTTGAAATGTGGACTCGTCAGACCACAGAACACTTTTCCACTTTGTATCAGTCCATCTTAGATGAGCTCAGGCCCAGCAAAGCCGACGGCGTTTTTGGGTGTTGTTGATAAACGGTGTTCGCCTTGCATAGGAGTTTTAACTTGCACTTACAGATGTAACTGTAACTGTAGTTACTGGCAGTGGGTTTCTGAAGTGTTCCTGAGCCCATGTGGTGATATCCTTTACACACTGATGTCGCTTGTTGATGCAGTACAGCCATTTTTTACCTTGAAAAAAAAATGTTACCTTGAAAATTTTTTTTTACCTTGAAAATCATGTTTTAACTTAAAACATTTTTTTCTAATTTTTTTTTTTTTTTTTTTTAATAATTTTTTTTAATTTTTTTTTTTTTTTTGTAAAAATTTTAACTTTTTTAAAATATTTTAAACTTTTTTTAAACTTTTTTTAAACTTTTTTTAAACTTTTTTTAAACTTTTTTAAAACTTTTTTAAAACTTTTTTAAAACTTTTTTTAAAGTTTTTTTAAACTTTTTTTTAACTTTTTAAAATTTTTTTTACCCTAACCCCAACCCTAACCCTAACCCTAACCCTAATCTTAACCCTAACCCTAACCCTAAAAAAAAATGTTAATTGTTAAAATTGTTTAAAAAAATTAAAAACATGTAAAATTGTTTAAAATTTTTTTACAAATTAAAAAACAGTTTAAAACATTTTACAAATTAAAAAAAATTAAAAAAATTAAAAAATTAAAAAACATTTTTTTTAAATTAAAAAAATTTGAAAATCATGTTTTACCTTGAAAAAAAAATTTTACCTTGAAAATTTTTTTGTACCTTGAAAATCATTTTTTACCTTGAAAAAAAAATGTTACCTTGAAAAAAAAATTTTACCTTGAAAATTTTTTTGTACCTTGAAATCATTTTTTTCCTTAGCTGCTTACGTGCAGTGATTTCTCCAGATTCTCTGAACCCTTTGATGATATTACGGAGCGTAGATGGTGAAATCCCTAAATTCCTTGCAATAGCTGGTTGAGAAAGGTTTTTCTTAAACTGTTCAACAATTTGCTCACGCGTTTGTCGACAAAGTGGTGACCCTCGCCCCGTCCTTGTTTGTGAATGACTGAGCATTTCATGGAATCTACTTTTATACCCAATCATGGCACCCACCTGTTCCCAATTTGCCTGTTCACCTGTGGGATGTTCCAAATAAGTGTTTGATGAGCATTCCTCAACTTTATCAGTATTTATTGCCACCTATAACAATCCGGATGGTTCTTTTCCTCTTTGGTCCGGAGGACACGGCGTCCACAGTTTCCAAAAACAATTTGAAATGTGGACTCGTCAGACCACAGAACACTTTTCCACTTTGTATCAGTCCATCTTAGATGAGCTCAGGCCCAGCGAAGCCGACGGCGTTTTTGGGTGTTGTTGATAAACGGTGTTCGCCTTGCATAGGAGTTTTAACTTGCACTTACAGATGTAACTGTAACTGTAGTTACTGACAGTGGGTTTCTGAAGTGTTCCTGAGCCCATGTGGTGATATCCTTTACACACTGATGTCGCTTGTTGATGCAGTACAGCCATTTTTTACCTTGAAAAAAAAATTTTGCCTTGAAAATTTTTTTTACCTTGAAAATTATTTTTTACCTTGAAAATCATGTTTTAACTTAAAACATTTTTTTTAAATTTTTAAATTTTTAATTTTTTTTAAATTTTTTAAAATTTTTTTTAATTTTTGTAAAAATTTTAACTTTTTTTTTAACTTTTTTAAATATTTGTAACTTTTTTTTAACTTTTTTTTAACTTTTTAAATTTTTTTTTACCCTAACCCTAACCCTAATCTTAACCCTAACCCTAACCCTAACCCTAATCTTAACCCTAACCCTAACCCTAACCCTAACCCTAAAAAAAATGTTAATTGTTAAAATTGTTTAAAAAAATTAAAAACATTTAAAATTGTTTTAAATTGTTTTAAAAAAATTTACAAATCAAAAAAAAGTTTAAAACATTTTACAAATTAAAAAAAATAAAAAAAATAAAAAAATTTAAAAACATTTTTTTTAAATTAAAAAAATTTGAAAATCATTTTTTACCTTGAAAAAAAAATTTTATCTTGAAAATGTTTTTGTACCTTGAAAATCATTTTTTACCTTGAAATTTTTTTTTTACCTTGAAAAAAATTTTTTACCTTGAAAATTTTTTTGTACCTTGAAATCATTTTTTACCTTAGCTGCTTACGTGCAGTGATTTCTCCAGATTCTCTGAACCCTTTGATGATATTACGGAGCATAGATGGTGAAATTCCTAAATTCCTTGCAACAGCTGGTTGAGAAAGGTTTTTCTTAAACTGTTCAACAATTTGCTCACGCATTTGTCGACAAAGTGGTGACCCTCGCCCCATCCTTGTTTGTGAATGACTGAGCATTTCATGGAATCTACTTTTATACCCAATCATGGCACCCACCTGTTCCCAATTAGCCTGTTCACCTGTGGGATGTTCCAAATAAGTGTTTGATGAGCATTCCTCAACTTTATCAGTATTTATTGCCACCTTTCCCAACTTCTTTGTCACGTGTTGCTGGCATCAAATTCTAAAGTTAATGATTATTTGCAAAAAAAAAAAGATGTTTATCAGTTTGAACATCAAATATGTTGTCTTTGTAGCATATTCAACTGAATATGGGTTGAAAATGATTTGCAAATCATTGTATTCCGTTTATTTTTACATCTAACACAATTTCCCAACTCATATGGAAACGGGGTTTGTACCGTACACAAGCGGGTGGAAGCTCATCTTGCAAGGTTATTAAAGGTTATTGTTCTCCTCCACCAAAGTGCACGCAAAGCCTGTAAAGGCATACTGTTCATCTGCGAGGGACGGATGGCAGCTTGCGGAAAGATAAACGGTATTGTTGCTGTCACATCTGTCATGTCTGCTGCACAATCGACGCACACATGGAAAGCACAACACCCACGTGCCCTTGATTCTCATTTGACTTTGTTGAAACGTGTCTCAACTAAGTAGACCCACGCTGACAACTATTTTGTGACTGTCAAGTTGGATTTTCACAGCTGAATAAACAGTTTAGCGCACTAAAGCGGTGTTTTTCAACCACTGTGCCGCGGCACACTAGTGTGCCGTGAGATACAGTCTGGTGTGCCGTGGGAGATTATGTCATTTCACCTATTTGGGTTAAAATATTTTTTGCAAAGCAGTAATTATAGTCTGCAAATGATGTGTTGTTGTTGAGTGTCTGTGCTGTCTAGAGCTCGGCAGAGTAACCGTGTAATACTCTTCCATATCAGTAGGTGGCAGCAGGTAGCTAATTGCTGTGTAGATGTGGGAAACAGCGGGAGGCAGGGTGCAGGTAAAAAGGTGTCTAATGCTTAAACCAAAAATAAACAAAAGGTGAGTGCCCCTAAGAAAAGGCATTGAAGCTTAGGGAAGGCTATGCAGAACGAGACTAAAACTGAACTGGCTACAAAGTAAACAAAAACAGAACGCTGGACAACAGCAAAGACTTACTGTGGAGCAAAGACAATGTGCATCCGAACATGACATGACAATCAACAATGTCCCCACAAAGAAGGATAAAAACAATTGAAATATTCTTGATTGCTAAAACAAAGTAGATGCGGGAAATATCGCTCAAAGGAAGACATGAAACTGCTACAGGAAAATACCAACAAAACAGGACAATCCACCAAAAGACAAGAAGTACAACACTACACACAGGAAAACAGCAAAAAAAGTCCAAATAAGTCAGGGTGTGGTGTGACAGGTGGTGACAGTACACCTACTTTGAGACAAGAGCTATAGTGATGCATGCTTGGTTATGCTTTAAAGTCATACCCAACAATTGCGCCAATTACTTTTCATTATCCATATCAACTACCGAGTTTACATTTTTAATGATTTCTGCTGGTGGTGTGTCCCTGCATTTTTTCAACCCAAAAAAATGTGCCTTGGCTCAAAAAAGGTTGAAAAACACTGATCTAGAGCTCGGCAGAGTAACCGTGTAATACTCTTCCATATCAGTAGGTGGCAGCAGGTAGCTAATTGCTGTGTAGATGTGGGAAACAGCGGGAGGCAGGGTGCAGGTAAAAAGGTGTCTTAATGCTTAAACCAAAAATAAACAAAAGGTGAGTGCCTCTAAGAAAAGGCATTGAAGCTTAGGGAAGGCTATGCAGAACGAGACTAAAACTGAACTGACTACAAAATAAACAAAAACAGAATGCTGGAGGACAGCAAAGACTTACTGTGGAGCAAAGACAGCAATTACAATCAACAATTCCCCCACAAAGAAGAATAAAAACAACTGACAAAACAACAACAAAAATATTTTTAATCCAAACAGGTGAAATTAGATAATCTCGCACAGCACACCAGACTGTGTTGAAAAACACTGCCCTATACTACTGTAGTATTAGTATTTTTAGTTTATTTAGCATTTTTTATGCTTGGAAATGTTTAATTTAGGACCAAATGACCAAAAATTTGCGATGTGATGAAGCTCCAATATTTGAAGCGTGAGGGACCACTGTACTGTGATTTATTTATTTTTTTACTTTATTATTTGATCGATTTAGATTGTGTCAAGTTTCTTTACATTTTAGTAACCGTGTAATACTCTTCTATATCAGTAGGTGGCAGCAGGTAGCTAATTGCTGTGTAGATGTGGGAAACAGTGGGAGGCAGTGTGCAGGTAAAAAGGTGTCTTAATGCTTAAACCAAAAATAAACAAAAGGTGAGTGCCCCTAAGAAAAGGCATTGAAGCTTAGGGAAGGCTATGCAGAACGAAACTAAAACTGAACTGGCTACAAAGTAAACCAAAACAGAATGCTGGACGACAGCAAAGACTTACTGTGGAGCAAAGACAGCAATTACAATCAACAATGTCCCCACAAAGAAGAATAAAAACAACTGACAAAACAAAACAACAATATTTTTAATCCAAATAGGTGAAATTAGATAATCTCGCACAGCACACCAGACTGTGTTGAAAAACACTGCCCTATACTACTGTAGTATTAGTATTTTTAGTTTATTTAGCATTTTTTGTGCTTGGAAATGTTTAATTTAGGACCAAATGACCAAAAATTTGCGACGTGATGAAGCTGCAATATTTGAAGCGTGAGGGACCACTGTACTGTGATTTATTTATTTTTTACTTTATTATTTGATCGATTTAGATTGTGTCAAGTTTCTTTACATTTTAGTAACCGTGTAATACTCTTCTATATCAGTAGGTGGCAGCAGGTAGCTAATTGCTGTGTAGATGTGGGAAACAGTGGGAGGCAGTGTGCAGGTAAAAAGGTGTCTAATGCTTAAACGAAAAATAAACAAAAGGTGAGTGCCCCTAAGAAAAGGCATTGAAGCTTAGGGAAGGCTATGCAGAACGAGACTAAAACGGAACTGGCTACAAAGTAAACAAAAACTGAATGCTGGAGGACAGCAAAGACTTACTGTGGAGCAAAGACAGCAATTTCAATCAACAATGTCCCCACAAAGAAGAATAAAAACAACTGACAAAACAACAACAAAAATATTTTTAACCCAAATAGGTGAAATTAGATAATCTCCCACGGCACACCAGACTGTGTTGAAAAACACTGCCCTATACTACTGTAGTATTAGTATTTTTAGTTTATTTAGCATTTTTTATGCTTGGAAATGTTTAATTTAGGACCAAATGACCAAAAATTTGCGACGTGATGAAGCTGCAATATTTGAAGCGTGAGGGACCACTGTACTGTGATTTATTTATTTTTTACTTTATTATTTGATCGATTTAGATTGTGTCAAGTTTCTTTACATTTTAGTAACCGTGTAATACTCTTCTATATCAGTAGGTGGCAGCAGGTAGCTAATTGCTGTGTAGATGTGGGAAACAGCGGGAGGCAGTGTGCAGGTAAAAAGGTGTCTTAATGCTTAAACCAAAAATAAACAAAAGGTGAGTGCCCCTAAGAAAAGGCATTGAAGCTTAGGGAAGGCTATGCAGAACGAAACTAAAACTGAACTGGCTACAAAGTAAACCAAAACAGAATGCTGGACGACAGCAAAGACTTACTGTGGAGCAAAGACAGCAATTACAATCAACAATGTCCCCACAAAGAAGAATAAAAACAACTGACAAAACAAAACAACAATATTTTTAATCCAAATAGGTGAAATTAGATAATCTCGCACAGCACACCAGACTGTGTTGAAAAACACTGCCCTATACTACTGTAGTATTAGTATTTTTAGTTTATTTAGCATTTTTTATGCTTGGAAATGTTTAATTTAGGACCAAATGACCAAAAATTTGCGACGTGATGAAGCTGCAATATTTGAAGCGTGAGGGACCACTGTACTGTGATTTTTTATTTTTTACTTTATTATTTGATCGATTTAGATTGTGTCAAGTTTCTTTACATTTTAGTAACCGTGTAATACTCTTCCATATCAGCAGGTGGCAGCAGGTAGCTAATTGCTGTGTAGATGTGGGAAACAGCGGGAGGCAGTGTGCAGGTAAAAAGGTGTCTTGATGCTTAAACCAAAAATAAACAAAAGGTGAGTGCCCCTAAGAAAAGGCATTGAAGCTTAGGGAAGGCTATGCAGAACGAGACTAAAACTGAACTGGCTGCAAAGTAAACCAAAACAGAATGCTGGACGACAGCAAAGACTTACTGTGGAGCAAAGACAATGTGCATCCGAACATGACATGACAATCAACAATGTCCCCACAAAGAAGGATAAAAACAACTGAAATATTCTTGATTGCTAAAACAAAGTAGATGCGGGAAATATCGCTCAAAGGAAGACATGAAACTGCTACAGGAAAATACCAAAAAAAAGAGAAAAAGCCACCAAAATAGGAGTGCAAGACAAGAAGTAAAACACTACACACAGGAAAACAGCAAAAAAGTCCAAATAAGTCAGGGTGTGATGTGACAGGTGGTGACAGTACACCTACTTTGAGACAAGAGCTATAGTGATGCATGCTTGGTTATGCTTTAAAGTCATATCCAACAATTGCGACAATTACTTTTCATTATCAATATCAACTACCGAGTTTACATTTTTAATGTTTTCTGCTGGTGGTGTGCCTCCGCATTTTTTCAACGCAAAAAAATGTGCCTTGGCTCAAAAAAGGTTGAAAAACACTGATCTAGAGCTCGGCAGAGTAACCGTGTAATACTCTTCCATATCAGTAGGTGGCAGCAGGTAGCTAATTGCTGTGTAGATGTGGGAAACAGCGGGAGGCAGGGTGCAGGTAAAAAGGTGTCTAATGCTTAAACCAAAAATAAACAAAAGGTGAGTGCCTCTAAGAAAAGGCATTGAAGCTTAGGGAAGGCTATGCAGAACGAGACTAAAACTGAACTGACTACAAAATAAACAAAAACAGAATGCTGGAGGACAGCAAAGACTTACTGTGGAGCAAAGACAGCAATTACAATCAACAATTCCCCCACAAAGAAGAATAAAAACAACTGACAAAACAACAACAACAATATTTTTAACCCAAATAGGTGAAATTAGATAATCTCCCACGGCACACCAGACTGTGTTGAAAAACACTGCCCTATACTACTGTAGTATTATTTTTTTAAGTTTTTTTTAGCATTTTTTATGCTTGGAAATGTTTAATTTAGGACCAAATGACCAAAAATTAGCGATGTGGTGAAGCTGCAATATTTGAAGCGTGAGGGACCACTGTACTGTGATTTATTTATTTTTTACTTTATTATTTGATCGATTTAGATTGTGTCAAGTTTCTTTACATTTTAGTAACCGTGTAATACTCTTCTATATCAGTAGGTGGCAGCAGGTAGCTAATTGCTGTGTAGATGTGGGAAACAGTGGGAGGCAGTGTGCAGGTAAAAAGGTGTCTTAATGCTTAAACCAAAAATAAACAAAAGGTGAGTGCCCCTAAGAAAAGGCATTGAAGCTTAGGGAAGGCTATGCAGAACGAGACTAAAACTGAACTGGCTACAAAGTAAACCAAAACAGAATGCTGGACGACAGCAAAGACTTACTGTGGAGCAAAGACAGCAATTACAATCAACAATGTCCCCACAAAGAAGAATAAAAACAACTGACAAAACAAAACAACAATATTTTTAATCCAAATAGGTGAAATTAGATAATCTCGCACAGCACACCAGACTGTGTTGAAAAACACTGCCCTATACTACTGTAGTATTAGTATTTTTAGTTTATTTAGCATTTTTTCTGCTTGGAAATGTTTAATTTAGGACCAAATGACCAAAAATTTGCGACGTGATGAAGCTGCAATATTTGAAGCGTGAGGGACCACTGTACTGTGATTTATTTATTTTTTACTTTATTATTTGATCGATTTAGATTGTGTCAAGTTTCTTTACATTTTAGTAACCGTGTAATACTCTTCCATATCAGTAGGTGGCAGCAGGTAGCTAATTGCTGTGTAGATGTGGGAAACAGTGGGAGGCAGTGTGCAGGTAAAAAGGTGTCTTAATGCTTAAACCAAAAATAAACAAAAGGTGAGTGCCCCTAAGAAAAGGCATTGAAGCTTAGGGAAGGCTATGCAGAACGAGACTAAAACGGAACTGGCTACAAAGTAAACAAAAACTGAATGCTGGAGGACAGCAAAAACTTACTGTGGAGCAAAGACAATGTGCATCCGAACATGACATGACAATCAACAATGTCCCCACAAAGAAGGATAAAAACAACTGAAATATTCTTGATTGCTAAAACAAAGTAGATGCGGGAAATATCGCTCAAAGGAAGACATGAAACTGCTACAGGAAAATACCAAAAAAAGAGGAAAAGCCATCAAAGACAAGAAGTAAAACACTACACACAGGAAAACAGCAAAAAAAAAATCCAAATAAGTCAGGGTGTGATGTGACAGGTGGTGACAGTACACCTACTTTGAGACAAGAGCTATAGTGATGCATGCTTGGTTATGCTTTAAAGTCATATCCAACAATTGCCACACACATTTACACGCACACACACACACACACACACACACACACACACACACACACACACACACACACACACACACACACACACACACACACTCTCAGAACAGAGTGTACTGACCGCTAAGTGAGATGGACGGTCAGACAATTTGCTTGAGGAGGGAGGCAGAAAAAAAAAAACCCACAAAAGAATATCATCATGTCATGTTTGTTTTAAGTAATTAATAGACCCATTAGTGCAACACTATTTTGGTACCGGTACCAAAATGTATTTCAATACTTTTCGGTACTTTTCTAAATAAAGAGGACCACAAAAAATGGCACTATTGGCTTTATATTAACAAAGAATCTTAGGGTACGTTAAACACATGTTTATTATTGTCATTTAGTCCTTAAATAAAATAGTGAACATACTAGACAACTTGTCTTTTAGTAGTAAGTAAACAAACAAAGACTCCTAATTAGTACATATTGTGTCATTTATACACCTATTATTTTGTACACACTATGAGGGACAAACTGTAAAAAATGATTATTAATCCACTTGTTCATTTACTGTTAATATATGATTATTTTCCATTTCAACATGTTCTATCTACACTTCTGTTCAAATGTAATAATCACTTATTCTTCTCTTCTTTGATACTTGACATTAGTTTTGGATGATACCACACATTTAGGTATGGATCCGATACCAAGTAGTTACAGGATCATACATTAATCATATTCTAAGTCCTCATGTGTCCAGGGACATATTTACTGACTTTATAAACATAATATACATTTTTAAAAAACGAAAAAAAGATTTTGTGATGCTAAAAAATATCGATGTTGTCATGTCTGTGTAATCATGTTTTGTGTTAAGTCATGTTTTTGTTTAGTTATAGGACTCTTTAGTTTCTGTCTTTTCACTCCCTTGTCTTGTTTCCATGATTACCCCAGTAGTTTCACCTGTTCCACGTTTGGACTCATTGTGCACTCTTGTTTGTCACCATAGCAACCATTAGTTTTCACCTGTCACGTCACGCACCTGTTTCACATTTTGAGTCACGCACCTGCTTTCACTAATCATGTCCATAGTATTTAAGTTCATTCATTTTCTGTTGTTCGTCCTGACGACCTCACACCACATTTATGCTCTGTCCATTTTTTCATGTCCATGTTCACGCTGCTCCTTTTTTGTCCATGCCAAGTAAGTTTTCTTTATTCAAGCCATAGTTTGCAAGTTTTGTTTAATTGTTCATAGTTTATTCTCCGCCACTGTGAGCGCCTTTTGTTTGATCCTTTTTTTTGTATTTATAGTTCATAAATAAATCATGTACCTTAATTCCCGTCTCGCCCGTGCCAACTTTCCGTTGCATCCTGGAAAAGCACACACCCCGGACCAAGTCTTGACAGATGTAGTCATAGTAGTATCAACTAGATACGCTCCTGTACTTGGTATCATTACAGTGGCGGTACTTTTTAGAGGTGTTCTAGTACCGAATATGATTCATTAGTGGTAGACGTGTGTGTTCACTTCTCTGTGCATTTAAAGTACCAACAGGCTGATAATATTAAACAAATAAAATGTCTAAAATACCTTAAAATGTAAAGAAACCTGACACAATCTAAATCGATGAAATAATTAAATAAAAAGAAAAAAAATCACAGTACAGTGGGCCCTCACGCTTCAAATATTGCAGCTTCATCACATCGCAAATTTTTGGTCATTTGGTCCTAAATTAAACATTTCCAAGCATAAAAAATGCTAAATAAACTAAAAATACTAATACTACAGTAGTATAGGGCAGTGTTTTTCAACACAGTCTGGTGTGCCGTGGGAGATTATCTAATTTCACCTATTTGGATTAAAAATATTTTTGTTGTTGTTTTGTCAGTTGTTTTTATTCTTCTTTGTGGGGACATTGTTGATTGTAATTGCTGTCTTTGCTCCACAGTAAGTCTTTGCCGTCGTCCAGCATTCTGTTTTTGTTTACTTTGTAGTCAGTTCAGTTTTAGTTTCGTTCTGCATAGCCTTCCCTAAGCTTCAATGCCTTTTCTTAGGGGCACTCGCCTTTTGTTTATTTTTGGTTTCAGCATTAGACACCTTTTTACCTGCACACTGCCTCCCGCTGTTTCCCACATCTACAAAGCAATTAGCTACCTGCTGCCACCTACTGATATGGAAGAGTATTACACGGTTACTCTGCCGAGTTCTAGACAGCACCGACACTCAACAACAACACATCATTGGCAGACTATAATTACTGGTTTGCAAAAAATATTTTTAACCCAAATAGGTGAAATTAGATAATTTCCCACGGCACACTAGTGTGCTGCGGCACAGTGGTTGAAAAACACTGTAATAGAGAATATCTCATTTGCACATCTATCAAAATGAGGGTGGTCCCAAAAAGGAGGCATTTATCAAATTGACTGTGTGTCGGTTTTAAAAGTGCTCCCCCTCTGGTCAACATATGAAATAACAAGTGTGTGGAAAAATTTGAAGTGTTCCCCCTCTGGCCAACATATGTAATAACAAGTGTGTGTGGGGAATTGAAATGCGCCCCCTTTGGCCAAAATTAATAAGAATAAAATAAGTATGTATATAGAGACATACTGTTTTAACTTGAAGTAAATAATGAAGATTAAAAAACAATTAAAAACAAAAAATATTTACTTTTTTATATTTGCATAGTTTTTTTATATTTGCATAGTTTGTAATAATTAATAAATGATTATTATTATTATTTATTTTTTTCCCAACTTTTTTTATTGGCATTTTCAAACAGACAGAAAAAAGTACAAGTCAAAACAGTACAATTTTAAAGGCAGTAAATGATTCACACCCTTTCCCTTAAAACCCAAACCACCCACCCACCCTCCCACCCCACTCAGGTCCCACTAACGAGGGACAAATGGCGCAATTGTGTAACAAGTAAGACGACAAAGACAGACACATTCTCTCACACACACACACACATACGCGGCCAGAGACAGACAGATATATATATATATAAAAAAAATATATATATATAATAATAAAATAAAATAAAAATTAATAATAATAATAATAATAATATATAATAAAATAAAAAATAGAATAAAATAATACTAATAAATAAAAGGGAGATATAAATTTTTTTTTTTTTAATTTATTAATGATGTAAATACAAATCTTTATATATCTGGAAAGGGTGGTTTTTAAGAGGTAGGCATTTTTCGGCGGTCTCAAGAAGGTAAGAAATACAAGAATGTGTGTGTGTGTGTGTGCATACATGCAGCCAAACATACTGTCATGACTTGTCAGGCAATCACCGCTATTGAAACATGCGTTTTGACAGCGTGTCGCCGTGTGGTGTTTTGTTTGTGTGCGTTTGTGCTCCCCTGTTGATGGGCTGCAGGGGCTTGTTTATATGCAAAACATTTGTGTGTGCGAGCCGTCTCTCCATGCACTGGAGCTGTTGTTTTTAGGCCTGTTGGCTCACATGGGTGTTGCTCTCTTTTCCGTCACATGTTCCAGGTAACCTGCACTCAAGGTGTGGCACGTGTTCCTTGATCAGGACAGAACGTGCGCCGAGATGCGACACAGGACTTCCACTGAAGTGTGAAAAAAACCACTTGATACACAAGTTGTGCTGCAGAGGTGACCTTACATGCACTGAGTTAATTGGAGGGTGCCCCATTAAACATGCCTCAAAGGTAAAAAGACAAAAGGACACACCCTCATAGCCACACTCGTCATAACAGGTCTGCAGAAAGTGCTAACCGCACTTCCAAAGTTGCATTACCTTAACCAACTTGCTTTTCCGTGTGTGTGTATCCAATGTGCACACACACTCCCTTGTCTCTAATCCAGGAGTCCCCATCCTTTTTTTCCACCAGGGACCGGTTTCATGTATGCATTATTTGCACGGACCGGCTTTCTACGTGTGGCAGATTAAAAAAGCAATCTGAAAAGTTAAGTCGAAAAAAATGCGGTAGTTTATAAATTAACTAGATGAAGCAATTCTTGAAGGAATTGTACGTGAATGCTCCAATGCTGAAAGAATGAAGTAAGAATGTAAGAATAGTTTGAATGTTAGAATGTTGAAGCATTTGAATTTCCAGGAAAAACGGAATTTGGTTTGGAACTTGGGAAATACTTAGTTTGAATGTCCAGGATGAGTGGAATATGTTGGTGTTGGAATTTTTCAAATCGGTCGAGAAATGTTGAAATAGTAAAATTATTATTTGAGAAATAGTATTAAGGAATTTCCTGGAATTTCGGGAAAACCGGGAATTTTTCCAGTTCGAAAAACTACTTTGTTTTTTTGTCCTGGTTAAGAGGAATGTTTTGACGGTGCAACGGTTGAAATGGGTTGAAAAATGTGGAAGGAGTAGTCGCCAGAAAAAACGGTCAAAAAAGGGTTTGGAAAAACTTGGAATTCTGGGAATTCCTGGAATTTTTTTTGAACTTGAAAAAATGATAGTTTCAATGTCCAGGATGAGTAGAATATGTTGGTGTTGGAACTTTTCAAATCGGTCGAGAAATGTTGAAATAGTAACATTTTTAATTGAGAAATGGTATTAAGGAATTTCCTGGAATTTCGGGAAAACCGGGAATTTTTCTAGTTCGAAAAACACCTTTGTTTTTTGTCCTGATTAAGAGGAATGTTTTGATGGTGCAACGGTTGAAATGGGTCGAAAAATGTGGAAGGAGTAGTCGCCAGAAAAAACGGTCAAAAAGGGTTTGGAAATTTTTTTTGAATTTGAAAAAATGATAGTTTTAATGTCCAGGATGAGTGGAATATGTTGATGTTGGAATGGTTTGAATAGGTTGAAAAATGTTGGAATTGTGGTAGCTTGAAAAATTAATAATTCATTTGGAATGGGGAAAATGTCCCTAAAAACTGAAAATTATTCGAAATCCGGGAATTTTTTATTTATTTATTTTTTACAGTTTTTGAAAGGGAGCACACAATTCTTGAACAGGCTGAATATTTTGAAGTTGGAACGGTCTGAGTGGGAGTTGTGGAACTTTGAAAAATGTCCCATTCTTTTCAATGGGAATTTCAAGGAAATTTGGGGATTTTGGGAAAAGAGGGAATTTTTTGGAAAATGCAAACATTTTTGAAATGGTTGGTGTTAGAATTTTTTAAATTAGTCGAGAAATGTTGAAGTAGTAACATTTTTAATTGAGAAAAGGTATTAAGGAATTTCGGGAAAACCGGGAATTTTTCTAGTTTGAATAACACCTTTGTTTTTTGTCCTGATTAAGAGGAATGTTTTGACGGTGCAACGGTTGAAATGGGTTGAAAAATGTGGAAGGAGTAGTCCCCAGAAAAAACAGTCAAAAAAGGGTTTGGGAAAAATTGGAATTCTGGGAATTCCTGGAATTTTTTTTGAACTTTAAAAAATTATAGTTTCAATGTCCAGGATGAGTGGAATATGTTGATGTTGGAATAGTTTGTATAGGTTGAAAAATGTTGGAATTGTGGTAGCTTGAAAAATGGATAATTCATTTGGAATGGGGAAAATGTCCCTAAAAACTGAAAATTCTTTGCAATCCGGGAATTTTTTTAATTTATTTTTAATTTTTATTTTTTTTACAGTTTTTGAAAGGGAGCACACAATTCTTGAACATTTTTAATTTGGAACGGTTTGAGTGGGAGTTGTGGAACTTTGAAAAATGTCCCATTCTTTTCAATGGGAATTTCAAGGAAATTTGGGGATTTTGGGAAAAGAGGGATTTTTTCGGAAAATGCAAAAAATGTTGAAATGGTTGGTGTTGGAATTTTTCAAATCGGTCGAGAAATGTTGAAGTAGTAACATTTTTAATTGAGAAATGGTATTAAGGAATTTCCTGGAATTTCGGGAAAACCGGGAATTTTTCCAGTTCGAAAAAAAACTTTGTTTTTTGTCCTGATTAAGAGGAATGTTTTGACGGTGCAACAATTGAAATAGGTTGAAAAATGTGGAAGGAGTAGTCGCCAGAAAAAACAGTCAAAAAAGGGTTTGGAAAAAATTTGAATTCTGGGAATTCCTGGAATTTTTTTTGAATTTGAAAAAATGATAGTTTCAATGTCCAGGATGAGTGGAATATGTTGATGTTGGAATAGTTTGAATAGGTTGAAAAATGTTGGAATTGTGGTAGCGTGAAAAATGGATAATTCATTTGGAATGGGGAAAATGTCCCTAAAAACTGAAAATTCTTTGAAATCCGGGAATTTTTTTAATTTATTTTTAATTTTTATTTATTTACAGTTTTTGAAAGGGAGCACACAATTCTTGAACATTTTTAAGTTGGAACGGTTTGAGTGGGAGTTGTGGAACTTTGAAAAATGTCCCATTCTTTTCAATGGGAATTTCAAGGAAATTTGGGGATTTTGGGAAAAGAGGGATTTTTTCGGAAAATGCAAAAAATGTTGAAATGGTTGGTGTTGGAATTTTTCAAATCGGTCGAGAAATGTTGAAGTAGTAACATTTTTAATTGAGAAATGGTATTAAGGAATTTCCTGGAATTTCGGGAAAACCGGGAATTTTTCCAGTTCGAAAAACAACTTTGTTTTTTGTCGTGATTAAGAGGAATGTTTTGACGGTGCAACGGTTGAAATGGGTTGAAAAATGTGGAAGGAGTAGTTGCCAGAAAAAACGGTCAAAAAAGGGTTGGAAAAAACTGGAATTCTGGGAATTCCTGGAATTTTTTTTTAACTTGAAGAAAATATAGTTTCAATGTCCAGGATGAGTGGAATATGTTGATGTTGGAATGGTTTGAATAGGTTGAAAAATGTTGGAATTGTGGTAGCGTGAAAAATGGATAATTAATTCAGAATGGGGAAAATGTCCCTAAAAACTGAAAATTATTCAAAATCCGGGAATTTTTTATTTATTTATTTTTTTTACAGTTTTTGAAAGGGAGCACACAATTCTTGAACAGGCTGAATATTTTGAAGTTGGAACGGTCTGAGTGGGAGTTGTGGAACTTTGAAAAATGTCCCATTCTTTTCAATGGGAATTTCAAGGAAATTTGGGGATTTTGGGAAAAGAGGGAATTTTTTGGACAATGCAAAAAATGTTGAATGTTCTGAATGAGTTGAAATGTTTGGTGATGGAATTTTTCAAATCGGTCAAAAAAAGTTGAAGTAGTAACATTTTTAATTGAGAAATGGTATTAAGGAATTTCCTGGAATTTGGGGAAAACCGGGAATTTTTCCAGTCCGAAAAAACAATTTCATTTTTTTGTCCTGATTAAGAAGAATGTTTTGACGGTGCAACAGTTGAAATGGGTTGAACAATGTGGAAGGAGTAGTTGCCAGAAAAAACGGTCAAAAAAGGGTTGGAAAAAAACTGGAATTCTGTGAATTCCTGGAATTTCTTTTTAACTTGAAAAAAATTATAGTTTCAATGTCCAGGATGAGTGGAATATGTTGATGTTAGAATAGTTTGAATAGGTTGAAAAATGTTGGAATTGTTGTAGCTTGAAAAATTGTTAATTCATTTGGAATGGGGAAAATGTCCCTAAAAACGGAAAATTATTCGAAATCCGGGAATTTTTTTATTTATTTTTAATTTTTATTTTTTTACAGTTTTTGAAAGGGAGCACACAATTCTTGAACATTTTTAAGTTGGAACGGTTTGAGTGGGAGTTGTGGAACTTTGAAAAATGTCCCATTCTTTTCAATGGGAATTTCAAGGAAATTTGGGGATTTTGGGAAAAGAGGGATTTTTTCGGAAAATGCAAAAAATGTTGAAATGGTTGGTGTTGGAATTTTTCAAATCGGTCGAGAAATGTTGAAGTAGTAACATTTGTAATTGAGACATGGTATTAAGGAATTTCCTGGAATTTCGGGAAAACCGGGAATTTTTCTAGTTCGAAAAACACCTTTGTTTTTTGTCCTGATTAAAAGGAATGTTTTGACGGTGCAACGGTTGAAATGGGTTGAAAAATGTGGAAGGAGTAGTCGCCAGAAAAAACGGTCAAAAAAGGGTTTGGAAAAAATTGGAATTCTGGGAATTCCTGGAATTTTTTTTTGAACTTGAAAAAATTATAGTTTCAATGTCCAGGATGAGTGGAATATGTTGATGTTGGAATAGTTTGAATAGGTTGAAAAATGTTGGAATTGTGGTAGCGTGAAAAATGGATAATTCATTTGGAATGGGGAAAATGTCCCTAAAAACTGAAAATTCTTTGAAATCCGGGAATTTTTTTATTTATTTTTTATTTTTATTTTTCTTACAGTTTTTGAAAGGGAGCACACAATTCTTGAACATTTTTAAGTTGGAACGGTTTGAGTGGGAGTTGTAGAACTTTGAAAAATGTCCCATTCTTTTCAATGGGAATTTCAAGGAAATTTGGGGATTTGGGGAAAAGAGGGATTTTTTCGGAAAATGCAAAAAATGTTGAAATGGTTGGTGTTGGAATTTTTCAAATCGGTCGAGAAATGTTGAAATAGTAAAATTTTTAATTGAGAAATAGTATTAAGGAATTTCCTGGAATTTCTGGAAAACCGGGGAATTTTTCCAGTTCGAAAAACACCTATGTTTTTTGTCCTGATTAAGAGGAATGTTTTGACGGTGCAACGGTTGAAATGGGTTGAAAAATGTGGAAGGAGTAGTCGCCAGAAAAAACGGTCAAAAAAGGGTTGGAAAAAAATGGAATTCTGGGAATTTCTGGAATTTTTTTTTAACTTGAAAAAATGATAGTTTCAATGTCCAGGATGAGTGGAATATGTTGATGTTGGAATAGTTGGAACTACGGTACTACTTTCATAGCCACAGCTGCCCTGGGGTAGACTGACGGAAGCGTGGCTGCAATTTGCGCCAACGGCCCCTCCGACCACCACCTATCATTCATCATTCAATTCACCGGTGTGAGTGGCACCGGGGGCAAAGGGTGAAGTGTCCCGCCCAAGGACACAACGGCAGCGATTTTTGGATGGTAAGACGCGGGGAGCGAACCTGCAACCCTCAGGTTTCTGGCACGGTTGCTCTACCCACTACGCCATGCCGCCCCACTTTTGTGCGTGCCACACATCAATGCATCATCAGAGAGGGTGTTCAGCATGGTTAGAAAAATAGTGACAGAGAATAGAACAAGGATGGACAATTCAACCCTTAACTCAACAATGAGTAGATGAGTGTTATGTGCGTGTATAAGTGTAAATAAATGAACACTGAAATTCAAGTATTTCTTTTATTTATATATACATATATATATATATAATAAAATAAATATATATATATATATATAGCTAGAATTCACTGAAAGTCAAGTATTTCTTAGATATATATATATATATATATATATATATATATATATGAAATACTTGACTTGGTGAATTCTAGCTGTAAATATACTCCTCCCCTCTTAACCACGCCCCTAACCACGCCCCAGACCACGCCCCCACCCCCCACCAGAAGTGGGTAGTAACGCGCTACATTTACTCCGTTACATCTACTTGAGTAACTTTTGGGATAAATTGTACTTCTAAGAGTAGTTTTAATGCAACATACTTTTACTTTTACTTAAGTATATTTATAGAGAAGGAACGCTACTTTTACTCCGCTACTTTTACTCCGCTACTTTTATCTACATTCAGCTCGCTACTCGCTACTAATTTTTATCGATCTGTTAATGCACGCTTTGTTTGTTTTGGTCTGTCAGACAGACCTTCAAAGTGCCTGCCTTACTGGTGACGTTTCACTCCGTTCCACCAATCAGATGTAGTCACTGGTGACGTTGGACCAATCAAACAGAGCCAGGCGGTCACATGACCTGACTTAAACAAGTTGAAAAACTTATTGGGGTGTTACCATTTAGTGGTCAATTGTACGGAATATGTACTGTACTGTGCAATCTACTAATAAAAGTTCCAATCAATCAATCAATCAAAAGTGTGAAGGAAAAAAGATACTTTTTTATTTCAACCGTACATCCCGTCAAAAGCCTAAAGACTGACCGTACATGAGGACGTTCCTGTCTTCACAATAAAAGTGCCGCTCCATCGCACCTGCGCTTTCACAATAAGAGTCTCCGAAAGCCAGCGCAAACAAGCTAGCAAGCTACGGAGTTTGACGCCAATGTATTTCTTGTAAAGTGTATAAAAACAAATATGGAAGCTGGACAAATAAGATGCCAAAAACCCACCACTTTCATGTGGTATTAGACAGAAAGGAGGAACTTTTCTTCTCCTCCATTTGAAAACGTGGACGTAATCATCACTACTGTCTGATTACAATCAACGCAAGTCATCAGAATCAGGTAATACACCAACTTATATTCTTGTCTTCATGAAAGAAAGGAATCTATATGTGTTAAACATGCATGTATATTCATTAAAACACCTTTAACATGTAAACAAAAACAGCAAAATAAATACATATAAATTATATACTGTATGTATCAATGTATATGTATATATATATATATGTGATATGTGTGTGTATGTTACTCATCAGTTACTCAGTACTTGAGTAGTTTTTTCACAACATACTTTTTACTTTTACTCAAGTAAATATTTGGGTGACTACTCCTTACTTTTACTTGAGTAATAAATCTCTAAAGTAACAGTACTCTTACTTGAGTACAATTTCTGGCTACTCTACCCACCTCTGCCCCCCACCCCCCACCTCCCGAAATCGGAGGTCTCAAGGTTGGCAAGTATGCCTTGCAGTAAAAGATCACCAATATTAGTGACAACTTATTCATCCACCATTGAACAGCTTCTGAAGTCATCCATTAGCCTGCAGTAGCATTGGGCCGAAAGCAAAATGCGAGGACGCTCAAATTGAATTTTAGCACATAACAGTGCACGGAATTGGATTATGTGCGTTTTTTTTAAGAGTTCTTTCCGCAAGTGGATGTGTAAAAGTGCTACGATGATCCTCTGGTTAGTCTGTATCGTTCTTACAGTGCAGTGGTGCTGGCGTATTAGATGACTGCTATTATGATGCTTTCTGTAGGGTAGTTTCACTCATTGCATTCTATGGTGGATCCAATTCCTCCCTTAGAGCGAAAGGCATATTTTTTTCCGCCTGTGTCTTTCTACATGTTGTCCAATCCCTCCTGTTTGCTGCCGTCGCATGCTCTTCTTACAGTGTATTCCATTACTCTGTGGCGTACTGGGTGTGTATTCCATATTCAAAGCCACACAATTCTTTCAACATGTACCGTATTTTCCGCACCATAAGGCGCCCTGGGTTATAAGCCGCGCCTTCAATGAACGGCATATTTCAAAACTTTGTCCACCTATAAGCCGCCCCGTGTTGTAAGCCGCATCTAACTGCGCTAAAGGAATGTCAAAAAAACAGTCAGATAGGTCAGTCAAACTTTAATAATATATTAAAACCAGCGTGATGTGGGCGCGCATGGAGTCGTATATCAACATGGACAGAGCTGCGTGAAAAAAGCCACCCGGCCTCTTCGCGTAAACTTAAACTTACCTTAACCACTCGCTCATCTTTTCTTCATCCATCCCTTCGAGTTAGCTTTTATGATGACGCCGGCTGGAAAGGTCTCTTTTGGCAAGGTCTTCCTTTTGAATATCACCATGGGTGGAAGTTTCTGGCCATTAGCATGGCAAGCTAGAACCACAGTGAAGGATGACTTCTCATTCCCTGTGGTGCGAATATTCACCGTACGTGCTCCCGTTGTATCCACAGTGCGGTTCACAGGAATATCAGTTGCTGTGAAATAGTAATCCGTGTGCGGATGGAGAGATTGCGTCTTTTCATGAACCAGATCCCTGTCGCTTAGTAGGAGCCATTTTGTGGTCTTTACAGATGTAAACACACAAAGGAAATGAAACGTACGGTAATATCCGCGCGCTTTTTCTCCTTCTACGCGGGCGGGTGGTTGCTTACAGTAGAAGAAGAAGCGCTTCCTGTTCTATGGGGGCGGGTGCTTACCTTGGCGGTTGCTTGCGTAGAAGAAGAAGCGCTTCCTGTTCTACCGGGAAAAAAGATGGCGGCTGTTTACCGTAGTTGCGAGACCGAAACTTTATGAAAATGAATCTTAATATTTATCCATATATAAAGCGCACCGGGTTATAAGGCGCACTGTCAGCTTTTGAGAAAATTTGTGGTTTTTAGGTGCGCCTTATAGTGCGGACAATACGGTACATTTCATTCGACACCTCCAATAATACATTTCTTCACTTCCTGTGTACAAAACCAGTGAAGTTGTCACGTTGTGTAAATGGTAAATAAAAAGAGAATACCACAAATCCTTTCTCAACCTATATTCAATTGAATAGACTGCAAAGACAAGATATTTAACGTTTGAACTGAGAAACGTTGTTATTTTTTTGCAAATATTAGCTCATTTGGAGTTTGATGCCTGCAACATGTTTCAAAAAAGCTGGCACAAGTGGCAAAAAAGACTGAGAAAGTTGAGGAATTGCTTTGTAGATGTGGGAAACAGCGGGAGGCAGTGTGCAGGTAAAAATGTGTATAATGCTTAAACCAAAAATAAACAAAAGGTGAGTGCCCCTAAGACAGGGGTCGGCAACTTTTACCAGTCAAAGAGCCATTTTGACCGGTTTCACAAATTATAGAAAACAATGGGAGCCTCAAAATTTTTGGGAAATTTTAAATGAAATAACACTGCATACAAAGTTTTTTTTTCTTTGTGCTATGTATAAACCAGGGGTCTCAGTCACGCTGCCCACACCTTTATATGGAATTTGAAAGCTGGTGCGACACGTGGGTTTTAAATGAATGGCACTTGACAGCGTCATGCGTGCCGTGATGGTACAGCAAACAGCATATCACGGCACAGCAAACAGCACCCGCTACAACCAGCGTGCCTGATCAGCCACACGTTGTATGGGGCTTCCGCTTGCTCACGTAGGAGACAGCAATGCATACTTGGTCAACAACCACACAGGTTACACTGACGGTGGCGGTATAAAAAAAAACTTTAACACTCTTACTAATAATGCGCCACACTTTGAACCAAACCCAAACAAGAATGACAAACACATTTCGGGAGAACATCTGCACCGTAACACAACATAAACACAACAGGACAAATACCCAGAATCCCATGCAGCCCTAACTCTTCCGGGATACGCACAGGTGGGGGGGGTTGATGTGTGAGGGAGCAGGGTTGGGGTGGGGGCGTGGTTTGGTGGTAGCAGGGGTGTATAATGTAGCCCGGAAGAGTCAGGGCTGCATGGGATTCTGGGTGTTTGTTCTGTTGTGTTTATGTTGTGTTAAGATGCAGATGTTCTCCCGAAATGTGTTTGTCATTCTTGTTTGGTTTTGGTTCAAAGTGTGGCGCATTATTAGTAAGAGTGTTAAAGTTGTGTGGCTGTTGACTAAGTATGCCCTGCTGTCACGTACGTGTGCAAGCAGAAGATGTATATTGTATAACAAGTGTTGGGCTGGCACGCTGCTAATACAGATTGTTTAGGGCGCCAAATGTTATACTATCATGGCACGCCCTTATTATAACTGTCAAGGTGAAAATCGGTGAATATTAATCCCGGGAGTTTACCGCGAGAAGCACTGAAATCCGGAAGTCTCACGGGAAAAATTGGGGACTTCAGCAAGTAAGCTGCTGAGCCGCATCAGAGTGATCAAAGAGCCGCATGCGGCTCCGGCGCCGCGGGTTGCCGACCCCTGCCCTAAGAAAAGGCATTGAAGCTTAGGGAAGGCTATGCAGAACGAGACTAAAACTGAACTGACTACAAAGTAAACAAAAACAGAATGCTGGAGGACAGCAAAGACTTACTGTGGAGCAAAGATGGCGTCCTCAATGACAATCAACAATGTCCACACAAAGAAGGATAAAAACAACTGAAATATTCTTGACTGCTAAAACAAAAGTAGATGCGGGAAATATCGCTCAAAGGAAGACATGAAACTGCTACAGGAAAATACCAAAAAAAGAGAAAAAGCCACCAAAATAGGAGCGCAAGACAAGAACTAAAACACTACACACAGGAAAACAGCAAAAAACTCACGACAGTACACCTACTTTGAGACAAGAGCTATAGTGATGCATGCTTGGTTATGCTTTACAAAGTAAACAAAAACAGAATGCTGGACGACAGCAAAGACTTACTGTGGAGCAAAGACGGCGTCCACAAAGTACATCCGAACATGACATGACAATCAACAATGTCCCCACAAAGAAGGATAAAAACAACTGAAATATTCTTGACTGCTAAAACAAAAGTAGATGCGGGAAATATCGCTCAAAGGAAGACATGAAACTGCTACAGGAAAATACCAAAAAAAAAGAGAAAAAGCCACCAAAATAGGAGCGCAAGACAAGAACTAAAACACTACACACAGGAAAACAGCAAAAAACTCAAAATAAGTTATGACAGTACACCTACTTTGAGACAAGAGCTATAGTGATGCATGCTTGGTTATGCTTTAAAGTCATATCCAACAATTGCCACGACGACTTTTTACTGTCAACTGAGTTTCGTTTTTTTAACGATTTCTGCTGGTGGTGTGCCTCCGCATTTTTTCAATGAAAAAATTGTGCCTTGGCTCAAAAAGGTTGAAAAACACTGTTTTTTTAAGCTCCTGTTGCCTCTTTTTCTTTTTTCGAAGCTAATATTTGTTTCTATTGCCAGTGTACGTTTGAGAGTGAGGGTATGTTTACGCCACGATTCATTTTTCAAAACAATACCCATACCCATGGGAGGCAGTGTGCAGGTAAAAAGGTGTCTAATGCTGAAACCAAAAAATAAACAAAAGGTGAGTACCCCTAAGAAAAGGCATTGAAGCTTAGGGAAGGCTATGCAGAACGAGACTAAAACTGAACTGGCTACAAAGTAAAAAAAAAACAGAATGCTGGAGGACAGCAAAGACTTACTGTGGAGCAAAGACGGCGTCCTCAATGACAATCAACAATGTCCACACAAAGAAGGATAGAAACAACTTAAATATTCTTGACTGCTAAAACAAAAGTAGATGCGGGAAATGTCGCTCAAAGGAAGACATGAAACTGCTACAGGAAAATACCAAAAAAAAGAGAAAAAGCCATCAAAATAAGAGCGCAAGACAAGAACTAAAACACTACACACAGGAAAACAGCAAAAAACTCACGACAGTACACCTACTTTGAGACAAGAGCTATATTGATGCATGCTTGGTTATGCTTTAAAGTCATATCCAACAATTGCGACGACGACTTTTTACTGTCAACTGAGTTTCGTTTTTGTAATGATTTCTGCTGGTGGTGTGCCTTCGCATTTTTTCCTTGGCTCAAAAAAGGTTGAAAAAAAGTGTTCCAGATAGATTTAAAATGAACACCAATGAGTTGACTGATGAACATTATCACATAATTTATTCAGAAAGTATAAATAACAACAACAACAACAAAACGCAACATGTAAGTGTAAAAATAACAACAACAACATTATGATTTGTACATTTTCTGAATGTGCTTGTTCTGTTTTTAAACAAAGAAAACAATCTGAAGTTGTCTTTGTTTTTAAGTTATCGTGCCGTGATTTTACCAGTCCGGCCCACTTGGGAGTAGATTTTTCTCCATCTAAAATGAGTTTGACACCCCTGATGTAAACGCATGTGGACTATGTCCACTATGGACTGGACTCTCACTATTATGTTAGATCCACTATGGACTGGACTCTCACACTATTATGTTAGATCCACTATGGACTGGACTCTCACTATTATGTTAGATCCACTACGGACTGGACTCTCACACTATTATGTTAGATCCACTATGGACTGGACTCTCACTATTATGTTAGATCCACTATGGACTGGACTCTCACTATTATGTTAGATCCACTATGGACTGGACTCTCACACTATTATGTTAGATCCACTATGGACTGGACTCTCACTATTATGTTAGATCCACTACGGACTGGACTCTCACACTATTATGTTAGATCCACTATGGACTGGACTCTCACTATTATGTTAGATCCACTATGGACTGGACTCTCATTATTATGTTAGATCCACTATGGACTGGACTCTCACTATTATGTTAGATCCACTATGGACTGGACTCTCACACTATTATGTTAGATCCACTATGGACTGGACTCTCTCACTATTATGTTAGATCCACTATGGACTGGACTCACACTATTATGTTAGATCCACTATGGACTGGACTCTCACACTATTAAGTTAGCTCCACTATGGACTGGACTCTCACACTATTATGTTAGATCTACTATGGACTGGACTCTCACACTATTATGCTAGATCCACTATGGACTGGACTCTCACACTATTATGTTAGATCCACTATGGACTGGACTCTCACACTATTATATTAGATCCACTATGGACTGGACTCTCACTATTATGTTAGATCCACTATGGACTGGACTCTCACTATTATATTAGATCCACTATGGACTGGACTCTTACTATTATGTTAGATCCACTATGGACTGGACTCCTACTATTATGTTGGATCCACTATGGACTGGACTCTCACTATTATGTTAGATCCACTATGGACTGGACTCTCACTATTATGTTAAATCCACTATGGACTGGACTCTCACGCTACTATGTTAGATCCACTATGGACTGGACTCTCACACTATTATGTTAGATCCACTATGGACTGGACTCTCACTGTTATGTTAGATCCACTATGGACTGGACTCTCACTATTATGTTAGATCCACTATGGACTGGACTCTCACTATTATGTTAGATCCACTATGGACTGGACTCTCACACTATTATGTTAGATCCACTATGGACTGGACTTTCACACTATTATGTTAGATCCACTATGGATTGGACTCTCACACTATTATGTTAGATCCACTATGGACTGGACTCTCACTATTATGTTAGATCCACTATGGACTGGACTCTCACACTATTATGTTAGATCCACTATGGACTGGACTCTCACACTATTAAGTTAGATCCACTATGGACTGGACTCTCACTATTATGTTAGATCCACTATGGACTGAACTCTCATTATTTTGTTAGATCCACTATGGACTGGACTCTCACACTATTATGTTAGATCCACTATGGACTGGACTCTCTCACTATTATGTTAGATCCACTATGGACTGGACTCTCACACTATTATGTTAGATCCACTATGGACTGGACTCACAATTTTATGTTAGATCCACTATGGACTGGACTCTCACACTATTATGTTAGATCCACTATGGACTGGACTCTCACAATTTTATGTTAGATCCACTATGGACTGGACTCTCACTATTATGTTAGATCCACTATGGACTGGACTCTCACTATAAACAATACGTGGCATCATACATGCAGCTGGTGTAAACACACTTCAGATAACCGCAAATCCCACAATGCATTGCGTGTTTTTCTATTGCGCTCCGTCGCCCTTTGGAGCCCCATGTACCCTCCTGCCTGATGGACTGACCCGATCTTACCTCCAGCCTCTTTCTAACCTCCTGGGTCAACAACGTCAAGTTGTTTTTGAAGGTCCGACTCCAGCGGTACTGCATGAAGTCTGTCTCTGTGGAAACGGATCAATATAACCAGTGAAGGCTCTTGGCTGCTGGGAGTGCAGACCTCCATGTCCCTGGAGGTCTGGAAATGAGACTTTGGGTCTTTGTTGTGGTTAGACTCCGAGAGCAAAAGCACGGTTTGGGATGGAAATGTCACATCCCCCGGGGGTGTAAGAGGAAAAGAGTTCCATCAACTGGCGAGCCATCTGTCTTTCTCTTTTATCAATCTTCTATGAACAAGTACGGCCTTTGTTCTGCACTCTTGGACTTCTTTGTCATGTTTTGTGCATTCATGTCTTTCAATTAGACTGACTGTACTTTTGACATGAGCATCAAGTAGCAACTGGCGTGACTTTGCTCATGTCTACGTCCTGCTGTCAATATTTGCATTCAACCTCCCAATACGGAAAGTGTGCACTGCGGAGGTCTAACAAGGTTACTCACAACAGAAATAGGAACATATTGGCTAACTCACCCCGGCAGAGCATGCACAGTTACACGCTTATATAAGGGATGTCCCGATCCGATATTTGGATCGGATCGGCCGCCGATATTTGCCAAAAATTGCGTATCGGCAAGTCATGGGAAAATGCCGATCCAGATCCAGTTTTAAAAAAAACCTCCGGTCCGTGTTTTCCAACGCACCGATTTAAATAATACATTCCACTTTTCTGCTGCTCCCTAATTTCCGTTCCGCATTTTCCAGCACACCTTCAACACATCCACAGGTCTGTGGATACTCACGCAGTTGCTTTTACACGACAGGCTCTTCTCACTCTTTCCTGTGTCTCCCTCTCACAGACAGCAAGTGCACCTTCTTACACACGTCACATACTGTCACGTCACACGTCACATACTGTCACGACCAGGGCTGCAGCTAACGATTATTTTTCTATCGATTATTTTTTCGATTAATCGGTTAATCTATAGATTATTTTTTTCGATTAATCTATAGATTCTTTTTCCTTTTACTGATTATTTTTTTTAATTTAAAATGAAGAGGAAAAAAATAAATGTAGGCCAGTTTTTTCAAAAGGCATGGCTTTTATTTACAAAAAAAAAAAGTATGGCCACTCAGTCAACATTGACGACAACATGACAAAATATTCTGTAACAATGTAAACATTTAAAACTTTTAACATTTAACAAAATTAAAAGTAGCTTATTTGCTTTTTAATGTGCAAATATAAAAGTAAACATCCAGTGCAAATCTTAATATTCTGCAATAGTATAAGCATTTCAAAAATTAAAAGTATTGCTTATTTTGCTTTAAAATGTGCAAAAATAAAGATAAACATCCAATACAAAAAAGTACAAAACGGAAATATTCTGTAACAAGTGTAAACATTTCAACAAAAGTAAAAGTATTGCTTATTTGCTAAAATGTGCAAAAATAAAGCTAAACATCCAATACAAAAAAAGTGTACAGTGTAAACATTTCAACAAAAGTAAAAGTATTGCTTATTTTGCTTTAAAATGTGCAAAAATAAAGATAAACATCCAATACAAAAAAGTACAAAACGGAAATATTCTGTAACAGTGTAAACATTTCAACAAAAGTAAAAGTATTGCTTATTTGCTAAAATGTGCAAAAATAAAGCTAAACATCCAATACAAAAAAAGTGTACAGTGTAAACATTTCAACAAAAGTAAAAGTATTGCTTATTTTGCTTAATAACACAACAATGATAGTATGATTAATGTGAAAGTTAATTGTTGGTTTGTACATAGTATATGTAACTGTTAATGTTGTAAAAGGTATTTGCACAACTAATTAACGTTAGCGTTTGTGACACGTCTTGTGCCGTGGGGTTCTTTCAGGACCGACAGACTGAACGCCAGACGGCTTTGTCAGGTTTACAATCTTTTAATTTTACACAAAGTCTTTTCTCTTCCAACTCTTTTCTCTTTCTTTCCTCGCTTTTCGGCTCCTCTTCCTCGCTCGCTCGTCGTCCCCTGTCTCTGTCTCTCCTCCTCTCTCGCTCCACGTCAGCTTCACTCTGGCTCCTTCCAGTCTCTCTTCCCTCTCTCTCTGCTGCTCCCCTTTTTTTCAGCGAGAGGAGATTGGATGATCGTGCCCAGGTGCGCGGATCGCGCACCTGGGCACGATTGCGGCGTCGCTCCCGGCACGCCCCACCTCGCCGCTCGCTCGCCGGCCCCGCCTCTCCACAGCGTTAAAGAGGAGCGAGTCTTTGTAAACACTGAACAGGCACGCCAAACGCGCCTCTCAGAGCGAAACGGTGCTTTAGTTTATGAATTCACAACGCAGATACAAATGACACATTCATGTTTTTGTGTAATGATGACAACGTATACGCACGCGGACGATTGACTAGTTGATGGTGATGGCAAGAACGCTGTCGGTTTTCTTTTCAAATGTTCCTTCATAGCCGTTGTGCTGCTATGATAGGCCATTTCCGCTCGACACGGTGTGCATACAACATTATTAGGCCGTTTATTGAAATACTCCCACACTTTTGACGACTTTTGGCGTGCTTTTTCCCCTCGCTCGCATCGTCTGCTTTGCGCTCCGCCATGACAGTAGTGTGACGTAAATATACGACGCGCCGACGCACAAAAACGGCGTCGACGTATTTACGTAACCGATGACGTCGACTACGTCGACGCGTCGTTTCAGCCTTAGTCACGACATACGTCACATACGTATATGTCCTCCACCGAGCAGAGAGGTAGCAGCATGGCTAACGTTAGCTGTGATGCTAGCGCAGCCGTGCGAGCAACGCTCCCTCTAAGGTGCTCGCCTGTGCAATTGCGCACCGTTTAAGCGTCCTCTGCGCATAGCAAATCTATGCCACGCACAAAATCAAATAAAAAAATAAGCGCATAACAAATTTTCGACGCACGGACACGACAGAGAAAACAGTTTTCGTCATCATTGTTCAAATATTGTGACGTCTGTCGAGACGCTTATCTCCATTCGGTGCCACACGTCCACACCATCAAAATGCCGAGGCAAAAATGTCCACATCAACAACGTATGAAAAAATGTGTGATTTTTTTAGTTGTGATTTCCTTCTCTGCATGAAAGTTTAAAAGTAGCATATATTAATGCAGTATGAAGAAGAATGTTTTAATGTAGACATGCAAGCCTTGAAAGAACATTTTGAAAATCAAGACTACATTTCCTGCAAATGGGTGCATTTCTACCCTATATTTTAACTTTAGATTTATTCTCATATCAAACTCTTTTGGCTGTCTTTTTGACACTTACATCCGGCGCCCCCCTCCACACCCTGGATTATAAATAATGTAAATAATTCAATGTGATTATCTTGTGTGATGACTGTATTATGATGATAGTATATATCTGATAGTATATATCTGTATCATGAATCAATTTAAGTGGACCCCGACTTAAACAAGTTGAAAAACTTATTGGGGTGTTACCATTTAGTGGTCAATTGTACGGAATATGTACTTCACTGTGCAACCTACTAATAAAAGTCTCAATCAATCAATCAAAACACATAGAATCATCATACTGCTGTGATTATATGCATCAAGTGTTCATTCAAGGCTAAGGCAAAATATCGAGATGTGTATCGCAATATGGCCTTAAAATATCGCAATATTAAAAAAAGGCCATATCGCCCAGCCCTAGTTTCAATGATGCCATTTCTGTTTGTCATGTATAATTTTGTCTATTTTGTGTTTATCCTTGAATAAACAGGTCAGTTTCTTGTTACCAACCATTGTGTATTATTCAAACTCCCCTAATTCAGCTGGCTAGTTGTTATCAAGAGTACTAAAACCCTTTTCAACATGATTCTGACAACTAAGTAGACTAAATAACTTTAAACGTTCTGCATAGCCTTCCCTAAGTAAGCTTCAATGCCTTTTCTTAGAGGCACTCACTTTTAGTTTATTTTTGGTTTCAGCATTAGACACCTTTTTACCTGCACCCTGCCTCCCGCTATTTCCGACATTACAAAGCAATTAGCTACCTGCTGCCACCTACTGATATGGAAGAGTATTACACGGTTACTCTGCCGAGCTCTAGACAGCACCGACACTCAACAACAACACATCATTTGCAGACTATAAATACCGGTTTGCAAAAAATATTTTTAATCCATCCATTTTCTACCGCTTGTCCCTATTGGGGTAGGTGAAATTACATAATCTTTCACGGCACAATAGACTGTATCTCACAGTGGTTGAAAAACACTGGTGTAGGGAGCACACACACACACACACACACACACACACACACACACACACACACACACACGTGCGCGCCCTCTGGTCTCCTCACCATATGGAAGCCCAACCCAGTAGTCCTTTCATGTGGCGACGGGCGGGGGAAGAAATGAGCGAGGAAGGCAGTTTCAGGAGCCATGAAGTGACACAAGTTGGAAGAAGGTCTCATCCTCTTGTTCCCAAGTCTTCTGAAGACTTACACAAGTTGAATTGCACATTATTTTTCCCCCGGGGATTACAAGAAACACATTGGTTTTGGCGGTCTGGATTTTAACCTCAGTCATTTGCGAGGGGGGTTTCTGACGGAATTTTTGGGTGTTTTTTTATCTTTCACCGCATGCCATTAAAGTTTGTAGTCCCCACTGAAGTTGTACTTTATTCTGGTAGATTTGGAATTATTATTTCTTTAGAAGACTATTTGTGTTGCTGTAATTCACCCTAAACTGTTGATGGAGTTGCCATTAAAAAAAAGACAATCTAAATATTCCAGTAGTTAGTAATGGCTAGAGCAAGGGTTGTCAAAATACAATTACCGTATTTTTCGGACTATGAATCGCAGTTTTTTTCATAATTTTCCTTCTTTATTATGCATTTTTGGTGCATATACTCCGAAAAATACGGTAAATACATTTTAAAAAAAAGAGGAAAAGTACACAATCTAACAAGGAAAATGGTGACGTGCAGGCTGTTGTTGTTTTTTTTTAATATAGGGGTCATATTATGATTTTTTTCTACATTTAAAACACTTCCTTTTGATACTTACAGTCCTGGTCAAAAGTGTACATACACTTGTAAAGAACATCATGTCATGGCTGTCTTGACTTTACAATCATTTCTACAACTTTTATTTGTTTGTGATGTAGTGATTGAAGCACATACTTGTTGGTCACAAAAAACATTCATGAAGTTTGCTTTTTTTATGAATTTATTATGCCATCCATCCATCCATCTTCTTCCGCTTATCCGAGGTTGGGTCGCGGGGGCAGCAGCCTAAGCAGGGAAGCCCAGACTTCCCTCTCCCCAGCCCCTTCGTCCAGCTCCTCCCGGGGGATCCCGAGGCGTTCCCAGGCCAGCCGGGAGACATAGTCTTCCCAACGTGTCCTGGGTCTTCCCCGTGGCCTCCTACCGGTCGGACGTGCCCTAAACACCTCCCGAGGGAGGCGATCGGGTGGCATCCTGACCAGATGCCCGAACCACCTCATCTGGCTCCTCTCCATGTGGAGGAGCAGCGGCTTTACTTTGAGCTCCCCCCGGATGACAGAGCTTCTCACCCTATCTCTAAGGGAGAGCCCCGCCACCCGGCGGAGGAAACTCATTTGGGCCGCTTGTACCCGTGATCGTGTCCTTTCGGTCATAACCCAAAGCTCGTGACCATAGGTGAGGATGGGAACGTAGATCGACCGGTAAATTGAGAGCTTTGCCTTCCGGCTCAGCTCCTTCTTCGCCACAACGGATCGATACAGCGTCCGCATTACTGAAGACGCCGCACCGATCTCGCCATCCACTCTTCCCTCACTCGTGAACAAGACTCCGAGGTACTTGAACTCCTCCACTTGGGGCAGGGTCTCCTCCCCAACCCGAAGATGGCATTCCACCCTTTTCCGGGCGAGAACCATGGACTCGGACTTGGAGGTGCTGATTCTCATCCCAGTCGCTTCACACTCGGCTGCGAACCGATCCAGCGAGAGCTGAAGATCCTGGCCAGATGAAGCCATCAGGACCACATCATCTGCAAAAAGCAGAGACCTAATCCTGCAGCCACCAAACCGGATCCCCTCAACGCCTTGACTGCGCCTAGAAATTCTGTCCATAAAAGTTATGAACAGAATGGGTGACAAAGGGCAGCCTTGGCGGAGTCCAACCCTCACTGGAAACGTGTCCGACTTACTACCGGCAATGCGGACCAAGCTCTGGCACTGATCATACAGGGAGCGGACCGCCACAATCAGACAGTCCGATACCCCATACTCTCTGAGCACTCCCCACAGGACTTCCCGAGGGACACGGTCGAATGCCTTCTCCAAGTCCACAAAACACATGTAGACTGGTTGGGCAAACTCCCATGCACCCTCAAGGACCCTGCCCAGAGTATAGAGCTGGTCCACAGTTCCACGACCAGGATGAAAATGTATTATGGGTTTACTGAAAATGTGATGGTCAAAAGTATACATACAGCAATGTTCATATTTGCGTACGCTACTTAATATGTCTGTGTGGAAACTCGTTCGGTACACCTCCGAACCGAACCGAACCCCCCTTACCGAAACGGTTCAATACAAATACACGTACCGTTACACCCTTACCAGAAAGTGTTATGTTGTTTTACTAGATGTGCCTTTTTTTCTTCCCAGCAGTTTTTTTTTTTTTTTTAGTAAGCTGCCCTTAAAACATACTTGCCAACCCTCCCGGATTTTCCGGGAGACTCCCGAAATTCAGCGCCTTTCCCGAAAACCTCCCGGGACAAACTTTCTCCCGAAAATCTCCCGAAATTCAGACGGACTCAGGTCCTCATGGACTAACCCACAATATAACCAGCATACCTGCCCAATCACGTTATAACTGTAGAATGATGGAGGGCGAGTTCTTGGTTTCTTATGTGGGTTTATTGTTAGGCAGTTTCATTAACGTCCTCCCAGCGCGGTAACAACACACAACAACAGCAGTCATGTTTTTGTCTACCGTAAAGCAGTTCGTCTGCCGTAAACAGCAATGTTGTGACACTCTTAAACAGGACAATACTGCCATCTAGTGCATTTGATGAAAGCACTTTTGTGCGTGCCACACAGCAATGCATCATCAGAGAGGATGTTCAGCATGGTTAGAAAAATAGTGACAGAGAATAGAACAAGGATGGACAATTCAACCCTTAACTCAACAATGAGTAGATGAGTGTTATGTGTGTGTATATGTGTAAATAAATGAACACTGAAATTCAAGTATTTATTTTATTTATATATATATATATATATATATATATATATATAATAAAATTAATATATATATATACATATATATATATATATATATATAAATATAATAAAATAAATATATATATACGTATATATATATATATATATATATATATATATATATATATATATATATATATATATATATATATATATATATATATATATATATATATATATATATATGTCTTAATAAGGTTATCCAAAAAATAGTGCTCGATACCGTAGTAGAGCGCAATATATGTATGTGTGGGGAAAAAAAATCACAAGACTATTTCATCTCTACAGGCCTGTTTCATGAGGGGGGGTACCCTCAATCATCTCCTGATGATTGAGGGTACCCCCCTCATGAAACAGGCCTGTAGAGATGAAATAGTCTTGTGATTTTTTTCCCACACATACATATATATATATATATATATATATATATATATATATATATATAGAGCTAGAATTCACTGAACGTCAAGTATTTGTTTTATATATATATATATATATATATATATATATATATATATATATATAATAATAATAATAATAATAATAATAATAATAATAACTGGGATTTATATAGCGCTTTTCTAAGTATCCAAAGTCGCTTTACATGTAGAACCCATCAATCATTCACACCTGGTGGTGGTAAGCTACTTTCATAGCCACAGCTGCCCTGGGGTAGACTGACGGAAGCGTGGCTGCAATTTTTGCGCCAACGGCCCCTCCGACCACCACCTATCATTCATCATTCAATTCACCGGTGTGAGTGGCACCGGGGGCAAAGGGTGAAGTGTCCCGCCCAAGGACACAACGGCAGCGATTTTTTGGATGGTAAGAGGCGGGGAGCGAACCTGCAACCCTCAGGTTTCTGGCACGGTTGCTCTACCCACTACGCCATGCCGCCCCTAAATATATATATATATATATATATATATATATATATATATATATATATATATATATATATATATATATATATATATATATATATATATGAAATACTTGACTTGGTGAATTCTAGCTGTAAATATACTCCTCCCCTTTTAACCACGCCCCCCCTCCCACCCCGACCACCCCCCCATCCCCCACCTCCCGAAATCGGAGGTCTCAAGGTTGGCAAGTATGCCTTAAAAGTGAAACCCATTCACCGACGTCCTTCCCTCCCGCCATCTCCTCTCATTTAATTCTTCTCCCCAATCACAGCTCTTAACACAGAAGCCCATTGTATGAGCATACATCCACCCCGCCCCTCATATAGCGAGGGCAGCTTGGAACTTAAGACCCCAACACTCTGGGACCTCTGCAGTTGGAACCAGGTCACATTTCCATGTAGCACTTATATTTCATGTCATTCCACATCAGTAAAATCAGGTCAGGAATCATCTACTGGGGACGAAAGATGAATGAAGATGATATATCAGGCCTGATTTCAGTACTTGCCATAGACATCAACTTACAGTATATATTTCCTTCAAGTCCATCCATCTTCTTCTGCTTATCCGAGGTCGGGTCGCGGGGGCAGCAGCCTAAACAGGGAAGCCCAGACTTCCCTCTCCCCAGCCACTTCGTACAGCTCTTCCTGTGGGACCCCGAGGCTTTCCCAGGCCAGCCGGGAGACATAGTCTTCCCAACGTGTCCTGGGTCTTCCCCGCGGCCTCCTACCGGTCGGACGTGCCCTAAACACCTCCCTAGGGAGGCGTTCGGGTGGCATCCTGACCAGATGCCCGAACCACCTCATCTGGCTCCTCTCCATGTGGAGGAGCAGCGGCTTTACTTTGAGCTCCTCCCGGATGACAGAGCTTCTCACCCTATCTCTAAGGGAGAGCCCGGCACCCGGCGGAGGAAACTCATTTGGGCCGCTTGTACCCGTGATCTTGTCCTTTCGGTCATAACCCTAAGCTCATGACCATAGGTGAGGATGGGAACGTAGATCGACCGGTAAATTGAGAGCTTTGCCTTCCGGCTCAGCTCCTTCTTCACCACAACGGATCGATACAGCGTCCGCATTACTGAAGACGCCGCACCGATCCGCCTGTCGATCTCACGATCCACTCTTCCCTCACTCGTGAACAAGACTCCGAGGTACTTGAACTCCTCCACTTGGGGCAAGATCTCCTCCCCAACCCGGAGATGGCACTCCACCCTTTTCCGGGCGAGAACCATGGACTCGGACTTGGAGGTGCTGATTCTCATCCCAATCGCTTCACACTCAGCTGCGAAACGATCCAGTGAGAGCAGAAGATCCTGGCCAGATGAAGCCATCAGGACCACATCATCTGCAAAAAGCAGAGACCTAATCCTGCAGCCACCAAACCAGATCCCCTCAACGCCTTGACTGCGCCTAGAAATTCTGTCCGTAAAAGTTATGAACAGAATCGGTGACAAAGGGCAGCCTTGGCGGGGTCCAACCCTCACTGGAAACGGAGTTCCTTAAGACTCTGGATGCTGTGGGGCTGTCTTGGTTGACAAGACTCTGCAGCATCGCGTGGACATCGGGGGCGGTACCACTGGATTGGCAGACCGGGGTGGTGGTTCCTCTCTTTAAGAAGGGGAACCGGAGGGTGTGTTCTAACTATCGTGGGATCACACTCCTCAGCCTTCCCGGTAAGGTCTATTCAGGTGTACTGGAGAGGAGGCTACGCCGGATAGTCGAACCTCGGATTCAGGAGGAACAGTGTGGTTTTCGTCCTGGTCGTGGAACTGTGGACCAGCTCTATACTCTCGGCAGGGTCCTTGAGGGTGCATGGGAGTTTGCCCAACCAGTCCACATGTGTTTTGTGGACTTGGAGAAGGCATTCGACCGTGTCCCTCGGGAAGTCCTGTGGGGAGTGCTCAGAGAGTATGGGGTATCGGACTGTCTGATTGTGGCAGTCCGCTCCCTGTACGATCAGTGCCAGAGCTTGGTCCGCATTGCCGGTAGTAAGTCGGACACGTTTCCAGTGAGGGTTGGACTCTGCCAAGGCTGCCCTTTGTCACCCATTCTGTTCCTTCAAGTCATGATGTTAAAACACTGCAATGTCGTGATGTCCGTGACGGCCTCCTCGATGTGGCTTAGCTTGAGCCGGGTTTGTCACAAAGGCAGATGGCAGAGAAATAAATTGGGGCCGCCTTGGTGGGAAGGGAAAATAAAGCCACCGGGGACTAACCACGAGCGTGGAGGGAAGTGATTCTCTCCCCTGAAATTTTCGCAATCTTGAGTTGAGTTTATTTGGAACATGCATGCATACAACGTGATACGTCGCAATGTCCAGTCTCTCTACTGCAGTGATTTTCAACCTTTTTTGCGTTGAAAAAATGTGCACCAGCAGAAATCATTAAAAAACGAAACTCAGTTGACAGTAAAAAGTCGTTGTCACATATTCTGTTGTTTTTATCCTTCTTTGTGGGGACATTGTTGATTGTCATGTCATGTTCAAATGTCGATTGTGGACGCCGTCTTTGCTCCACAGTAAGTCTTTGCTGTCCTCCAGCATTCTGTTTTTGTTTACTTTGTAGCCAGTTCAGTTTTAGTCTCGTTCTGCATAGCCTTCCCTATGCTTCAATGCCTTTTCTTAGGGGCACTCACCTTTTGTTTATTTTTGGTTTCAGCATTAGATACCTTTTTACCTGCACACTGCCTACCGCTGTTTCTGACATCTACAAAGCAATTAGCTACCGGCTGCCACCTACTGATATGGAAGAGTATTACACGGTTACTCTGCCGAGCTCTAGACCAGTGATTTCCACCTTTATTGAGCCAAGGCACATTTTTTTGCGTTGAAAAAATCCGTAGGCACACCACCAGCAGAAATCATTAAAAAACTGAACTCAGTTGACAGTAAAAAGTTGTTGTCGCAATTGTTGGATATGACTTTAAAGCATAACCGAGCATGCATCACTATAGCTCTTGTCTCAAAGTAGGTGTACTGTCACCACCTGTCACATCACACCCTGACTTATTTGGACTTTTTTGCTGTTTTCCTGTGTGTAGTGTTTTACTTCTTGTCTTGCGCTCCTATTTTGGTGGCTTTTTCTCTTTTTTTGGTATTTTCCTGTAGCAGTTTCTTGTCTTCCTTTGAGCGATATTTCCCGCATCTACTTTGTTTTAGCAATCAAGAATAATTTCTGTTGTTTTTACCCTTCTTTGTGGGGACATTGTTGATTGTCATGTCATGTACTTTGTGGACGCCGTCTTTGCTCCACAGTAAGTCTTTGCTGTCCTCCAGCATTCTGTTTTTGTTTACTTTGTAGCCAGTTCAGTTTAAGTCTCGTTCTGCATAGCCTTCCCTATGCTTCAATGCCTTTTCTTAGGGGCACTCACCTTTTGTGTATTTTTGGTTTCAGCATTAGACACCTTTTTACCTGCACACTGCCTACCGCTGTTTCTGACATCTACAAAGCAATTAGCTACCGGCTGTCACCTACTGATATGGAAGAGTATTACACGGTTACTCTGCCGAGCTCTAGACCAGTGTTTTCCACCTTTATTGAGCCAAGGCACATTTTTTGCGTTGAAAAAATCCGTAGGCACACCACCAGCAGAAATAATTAAAAAACTGAACTCAGTTGACAGTAAAAAGTTGTTGTCGCAATTGTTGGATATGACTTTAAAGCATAACCAAGCATGCATCACTATAGCTCTTGTCTCAAAGTAGGTGTACTATCACCACCTGTCACATCACACCCTGACTTATTTGGACTTTTTTGCTGTTTTCCTGTGTGTAGTGTTTTACTTCTTGTCTTGCGCTCCTATTTTGGTGGCTTTTTCTTTTTTTTTGGTATTTTCATGTCTTCCTTTGAGCAATATTTCCCGCATCTACTTTGTTTTAGCAATCAAGAATAATTTCAGTTGTTTTTATCCTTCTTTGTGGGGACATTGTTGATTGTCATGTCATGTTCGGATGTCCATTGTGGACGCCGTCTTTGCTCCACAGTAAGTCTTTGCTGTCCTCCAGCATTCTGTTTTTCTTTACTTTGTAGCCAGTTCAGTTTTAGTCTCGTTCTGCATAGCCTTCCCTAAGCTTCAATGCCTTTTCTTAGGGGCACTCACCTTTTGTTTATTTTTGGTTTCAGCATTAGACACCTTTTTACCTGCACCCTGCCTACCGCTGTTTCTGACATCTACAAAGCAATTATCTACCGGCTGCCACCTACTGATATGGAAGAGTATTACACGGTTACTCTGCCGAGCTCTAGACCAGTGATTTCCACCTTTATTGAGCCAAGGCACATTTTTTTGCGTTGAAAAAATCCGTAGGCACACCACCAGCAGAAATCATTAAAAAACGAAACTCAGTCGTCGTCGCAATTGTTGGATATGACTTTAAAGCATAACCAAGCATGCATCACTATAGCTCTTGTCTCAAAGTAGGTGTAATGTCACCACCTGTCACATCACACCCTGACTTATTTGGACTTTTTTGCAGTTTTCCTGTGTGTAGTGTTTTACTTCTTGTCTTGCGCTCCTATTTTGGTGGCTTTTTCTCTTTTTTTGGTATTTTCCTGTAGCAGTTTCTTGTCTTCCTTTGAGCGATATTTCCCGCATCTACTTTGTTTTAGCAGTCACAAATATTTCAGTTGTTTTTATCCTTCTTTGTGGGGACATTGATTGTCATGTCATGTTCGGATGTACATTGTGGACGCCGTCTTTGCTCCACAGTAAGTCTTTGCCGTCGTCCAGCATTCTGTTTTTGTTTACTTTGCAGCCAGTTCAGTTTTAGTCTTGTGCTCAAACAATTGTATGTAATAAAAGATACAAAGGAACTAGTTGTTGATATTGTTTAACCATAAATAAATTGAAAGTGCACAGTTGATGCATGTTATCGGTATTGGTATCGGTCGATTGCACCAATGGATGATTGGAATCGGCAGCGTAAAACCTTGATGGGAACATCCCTAATCCAAATTCAAAGGTGTGATCAGTCTTGTTTTGAAAAATAATCGTTTGACAGCACTACTGATATTCGAATTTGGCTGACAATTGATACTTATTTTTATTGTGTAAGAAATCTTAAGTTGGATAAGCTCTTTATTATTTGCAATATCTTGATGCACGACACATTCTTCCTTTGACTTCTTTGGAACGAATGCTTAAGTGCAAGTTTGTTTGTTCAAGTTAGTGCTTGAAGTGCTTGTTAGTTGATTAAAATCCCCCCCCAAGGCATTCCGCTAAGTGAGTCATGTAAACGGTAAACATGCAGCCGCAGATTCCTGTGCAGACATGATTAATAAACTCATTGTAATATTCCACAGAAAAAGCTCACGCCTTGATGTCAAGTCAGAGATGGGATCTCTGCGTCTACTTGTTTGGATGTTGCCTCTCAGCTTTGGACCAAGGTTTTATAGCAATACAAGTACATGGATCTAACATAATAGTGAGAGTCCAGTCCATAGTGGATCTAACATAATAGTGTGAGAGTCCAGTCCATAGTGGATCTAACATAATAGTGTGAGAGTCCAGTCCATAGTGAATCTAACATAATAGTGAGAGTCCAGTCCATAGTGGATCTAACATAATAGTGTGAGAGTCCAGTCCATAGTGGATCTAACATAATAGTGAGAGTCCAGTCCATAGTGGATCTAACATAATAGTGTGAGAGTCCAGTCCATAGTGGATCTAACATAATAGTGTGAGAGTCCAGTCCATAGTCGATCTAACATCATATTGTGAGAGTTCAGTCCATAGTGGATCTAACATAATTGTGTGAGAGTCCAGTCCATAGTGGATCTAACATAATAGTGAGAGAGTCCAGTCCATAGTAGATCTAACATAATAGTGTGAGAGTCCAGTCCATAGTGGATCTAACATAATAGTGAGTGTCCAGTCCATAGTGGATCTAACATAATAGTGTGAGAGTCCAGTCCATAGTGGATCTAACATAATAGTGAGAGAGTCCAGTCCATAGTGGATCTAACATAATAGTGTGAGAGTCCAGTCCATAGTGGATCAAACATAATAGTGTGAGAGTCCAGTCCATAGTGGATCTAACATAATAGTGTGAGAGTCCAGTCCATAGTGGATCAAACATAATAGTGTGAGAGTCCAGTCCATAGTGGATCTAACATAATAGTGTGAGAGTCCAGTCCATAGTGGATCTAAAATAATAGTGTGAGAGTCCAGTCCATAGTGGATCTAACATAATAGTGAGAGTCCAGTCCATAGTGGATCTAACATAATAGTGTGAGAGTCCAGTCCATAGTGGATCTATCATAATAGTGTGAGAGTCCAGTCCATAGTGGATGTAACATAATAGTGTGAGAGTCCAGTCCATAGTGGATCTAACATAATAGTGAGAGTCCAGTCCATAGTGGATCTAACATAATAGTGTGAGAGTCCAGTCCATAGTGGATCTATCATAATAGTGAGAGTCCAGTCCATAGTGGATCTAAGATAATAGTGAGAGTCCAGTCCATAGTGGATCTAAGATAATAGTGAGAGTCCAGTCCATAGTGGATCTAACATAATAGTGAGAGTCCAGTCCATAGTGGATCTAACATAATAGTGTGAGAGTCCAGTCCATAGTGGATCTAACATAATAGTGTGAGAGTCCAGTCCATAGTGGATCTAACATAATAGTGAGAGTCTGTACTAAGGCAGTGTTTTTCAACCACTAGTGTACCGTGAGATACAGTCTGGTGTGCCGTGGGAGATTATCTAATTTCACCTAATTGGGTTAAAAATATTGTTTGCAAACCAGTAATTATCATCCACAAATAATGTGCCGTTGTTGGGAGTCTGCGCTGTCTAGAGCTCGGCAGAGTAACCGTGTAATATTCTTCCATATCAGTAGGTGGCAGCAGGTAGCTAATTGCTTTGTACATGGATTGTCGTGATCACAATATGAAGACGACAGCGGGAGGCAGCGTGCAGGTAAAAGGGTATCTAAGGCTTAAACCAAAAATAAACAAAAGGTGAGTGCCGCTAAGAAAAGGCATTGAAGCTTAGGGAAGTCTATGCAAAATGAAACTAAAACTAAACTGGCTGCAAAGTAAACAAAAACAGAATGCTGGAGGACAGCAAAGACTTACTGTGGAGCAAAGACGGCGTCCACAAAGTACATCCGTACATGCCATGACAATCAACAATGTCCCCACAAAGACGGACAACTTAAATATTCTTGATTGCGAAAGCAAAGCAGATGCGGTAAATATCGCTCAAAGGAAGACATGAAACTGCAACAGAAAAATACCAACAAAACAGGAAAAGCCACCAAAAATCGGAGCGCAAGACAAAAACTAGAACACTACACACAGGAAAACACCAAAAACTTCAAAATAAGTTACGTTGTGATGTGACAGTACACCTACTTTGAGACAAGAGCTATATTGATGCATGCTTGGTTATGCTTTAAAGTCATATCCAACAATCGCGAGAACGGGGGCATATTTTGTAGCATCCCGGAAGAGTTAGTGCTGCAAAGGATTCTGGGTATTTGTTCTGTTGTGTTTATTAAAGTTAAAGTACCAATGATTGTCACACACACACTAGGTGTGGTGAAATTTGTCCTCTGCATTTGACCCATCACCTTGATCACCCCCTGGGAGGTGAGGGGAGCAGTGGGCAGCAGCGGTGCCGCGCCCGGGAATCATTTTTGGTGATTTAACCCCTAATTCTAACCCTTGATGCTGAGTGCCAAGCAGGGAGGTAATGGGTCCCATTTTTATAGTCTTTGGTATGACTCGGCCGGGGTTTGAACCCACAACCTACCGATCTCAGGGCGGACACTCTAACCACTAGGCCATTGTGTTACGGTGCAGATGTTCTCCCGAAATGTGTTTGTCTATCTTGTTTGGTGTAGATTCACAGTGTGGCGTATATTTCTAACAGTGTTAAAGTTTTTTATACTGGCACCCTCAGTGTAACCTGTATCGTTGTTGATGAAGTATGCGTTGCATTCGCTCGTGTGTGCGTACAGAAGCCGCACATATCTTGTGACAGGGTCTGAACGATGTTAGAATGGATGAAAAGCGGACGTGACGATAGCTCGTAGAGTACGTTAAAGGTTAATTTGTTCAACCTTGGCCCGCGGCTTTGTTCAGTATTACATTTTGTCCCACTCTGTATTTGAGTTTGACACCCCTGGTTTAAGGGGTTATCCGGCTTAGTGTAGACATGGCCTAAAACACCAAGGTATTTTTATTCATACACCACTTCTATGACATTCCCTTCAAGAGTGGACACTACCGGGGGAGTTTGAGGCAGTTTGAGTTATGTCTTGTCAGCATTGAGAACCAGTTTTAAGTCAATAAGTGAATTCATCTGTTTATTTTTACGTTTTTTTATTTTTTTATTTTTTTTAATAATAGTGTTGCAAGCCGCAAATTGCCCGAGGGCTGGACATCCTGTATGCTTGTTCGAAAATAAACTAATAGTATGACTGTCAGGTTCAAACACGGATGACATCTATTAAACAAGACAAGAAACAAATAATTAAACAGAGACAGAATTCAATTTGGCTCAATTTGAGGAGAAACGTCTGGTCTGTACTTTTGTACAGTCTCCATCACGCTCTCCTAAAAGATTGTATTTATTTGGACCTTCCCTGACCACATGGCCACGGCTGTTTCTAAGGGACGAGGGTCGTAAATAGTTCACAGAAAAGGTCGTAAACAGTTCACAGAAAAGGTCGGTTAAAAAAAAGAGGTCGTAAAAGAGTTCAAAAAAAGGTTCGTAAAACAGCTCAAAAAGAGGTTCGTAAAACAGTTCAAAAAGGAGGTTCAAAAAGAGGTTGTCTGGAACTTGGGCAGATCCTGCCTTCTCTCCGCTTTGTAGTCCTTGGGTCAAAACAGGGGTCGGCAACCCGCGGCTCTTTGATCACTCTGATGCAGCTCAGCTGCAAACTTGCCGACCCCCCCGATTTTCCCGGGAGATTTCTGGATTTAAGTGCCTCTCGCAGAAACTTCCCGGGATTAATATTCTCCGATTTTCACCCTTACAATAATAATCAGGCGTGCCATGATGGTACAGCATTTAGCGCCCTCTACGATCTGTATAAACAGCGTGCCAGCCCAGCCTCTTGCTATATGCATTTTTCTACTTGCACACGTAAGTGACAGCAAGGCATACTTGGTCAACAACCACACAGATTACACTGACGGTGGCCATATAAAATAACTTTAAAACTCTTACTAATAATGCGCCACACTTTGAACCAAAACCAAACAAGAATGACAAACACATTTCGGGAGAACATCTGCACCTTAACACAACATAAACACAACAGAACAAATACCCAGAATCCCATGCAGCCCTAACTCTTCCGGGCTACATTATACACCCCTGCTACCACCAAACCCCGCCCCAATCCCAACCCTGCTCCTTCACACATCAATTTGTTCTGGCCTGAAATAAACTGGCCCTTTGAAACATATCTTTGTGTTTGTGTGTTGTATGTAGACCACATTGCTTTTTGAGTTGAGTGATGCAAATGCATGTCAAGTTGATCAACACATTGTATTATTCTCCAGTGCAATAACAGTACTGAAATGAAGGCTAAAAGGGCATTAATGGGAGCCTTAAAAAAAAGGGGGGAAAAATAAGTAACTAAATAGTTACTTTTCACAGTAACGCATTACTTTTTGGTGTAAGTAACTGAGTTAGTAACTGAGTTACTTTTGAAATAAAGTAACTAGTTACTGGTTTTCAGTAACTAACCCAACACTGCTAATATGCGCCACACTGTAAACCCACACCAAACAAGAATGACAAACACATTTCGGGAGAACATCCGCACCGTAACACAACATAAGCACAACAGAACAAATACCCAGAATCCCATGTATCCCTAACTCTTCCGGGCTACATTATACACCCCCGCTACCACCAAGAGAGATACTGAGTGGCCTTGTGGTTAGGGTTGAGTTAGAGTTAGAGTGGTTAGAGTGTCCGCCCTGAGATGGGTAGGTTGTGAGTTCATACCAAAGACTATAAAAATGGGAGCCATTACCTCCCTGCTTGGCACTCAGCATCAAGGGTTGGAATTGGGGGTTAAATCACCAAAAATGATTCCCGGGCGCGGCCACCGCTGCTGCCCACTGCTCCCCTCACCTCCCAGGGGGTGATCAAGGGTGATGGGTCAAATGCAGAGAATAATCTCGCCACACCTAGTGTGTGTGTGTGACAATCATTGGTACTTTAACTTTTAACTTTAACAAATACCCAGAATCCCATGTATCCCTAACTCTTCCGGGCTACATTATACACCCCCGTCTACCACCAAGAGAGATACTCAGTGGCCTTGTGGTTAGGGTTGAGTTAGAGTGGTTAGAGTGTCCGCCCTGAGATCGGTAGGTTGTGAGTTCAAACCCCGGCCGAGTCATACCAAAGACTATAAAAATGGAAAACCATTACCTCCCTGCTTGGCACTCAGCATCAAGGGTTGGAATTGGGGGTTAAATCACCAAAAATGATTCCCGGGCGCGGCCACCGCTGCTGCTCACTGCTCCCCTCACCTCCCAGGGGGTGCTCAAGAGTGAGGGGTCAAATGCAGAGAATAATTTCGCCACACCTCGTGTGTGTGTGTGTGTGAGAGACTATCAGTGGTACTTTAACTTTAATATTAAGTGCTATTTCCTTGGTTGTGCACATGCAATAAAGACAGTGATGTGGTGTCTTCATGCTGCTGTTTTTCTTGTTGGTAAATTTGAGCTGACACGGGAAACCGAGAGAGGAAGGAGGCAAGGATACGCGTGAAGAATGAATGGAAAGAGGAAATCCTCACTCTGTTGAGTCAGTGAATGTGTACTGTGACCTGGGATGTCATGAGACTCGGAACCCGGACTTTAACCAACCTGTAAGCGCACCGTATTCCTGTCTGCACTTTTAAACTCCTGCCGTACAACTTATAGCTACAGTAACTATATCTGCTTACCGTATTTTAAAGCGCACTTAAAAATCATTTTTTTGTCAGAGGTGAGTGTACCAGCTTCCTGTGGGTGATGGCGCTATCGCATGCATCCTGCTCTGTTTCCTGTCCCTGTCATCGTCCCTCAAGTATACACGCGGGCCTCGTATTGTCATCCTGTCAAGTCCTGCTAAATATTCCCTTTTTTTCCCCCCAGTCGGGTCACCGTGCCGCCAAATGCTACGTCACGGTTTTTTTTCCCTACTGGATTGTAAAAGTAACAGTAGAATTGGACTTTCTTTGACTAAATCTGATTCGTTCCGTCAAATCTATGGCGTTCAACAGATGGGCATACTTGCCAACCCTCCCGGATTTTTCGGGAGACTCCCGAAATTCAGCGCCTCTCCCGAAAACCTCCCGGGACAGATTTTCTCCCGAAAATCTCCCGAAATTCAGGCGGAGCTGGAGGCCACGCCCCCTCCAGCTCCATGCGGACCTGAGTGACGTGTTGAGTTCTTGGTTTCTTATGTGGGTTTATTGTTAGGCAGTTTCATTAACGTCCTCCCAGCGCGGTAACAACACACAACAACAGCAGTCAAGTTTTCGTCTACCGTAAAGCAGTTTGTCTGCCGTAAACAGCAATGTTGTGACACTTTTAAACAGGACAATACTGCCATCTACTGTACATGCATACTGTATGTGACCCACCCATAATGTGTCACATTTTTGTGTTGATTTATTTATTTTATTTTGTGGTTTGAATTCGTTTTTGGAGCTGTCATTACACATTTATCAGTATTCACATTGGTCAGTAGGGCGTTTCTTCCCAATTGAATGCTATCACCTGCAGACCGGAAGTGTCTTGTCATTCTGATGAGCGCGACCAGTCTGTGAACAATTGAAACGTCCCGTGTGCTTTTTCCTCCTGTATAACAGGTTAGTTTTGGTGAATCAACTCACTGAATAATATCCATGTGATCTTTATAAGTTTAAGTACACATTCTGATGGTGGAGCCTAACTCTAAAGTGTTTGTGAGTTGTAGTTTGTATTTGTGATTGAATCCAGTGCACAGCTGCAGTAATCAATAGAAAAAGGCGACGTGAGTGCGCAATGTTTATATAGGAACTTCTGATCCTAATTCAGACTCCCAAATTAGAGCTTCCGTTTTTTTATTGATTTTATAATGTATATTTGTATAATGTGTGTGTTCTGAAATAGTGACAGAGAATAGAACAAGGATGGACAATTCAACCCTTAACTCAACAATGAGTAGAGGAGTGTTATGTGTGTGTATATGTGTAAATAAATGAACACTGAAATTCAAGTATTTCTTTTTCATATATATATATATATATATATATATATATATATATATATATATATATATATATATATATATATATATATATATATAATTAAAAAAATATATATATGTATGTATATATATATATATATATATATATATATATATATATATATATAATTAAAAAAATATATATATATAGCTAGAATTCACTGAAAGTCAAGTATTTCTTATATATATATATATCTTTACCACGCCCCCCAACCACGCCCCCAATAATGTTGTCTGGGTGGAAATCGGGAGAATGGTTGCCCCGGGAGATTTTTGGGAGGGACACTGAAATTCGGTAGTCTCCCGGGAAAATCGGGAGGTTGAAACCGATACCGATAATTTCCATCCATCCATCCATTTTCTACCGCTTATTCCCTTTTGGGGTCGCGGGGGGCGCTGGAGCCTATCTCAGCTACCATCGGGCGGAAGGCGGGGTACACCCTGGACAAGTCGCCACCTCATCGCAGACACATTTGTTTCTCTAAATTTGGCCCCCCAAGTCAAAATAATTGCCCAGGCCTGATCTAAAACATAACTTTTTTTTTTCAGTGTTGCCAAATCCCTTTAAAAACATCAAGAAATTCGCATTTTTGTTGCGTTTTGCTTGATTGTAAAATATGTTGATGGAGAGGGGAGTTGACAATCATATGTTGTCAATATTCAGTGTTTTATCCTTCATGGTTAATATTGTAAATCCCTCATTCTGGGTGTCTTATTCAGTAAAAGTAAAATTTCATTCTGTTCTTATTGCATTCAATCAGACATTATTGTGAGGTTTTGTATTAGTGTTCCTAAAAATCAGATATACCGGCCCCCAGACACATTTGTTTCTCTAAATTTGGCCCCCCAAGTCAAAATAATTGCCCAGGCCTGATCTAAACCATAACTTTTTTTTTTTTTTCCAGTGTTGCCAAATCCCTCTAAAAACAACAAGAAATTCGCATTTTTGTTGCTTGATTGTAAAATATGTTGATGGAGGGGGGGTGTGACGTTCATACGTTGTCAGTATTCAGTGTTTTATCCTTCATAGTTAATATTATAAATCCCACATTCATACGTTGTAAATATTCAGTGTTTTATCGTTCATAGTTAATATTGTAATCCCACATTCTTTATTTTGCATGTAAAATATGTTGATGGAGAGAGGGGGGGGGGGGGGTGACCTTCATACGTTGTAAATATTCAGTGTTTTACCGTTCATAGTTAATATTATAAATCCCACATTCATACGTTGTCAATATTCAGTGTTTTATCCTTCATAGTTAATATTGTAAATCCCACATTCTGGGTGTCTTATTCAGTAAAAAAAAAAAGTAACATTTAATTCTGTTCTTTTTGCATTCAATCAGACATTATTGTGAGGTTTTGTATTAGTGTTCCTAAAAATCAGATATACCGGCCCCCAGACACATTTGTTTCTCTAAATTTGGCCCCCCAAGTCAAAATAATTGCCCAGGCCTGATCTAAACCATAACTTTTTTTTTTTTCCAGTGTTGCCAAATCCCTCTAAAAACAACAAGAAATTCGCATTTTTGTTGCTTGATTGTAAAATATGTTGATGGGGAGGGGGTGTGACGTTCATACGTTGTCAGTATTCAGTGTTTTATCCTTCATAGTTAATATTATAAATCCCACATTCATACGTTGTCTATATTCAGTGTTTTATCGTTCATAGTTAATATTGTAATCCCACATTCTTTATTTTGCATGTAAAATATGTTGATGGAGAGGGGGGGGGTGACCTTCATACGTTGTAAATATTCAGTGTTTTATCCTTCATAGTTAATATTATAAATCCCACATTCATACGTTGTCAATATTCAGTGTTTTATCGTTCATAGTTAATATTGTAATCCCACATTCTTTATTTTGCATGTAAAATATGTTGATGGAGAGGGGGTGTGACATTCATACGTTGTCAGTATTCAGTGTTTTATCCTTCATAGTTAATATTATAAATCCCACATTCATACGTTGTCAATATTCAGTGTTTTATCGTTCATAGTTAATATTGTAGTCCCACATTCTTTATTTTGCATGTAAAATATGTTGATGGAGAGGGGGGGGGGTGACCTTCATACGTTGTAAATATTCAGTGTTTTACCGTTCATAGTTAACATTATAAATCCCACATTCATACGTTGTCAATATTCAGTGTTTTATCGTTCATAGTTAATATTGTAAATCCCACATTCTGGGTGTCTTATTCAGTAAAAAAAAAAGTAAAATTTCATTCTGTTCTTTTTGCATTCAATCAGACATTATTGTGAGGTTTTGTATCAGTGTTCCTTAAAATCAGATATACCGGCCCCCAGACACATTTATTTCTCTAAATTTGGCCCCCCAAGTCAAAATAATTGCCCAGGCCTGATCTAAACCATAACTTTTTTTTTTTTTCCAGTGTTGCCAAATCCCTCTAAAAACAACAAGAAATTCGCATTTTTGTTGCTTGATTGTAAAATATGTTGATGGAGAGGGGGTGTGACGTTCATACGTTGTCAGTATTCAGTGTTTTATCCTTCATAGTTAATATTATAAATCCCACATTCATACGTTGTCAATATTCAGTGTTTTATCGTTCATAGTTAATATTGTAATCCCACATTCTTTATTTTCATGTAAAATATGTTGATGGAGAGGGGGGAGGGTGACCTTCATACGTTGTAAATATTCAGTGTTTTACCGTTCATAGTTAATATTATAAATCCCACATTCATACGTTGTCAATATTCAGTGTTTTATCGTTCATAGTTAATATTGTAAATCCCACATTCTGGGTGTCTTATTCAGTAAAAAAAAAAAGTAAAATTTCATTCTGTTCTTTTTGCATTCAATCAGACATTATTGTGAGGTTTTGTATTAGTGTTCCTAAAAATCAGATATACCGGCCCCCAGACACATTTGTTTCTCTAAATTTGGCCCCCCAAGTCAAAATAATTGCCCAGGCCTGATCTAAACCATAATTTTTTTTTTTCCCCAGTGTTGCCAAATCCCTCTAAAAACAACAAGAAATTCGCATTTTTGTTGCTTGATTGTAAAATATGTTGATGGAGAGGGGGTGTGACATTCATACGTTGTCAGTATTCAGTGTTTTATCCTTCATAGTTAATATTATAAATCCCACATTCATACGTTGTCAATATTCAGTGTTTTATCGTTCATAGTTAATATTGTAATCCCACATTCTTTATTTTGCATGTAAAATATGTTGATGGAGAGGGGGGGGGGGGTGACCTTCATACGTTGTAAATATTCAGTGTTTTACCGTTCATAGTTAATATTATAAATCCCACATTCATACGTTGTCAATATTCAGTGTTTTATCGTTCATAGTTAATATTGTAATCCCACATTCTTTATTTTCATGTAAAATATGTTGATGGAGAGGGGGGGGGCGGGGGGGGTGACTTTCATACGTTGTAAATATTCAGTGTTTTACCGTTCATAGTTAATATTATAAATCCCACATTCATACGTTGTCAATATTCAGTGTTTTATCGTTCATAGTTAATATTGTAAATCCCACATTCTGGGTGTCTTATTCAGTAAAAAAAAAAAGTAAAATTTCATTCTGTTCTTTTTGCATTCAATCAGACATTATTGTGAGGTTTTGTATTAGTGTTCCTAAAAATCAGATATACCGGCCCCCAGACACATTTGTTTCTCTAAATTTGGCCCCCCAAGTCAAAATAATTGCCCAGGCCTGATCTAAACCATAACTCTTTTTTTTTTTTCCAGTGTTGCCAAATCCCTCTAAAAACAACAAGAAATTCGCATTTTTGTTGCTTGATTGTAAAATATGTTGATGGAGAGGGGGTGTGACGTTCATACGTTGTCAGTATTCAGTGTTTTATCCTTCATAGTTAATATTATAAATCCCACATTCATACGTTGTCAATATTCAGTGTTTTATCGTTCATAGTTAATATTGTAATCCCACATTCTTTATTTTCATGTAAAATATGTTGATGGAGAGGGGGGGGGGGTGACCTTCATACGTTGTAAATATTCAGTGTTTTACCGTTCATAGTTAATATTATAAATCCCACATTCATACGTTGTCAATATTCAGTGTTTTATCGTTCATAGTTAATATTGTAAATCCCATATTCTGGGTGTCTTATTCAGTAAAAAAAAAAAGTAAAATTTCATTCTGTTCTTTTTGCATTCAATCAGACATTATTGTGAGGTTTTGTATTAGTGTTCCTAAAAATCAGATATACCGGCCCCCAGACACATTTGTTTCTCTAAATTTGGCCCCCCAAGTCAAAATAATTGCCCAGGCCTGATCTAAACCATAACTTTTTTTTTTATCCAGTGTTGCCAAATCCCTCTAAAAACAACAAGAAATTCGCATTTTTGTTGCGTTTTGCTTGATTGTAAAATATGTTGATGGAGAGGGGAGTTGACAATCATATGTTGTCAATATTCAGTGTTTTATCCTTCATAGTTAATATTGTAAATCCCACATTCTGGGTGTCTTATTCAGTAAAAAAAAAGAAGTAAAATTTCATTGTGTTCTTTTTGCATTCAATCAGACATTATTGTGAGGTTTTGTATTAGTGTTCCTAAAAATCAGATATACCGGCCCCCAGACACATTTATTTCTCTAAATTTGGCCCCCCAAGTCAAAATAATTGCCCAGGCCTGATCTAAACCATAACTTTTTTTTTATCCAGTGTTGCCAAATCCCTCTAAAAACAACAAGAAATTCGCATTTTTGTTGCGTTTTGCTTGATTGTAAAATATGTTGATGGAGAGGGGAGTTGACAATCATATGTTGTCAATATTCAGTGTTTTATCCTTCATAGTTAATATTGTAAATCCCACATTCTGGGTGTCTTATTCAGTAAAAAAAAAAAGTAAAATTTCATTCTGTTCTTTTTGCATTCAATCAGACATTATTGTGAGGTTTTGTATTAGTGTTCCTAAAAATCAGATATACCGGCCCCCAGACACATTTGTTTCTCTAAATTTGGCCCCCCAAGTCAAAATAATTGCCCAGGCCTGATCCAAACCATAACTTTTTTTTTTCCCAGTGTTGCCAAATCCCTCTAAAAACAACAAGAAATTCGCATTTTTGTTGCTTGATTGTAAAATATGTTGGTGGAGAGGGGGTGTGACGTTCATACGTTGTCAGTATTCAGTGTTTTATCCTTCATAGTTAATATTATAAATCCCACATTCATACGTTGTCTATATTCAGTGTTTTATCGTTCATAGTTAATATTGTAATCCCACATTCTTTATTTTCATGTAAAATATGTTGATGGAGAGGGGGGGGGGTGACCTTCATACGTTGTAAATATTCAGTGTTTTACCGTTCATAGTTAATATTATAAATCCCACATTCATACGTTGTCAATATTCAGTGTTTTATCGTTCGTAGTTAATATTGTAAATCCCACATTCTTTATTTTCATTCACCCCCCCTCTCCATCAACATATTTTACAATCAAGCAACAAAAATGCAAATTTCTTGTTGTTTTTAGAGGGATTTGGCAACACTGGAAAAAAAAAAAGTTATGGTTTAGATCAGGCCTGGGCAATTATTTTGACTTGGGGGGGGGCAAATTTAGAGAGGCCGGAATATCTAATTTTTAGGAACACTAATACAAAAAGAACAGAATTAAATTTTACTCTTTTTCTTTTACTGAATAAGACACCCAGAATGTGGGTTTTACAATATTAACTATGAACGGTAAAACATTGAATATTGACAACATATGAACGTCACCCTCCCCCCTCTCCATAGTAATATTTTACCGATAATTTCCGATATTACATTTTAAAGCATTTATCGGACATCTCTAATATAAAATACACTGATATATTATAACGTCACATGGATGTGCTCCGGCACTTATGTGAATATTCCAAAGTTTGGGTTATATTTGAACCTAGTCGAAGCACATCCTGAGTGTCCATGCTACTACTCCCTGAACCAGGCTCTCCTTTGACCCACTTAAAAATTCCTTAGGCCTGATTGCAGAGCAGCTTAGCCCTTCAAAGCCCTCACATCTCCCAAGTGTGTGTGCTCGTCCGGGCGTGCGGTGACGGCCCCCAACTTCATCCCTGAAAAGGGGGCTTGAGGACAAGGGGCGCGGTCCATGCCACGTCGCCCAGGCAACAACCGAACAGATAGCAATCGTATCACCGTAGCAACCTTATGATGTTCTCGCGGGGACAGGGTGTGTGGGGCTGGGGGGGTCTTCATTTCGGGGCACACTTGTTGATGTTAGTGCATGACGTGGTTTAGAAGTCCAGACTAGACAGCATCATGCCCATTAAAGGGATCAAGATTTGGACCCGGAAACAAAGGAGGAACCCTTATGCAGGTAAACGTGCAATTTGGAATTTGACCAACATTTTCGGGAAATGTACGCCTCTAAATTCTAAAAAAAACTCGGTAGTTTGAAGCATAGACATCTTCTAAGTAGACGCAGCATGGAGCACTACTGCCTACTGGCGCTGACGAGACGCGGGGCCGCCATCTTGGAGTGGTGATCCGCTCCACTCGGTGCAATTCATTTGGCAGGAGCAATGAACTTAATTCATCTTAGCTCACTGAATACCACTGATTTCCACGCGTTCTTTTGTCATATGTGTAGCTATTAGAGATGCGCGAATAGGCTATAATTTAATCCGCAACTGCATCACAAAAGTCGTCAACCATCCGCCATCCACCCGAACCAACATTTTATCAAAACCAAACCCGCCCGCCACCCGCCCGTTGTTATATATCTAATATAGACGATGCAAGGCATTAGTGAGATTATTAAGCTTTTGCCTGTTAAAGAAAGGAGACTGATCCAATGTAGCAGAGACATTCAATGCGTGCCACGCATTAATATATCTTGGCCACGCATTAGTGGCTAAGAGATATTAATGCGTGATAATATTATTTATCATTATTATAATATTATTGTCATTTCCATTAAGAAAGTGTTCACACATAGTAGTATATCTACTAGCATAACCTAGGGGCGGCATGGCGTAGTGGGTAGAGCAACCGTGCCAGAAACCTGAGGGTTGCAGGTTCGCTCCCCGCCTCTTACCGTCCAAAAATCGCTGCCGTTGTGTCCTTGGGCGGGACACTTCACCCTTTGCCCCCGGTGCCACTCACACCGGTGAATTGAATGATGAATGATAGGTGGTGGTCGGAGGGGCCGTTGGCGCAAATTGCAGCCACGCTTCCGTCAGTCTACCCCAGGGCAGCTGTGGCTATGAAAGTAGCTTACCACCACCAGGTGTGAATGATTGATGGGTTCTACATGTAAAAGCGACTTTGGGTACTTAGAAAAGCGCTATATAAATCCCAGTTATTATTATTATTATTATTATTATTATCTCCAATAGAAAACCACAATAAACAACGTAATTGCCTTAATTCCTTTGCATTGTAGTGCGCCCAAACAACACGTAACCATCAAAATTATTTCGCTGACCGAACTCAATATAGGTTAGACATGGGCTTATTTGGTATAGCCTATAGGTAACGTAGACTAATTCGTTTAACATATCCAACCGTATGTCTACTTACTTTTTTTTTTTTGTTAGCACTATGCAGGAATAAAATGGCATCTACAGTGCCAGGATTCATGCGAGAGCGCCTGGCCTCTAAAATGCGCCCTGCTGCGCTGAAGGAGCGCTCACTTGCGCCACTTGTTGCTGGGACGCGGTGCCTGATGAATAATTGACTGTTTCAAAGAGTGCTGCTCGTTTTTCGTATGTGGGTAACAACATTTAACTATGTATATATATTTCCGAATTGGTTCAACCGCCAACCGCCCGCATCTATTTAAAATCTATTTTTACCCGCCCGACCCGCGGTTTATCCGCGGACTCCGTGGTTGTGTCCGCAAACCGCGCATCTCTAGTAGCTATGATAAAGGACACATGTTTTATTATTCATAGTTTGCTTAACAGTAATAGAATATTCTTATATGCTATAAGTGACCAGACGTCCCAGATCAAAACTGGGAATATAATCCCAGAGAAGCTATTTTTAAATTGTTATCCTACATAAACAATGTATGAATACATTAGATATTAGAGATGCGCGGGTTGCGGGCACAACCGCGGAGTCCGCGGATTATCCGCGGATCGGGCGGATGAAATTTAAAAAAATTAGATTTTATCCGCGGGTCGGGTCGGGTCGGGTCGGGTCGGGTCGGGTCGGGCGGTTGAAATAAAAAAAATTAGATTTTAAATAGATTCAGGCGGGTGGCAGTTAAACCAATTCGGAAATATATATACATAGTTAAATGTTGTTACCCACATACGAAAAACGAGCAGGCACCTGCTGCCCGCCACCCCTGTTGCCGGGGATGCGTAAAAGGGGTCACTCCGCGCGCAGTGCGCTCACGAAAGGGGTGGGGCTCACCCTGGTTGATATAGACAGCAGGACGGTGGCCATGGATGTCGGAACCCGCTAAGGAGTGTGTAACAACCCACCTGCCGAATCAACTAGCCCTGAAAATGGATGGCGCTGGAGCGTTGGGCCCATACCCGGCCGTCGCCGGCAGCGAGACGCGCTTGGAGGTGCGCTCAGCGCGGCTCCCATATGATTGCGCACTGGTGTGCGTCTGGGTCGTGACAGCGTGGCACGCGAATGTCTGTGCTGCATTGGATCAGTCTCCTTTCTTTAACAGGCAAAAGCTTTATAACCTCACTAATGCCTTGCATCGTCTATATTAGATATATAACAATGGGCGGGTGTGGGCGGGTGCGGTTCTGATCAAATGTTACATCGGGTGGATGGCGGATGGTTGACGACTTTCTGATGCGGTTGCGCATAAAATAATTGCCTATCCGCGCATCTCTATTACATATCTATTAGAGATGCGCGGTTTGCAGACACAACCGCGGAGTCCGCGGATAAACCGCGGGTAAAAATAGATTTTAAATAGATGCGGGCGGTTGGCGGTTGAACCAATTCGGAAATATATATACATAGTTAAATGTTGTTACCTACATACGAAAAACGAGCAGCACTCTTTGAAACAGTCAATTATTCATCAGGCACCGCGTCCCAGCAACAAGTGGCGCAAGTGAGCGCTCCTTCAGCGCAGCAGGGCGCATTTTAGAGGCCAGGCTCTCTCGCATGAATCCTGGCACTGTAGATGCCATTTTATTCCTGCATAGTGCTAACAAAAAAAAAAAGTAAGTAGACATACGGTTGGATATGTTAAACGAATTAGTCTACGTTACCTATAGGCTATACCAAATAAGCCCATCCATCCATCCATCCATCCATCTTCTTCCGCTTATCCGAGGTCGGGTCGCGGGGGCAGCAGCCTAAGCAGGGAAGCCCAGACTTCCCTCTCCCCAGCCACTTCGTCCAGCTCTTCCCGGGGGATCCCGAGGCGTTCCCAGGCCAGCCGGGAGACATAGTCTTCCCAACGTGTCCTGGGTCTTCCTCGTGGCCTCCTACCGGTCGGACATGCCCTAAACACCTCCTTAGGGAGGCGCTCGGGTGGCATCCTGACCAGATGCCCGAACCACCTCATCTGGCTCCTCTCAATGTGGAGGAGCAGCGGCTTTACTTTGAGCTCCCCCCGGATGACAGAGCTTCTCACCCTATCTCTAAGGGAGAGCCCCGCCACCCGGCGGAGGAAACTCATTTCGGCCGCTTGTACCCGTGATCTTGTCCTTTCGGTCATAACCCAAAGCTCATGACCATAGGTGAGGATGGGAACATAGATCGACCGGTAAATTGAGAGCTTTGCCTTCCGGCTCAGCTCCTTCTTCACCACAACGGATCGATACAGCGTCCGCATTACTGAAGACGCCACACCGATCCGCCTGTCGATCTCACGATCCACTCTTCCCTCACTCGTGAACAAGACTCCGAGGTACTTGAACTCCTCCACTTGGGGCAAGATCTCCTCCCCAACCCGGAGATGGCACTCCACCCTTTTCCGGGCGAGAACCATGGACTCGGACTTGGAGGTGCTGATTCTCATCCCAGTCGCTTCACACTCAGCTGCGAACCGATCCAGTGAGAGCTGAAGATCCTGGCCAGATGAAACCATCAGGACCACATCATCTGCAAAAAGCAGAGACCTAATCCTGCAGCCACCAAACCAGATCCCCTCAACGCCTTGACTGCGCCTAGAAATTCTGTCCATAAAAGTTATGAACAGAATCGGTGACAAAGGGCAGCCTTGGCGGAGTCCAACCCTCACCGGAAACGTGTCCGACTTACTGCCGGCAATGCGAACCAAGCTCTGACACTGATCATACAGGGAGCGGACCGCCACAATCAGACAGTCCGAAACCCCATACTCTCTGAGCACTCCCCACAGGACTTCCCGAGGGACACGGTCGAATGCCTTCTCCAAGTCCACAAAGCACATGTAGACTGGTTGGGCAAACTCCCATGCACCCTCAAGGACCCTGCCCAGAGTATAGAGCTGGTCCACAGTTCCACGACCAGGACGAAAACCACACTGTTCCTCCTGAATCCGAGGTTCGACTATCCGGCGTAGCCTCCTCTCCAGTACACCTGAATAGACCTTACCGGGAAGGCTGAGGAGTGTGATCCCACGATAGTTAGAACACACCCTCCGGTTCCCCTTTTTAAAGAGAGGAACCACCACCCCGGTCTGCCAATCCAGAGGTACTGCCCCCGATGTCCACGCGATGCTGCAGAGTCTTGTCAACCAAGACAGCCCTACAGCATCCAGAGCCTTAAGGAACTCCGGGCGGATCTCATCCACCCCCGGGGCCTTGCCACCGAGGAGCTTTTTAACTACCTCAGCTACCTCAGCCCCAGAATAATAAGCCCATGTCTAACCTATATTGAGTTCGGTGAGCGAAATAATTGTGATGGTTACGTGTTGTTTGGGCGCACTACAATGCAAAGGAATTAAGGCAATTGCGTTGTTTATTGTGGTTTTTTTCTATTGGAGATATACTACTATGTGTGAATAATTATTTGGCCTCGCTTTCAAGTGAAGCGCATCTCCGATTGGCGACCATGTAAGGATATTTAGCTTGCTTTGTTTGTCACGACCGTCTATTTTCATTATAATTCAAGTTTGATGATAAAGTGCAGTCTGATGGGTTTGATTTCCCCCCTTCAGCTATTTGCCTTGGCCAATAAGTTGCAGGTAATTTATTATTATTTATTTAATTTATTTTTGTTTAAATAGAGATGACATACATATGTTATTGTATAATTTAAGTTTCTGCATGTGATTGACAGCCTAAGGCTTATGAGGCACATTTTTTATTTATTTTTTTTATTTCAACTTAAAAACGTATGAGCCTATGCCTAGAACATAGGCTATGTGTTCATCTTTATTTTCCTGCCTGTCGTTGACAATGGAGATTGTCTGATATTTTGTCATGGCTGCAGATCAATCAATAAAGGTTCATCTTTGTCGCGAAATTGTTCACTGTTTCACTGTGCACCCCGCCCTCGTCCCTATTTGAGCATTATAACGTTAACAAGTTAATATTCATTGAAATAAATTCAGAACATTTTTTTTTACCTAACGAAAATATAGGCCTAGTCTTTCTAAAACATTTTTTTAACTTCTTAAAAGCCTCGTTCTGCTTGCTGCAACTGCGCACACAAAGTGTGAGGAACGCACTCCTGATCTGAGGGCATTGGCAACAATAGTCAACACTTTCTTCATGGAAATGACAATAATATTATAATAATGATATTAATAATATTTGTGATTTTATCTGTGAAAAGCGCTTTATAAATAAAATGTACTTACTTTATTTAGATGATTATAATGCAGAAAAAAAATCTAATTTTACTTACTTTATTTAGAGGATTATAATGCAGAAAGAAATCGTATTTTTTTCCATATTTGACTAAATGTTTCATTTCTGTAATTCTTGAACTTTTCTTTTTCATGTGGCTTGGCTCCCTACCTGACCTCCTTCCTGTGTTATGTTTCCTACATACATCATCAACAGGTAAGTGCACATTTATTATGATATGGTATACTGTAGACCAGTGTTTTTCAACCTGTTTTGAGCCAAGGCACATTTTTTGCGTTGGAAAAAATGCAGCGGCACACCACCAGCAGAAATCATTAAAAAACGAAACTCAGTTGATAGTCAAATTAAAATTGTTGGATATGACTTTAAAGCATAACCAAGCATGCATCACTATAGCTCTTGTCTCAAAGTAGGTGTACTGTCACCACCTGTCACATCACACTCTGACTTATTTGGACTTTTTTGCTGTTTTCCTGTGTGTAGTGTTTTACTT
>NC_084573.2:37410000-37660000 GCF_033978685.3 Nerophis lumbriciformis
GGGTAATGTTGCAATTTCCAATGCCGTCTTTGCTACGCAGTAAGTCTTTGCTGTCCTCCAGCATTCTGTTTTTGTTTACTTTGTAGCCAGTTCAGTTTTAGTTTCTTTCTGCATAGCCTTCCCTAAGCTTCAATGCCTTTTCATAGGGGCACTCACCTTTTGTTTATTTTTGGTTTAAGCATTAGATACCTTTTTACCTGCACCCTGCCTCCCGCTGTTTCCCGCATCTACAAAGCAATTAGCTACCTGCTGCCACCTACTGATATGGAAGAGTATTACACGGTTACTCTGCCGACGTACGCGGACTAAACACTGACTCAATCACGCAAGCAATACTCCTCAGAGCAGACTCAGCTAAACTGCTTCGGGGGTAATGTTGCAATTTCCAATGCCGTCTTTGCTACGCAGTAAGTCTTTGCTGTCCTCCAGCATTCTGTTTTTGTTTACTTTGTAGCCAGTTCAGTTTTAGTTTCTTTCTGCATAGCCTTCTCTAAGCTTCAATGCCTTTTCTTAGGGGCACTCACTTTTTTTTTATTTTTGGTTTAAGCATTAGACACCTTTTTACCATACTTGCCAACCCTCCCGGATTTTCCGGGAGACTCCCGAAATTCAGCGCCTCTCCCGAAAACCTCCCGGGACAAATTTCAGGCGGACTCAGGTCCATGAGGACCTGAGTCCGCTAACCCACAATATAAACAGCGTACCTGCCCAATCACGTTATAACTGTAGAATGATGGAGGGCAAGTTCTTGGTTTCTTATTTGGGTTTATTGTTAGGCAGTTTCATTAACGTCCTCCCAGCGCGGCAACAACACACAACAACAGCAGTCATGTTTTTGTGTACCGTAAAGCAGTTTGTCTGCCGCAAACAGCAATGTTGTGACACTCTTAAACAGGACAATACTGTTCAGCATGGTTCGAAAAATAGTGACAGAGAATAGAACAAGGATGGACAATTCAACCCTTAACTCAACAATGAGTAGATGAGTGTTATGTGTGTGTGTATATGTGTAAATAAATGAACACTGAAATTCAAGTATTTATTTTATATATATATATATATATATATATATACATACATATATATATATATATATATATATATATATATATATATATATATATATATATAGCTAGAATTCACTGAATGTCAAGTATTTCTTATATATATATATATATATATATATATATATATATATATATATATATATATATATATATATATGAAATACTTGACTTGGTGAATTCTAGCTGTAAATATACTCCTCCCCTTTTAGCCACGCCCCCAACCACTCCCCCCTCCCCCCACCTCCCGAAATCGGAGGTCTCAAGGTTGTCAAGTATACCTTTTTACCTGCACCCTGCCTCCCGCTGTTTCCCGACATCTACAAAGCAATTAGCTACCTGCTGCCACCTACTGATATGGAAGAGTATCACACGCAAGCGATACTCAGAGCAGACTCGGCTAAACGGCTTTGGGGTAATGTTGTAATTTTCAATGCCAACAAAGCAAGTATGCCTGATAGAAAACACTTAAACGGAAAGTAAGGCTTCACTTTTCAAAATGCACTAGCTCAGTGCTAATTTACACCGGCTTTGCCATTTACGTGCTACTGATTAGCAGTAGCGATAGGCTCCAGCACCACCCGTTTCCCCGAAAGGGACAAGTGGTAGAAAATATTCAAAATTTGGTCATCAAAACTTCAACTAACATGCACGTTACAATCAAACAGCAAGTTTGTAAAAAGTACAATATTTACAGTATAAGGACTTTGTAGGGTGCAACATAAGAATAGACTGGCACATTCAGCTCCAAGACAAAGGTTTTGTTTGTTTAGTCTTTACTTGAAGGGACAATGCATAGAAACATTAAACTCAAAGACAGATACGTTCTGTACCAGATTGTAGCTAAATAGCTAATTTCCATCTGCAGTCACTGGCTACCTAAATTAAAGGGATACAAAAATCATGCAATAAAATTATGACAATAAAATCAAATTAAGAAAAGTCCTAAAATGCCCCTTTCATGGACACATACTTAATATACAATACAACATCATCACACAAAGACAATACATGCTCTTGTTCACATCTGTCATCATTTGTAGAAACAACCATGACTTTAACAGACACACCTCACAATTTACAACAGAAATGCTCTCATGGATAAATATAATACACATTAAGTTGATGTGTCAAACATAGTGGCCACCTTATTGGCCGTGTGAGCAGCAAGCAGTTGCTTCCGAGCTTGGCAACACTTCGTAGCCTACACACCACTGCCGTCTAACTTCTTGCAAAGTCTACTATATAATACTTTCAAATGAAACTCATAAATGTAATAAGAAAACAAGATAGAACACCTAGACAGCACTATTATCATAATCCGCTCATTTTTCAACTTGTGGTAATATGATTAACTACATTCCTCCATAAAATAGATAAACAGCTCTGATAAATGTATATATTACTTAAAGGGGAACTGCACTTTTTGGGGGGGGAATATTGCCTATTTCTAGGTGCAGTCAAGGCTTTGAGGGGATCCGGTTTGGTGGCTGCAGGATTAGGTCTCTGCTTTTTGCAGATGATGTGGTCCTGATGGCTTCATCTGGCCAGGATCTTCAGCTCTCACTGGATCGGTTCTCAGCTGAGTGTGAAGCGACTGGGATGAGAATCAGCACCGCCAAGTCCGAGTCCATGGTTCTCGCCCGGAAAAGGGTGGAGTGCCATCTCCGGGTTGGGGAGGAGATTTTGCCCCAAGTGGAGGAGTTCAAGTACCTCGGAGTCTTGTTGGGGAAGTGGGGGGAAGAGTGGATCGTGAGATCGACAGGCGGATCGACAGGCGTCTTATGTAATGCGGACGCTGTATCAATCCGTTGTGGTGAAAAAGGAGCTGAGCCGGAAGGCAAAGCTCTCAATTTACTGGTCGATCTACGTTCCCATCCTCACCTATGGTCATGAGCTTTGGGTTATGACCGAAAGGACAAGATCACGGGTACAAGCGGCCCAAATGAGTTTCCTCCGCCGGGTGGCAGGGCTCTCCCTTAGAGATAGGCTGAGAAGCTCTGTCATCCGGGAGGAACTCAAACTAAAGCCGCTGCTCCTCCACATGGAGAGGAGCCAGATGAGGTGGTTCGGGCATCTGGTCAGGATGCCACCCGAATGTCTCCCTAGGGAGGTGTTTAGGGCACGTCCGACCGGTAGGAGGCCACGGGGAAGACCCAGGACACGTTGGGAAGACTATGTCTCCCGGCTGGCCTGGGAACGCCTCGGAATCCCCCGGGAAGAGCTGGGGAGAGGGAAGTCTGGGTTTCGCTGCTTAGGCTGCTGCCCCCGCGACCCGGCCTCAGATAAGCGGAAGAAGATGGATGGATTGATGGATGGATAAAACATGAAACACACACAAATGTAGAGAAACTGATACTGGTATCGATTCAAATATGAAAGGTAGCCATCCCAATTAGTTACTACAATAAAACAGTAAAATAAGTGAAAGTGAACAAAGAACACATAGACGTAATATTGTGCAATAACTACAGTATAAAAGGGGGGGGGGAATGACATCATTTGTTATTTCTCAAGAAGCCCCAGGTGTCATGTCTGTGTAATCATGTTTTGTTTTAGTCATGTTTTGCTTTGTTTAGTTATTGGACTCTTTAGTTTCTGGCTTTTCACTCCCTTGTCTTGTTTCCATGGTTACCCATTAGTTTCACCTGTTCCACGTTTTGGACTCATTGTGCACTCTTGTTTGTCACCATAGCAACCCATTAGTTTTCACCTGCCCTCACGACTCACGCACCTGTCTTTAATCATGTCACTATTATTTAAGCTTCCAGTTGCCAGGCTGTCTGTCTGGCGACATCATACCCCTGACACTCTGCTTCCCACTCTGTTTAGTACTAGTGATGGGTTGATGAGGCGTCATGAAGCGTTTCGACACATTGCAAAACTGCATTGATACTGTGTCGATACTGTGTCACTAAATACTGACATCTGCTGGACATTAAAAATCCCTACAGGCAACCTATGGACCGACTCAACTGACACTGATTTGATGCCCTAGTACAGGGGTCACCAACCTTTTTGAAACCAAAAACTACTTCTTGGGTACTGATTAATGCGAAGGGCTACCAGTTTGATACACACTTAAATAAATAAATATATTGTCATTTGTAAGTTACACGTAAGTGTGATTTAAACAAGAATAGCTAAATAAATAAATGTATATATATAAAAAAATGGGTATTTCTGTCTGTCATTCCGTCGTACATTTTTTTTTCCTTTTACGGAAGGTTTTTGTAGAGAATAAATGATGAAAAAAACACTTAATTGAACGGTTTAAAAGAGGAGAAAACAAGAAAAAAATTTAAATAAAATTTTGAAACATAGTTTATCTTCAATTTCGACTCTTTATAATTCAAAATTCAACCGACAAAAAGAAGAGAAAAACTAGCTTATTTGAATCTTTTTGAAAAAATAAAAAAAAGAATTTATGGAACATCATTAGTAATTTTTCCTGATTAAGATAAATTTTAGAATTTTGATGACATGTTTTAAATTGGTTCAAATCCAATCTGCACTTTGTTAGAATATTTAACAAATTGGACCAAGCTATATTTCTAACAAAGACAAATCAGTATTTCTTCTAGATTTTCCAGAACAAAAATTTTAAAAGAAATTCAAAATACTTTGAAATAAGATTTAAATTTGATTCTACAGATTTTCTAGATTTGCCAGAATAATTTTTTTGAATTTTAATCATAGTAAGTTTGAAGAAATATTTCACAAATATTCTTTGTCGAAAAAACAGAAGCTAAAAATATTTATTATTCTTTACAATAAAAAATAAATAAATTTACTTGAACATTGACTTAAATTGTCAGGAAAGAAGAGGAAGAAATTTAAAAGGTAAAAAGGTATATTTGTTTAAAAATCCTAAAATCATTTTTAAGGTTGTATTTTTTCTCTAAAATTGTATTTCTAAAAGTAATAAGAGGCAAAGTAAAAAATAAATGAATTTATTTAAACAAGTGAAGACCCATCCATCCATCCATTTTCTACCGCTTATTCCAAGTGAAGACCAAGTCTTTAAAATATTTTCTTGGATTTTCAAATTCTATTTGAGTTTTGTCTCTTTTAGAATAAAAAATGTCGAGCAAAGCGAGACCAGCTTGCTAGTAAATAAATACAATTTAAAAAATAGAGGCAGCTCACTGGTAAGTGCTGCTCTTTGAGCTATTTTTAGAACAGGCCAGCGGGCGACTGATCTGGTCCTTACGGGCTACCTGGTGCCCGCGGGCACCGCGTTGGTGACCCCTGCCCTAGTATATACAATAATATAAACCAAGTCATTGTATTTCATTTAGGATTATTTCATATCTTCATTTAAATAAAAATATATTTGTATCTTTTTTAGATACAGTCAATAAATAATGTGAACATGTATCATAACATGGAAATCTAAGAGAACGTGTTGTGGATGATTGTGGACTGGGAATTGTTTTAATTTTATTTTTTTACACATTTTTATAAAAAAAAATAAAAAAAATAAAGTTTTTCCGACGTATTACATTTTAGACGATTTCTCTTCTTAGTTATTATTTCTCCGGCTGTAGAAAAGAGCCGCTCACAGGGCACAGAGGAGGCGTCAGTGCGACACAGTTCGCGTATCGGTCACGTGACCAAAACAGCTCATGATCGGTCACGTGACTTTCTAAAAGCGGTACGTGCACCGACACAGGGTTTTGCTCTATGAGCTCGACGCATGCGCCGATACATCGGTGTTGCCGGACCCATCACTACTGTTTACCTCTGCGCACTTCATGCCATGTCCAAGTAAGTTGTTTCTATTCATGCCACAGTTAGCGACTTTTGTTCATGTCCTTAGTTTTTGCAAGTATTTGTTTCATTTGTCAAGTTTGTACTTCCGCCTTGTGCGCGCCTTTAGTTTGTTTCTTTTGTTATAGTAAAAATGAATATGTACTCCCATTCCCGTCTCGCCCGAGCCAACTTTCTGTTGCCTTCAGGAAAAACAAAACCCAAGGATCAAGACCTGACACCAGGACTATTAATCAGCCTTAACAATGTGCTCCCAGGTCATTTGGCCCTTAATGGAGAACAACTTAACTAAATATTAGACAGTCAATATGTCTCTGATGTGGCTTTGCATGTTTTTTTCTTCCAAAAAAAAAGTTCAGTGTGGCGCTCAAACAAATGGGCGCCACATGTTTAACTCGTTGGCCGACAGCTGGGCTGACAACGCACACACCAGAAGACCTCCACTAAAGTGCGCTCGCTACAGGTGGTGCTATCCGCATCTGTTCATGTGTGTGTGTGCGTGCGTGTGTGTGTGTGTGTGTGTGTGTGCAGGAAAGTGCACATTTACAACCATGAGCTGTTTTGTAAAAAGACACTTAACGGGTATGCAAGTGGTAGGAAAATGTAATAAAAAAACCGGAAAGATGAAATAAATAACAGTAGCAGCAGCCTGGCTGTCAAGGTGTGTGTGTGGATATTTAAGTGTGTGTGTGGCCTAGGAAGTGAAAAGAGAATGTGAGTGACGAAGGGCATGAAAAGAAAGCAAAAGGAAAAAAAAGAAAGTGAGATTTATGTTGATGATGCAGACTGCAGGCCGACCGTTACCGTGACGATAGAGGCTGACTTGACAGCTGCTTGCTGTCTGAGCAAAATGCTGTTTGTTTTTATTTGGCTTGTTGCTTTGCATCAATACCATGTACAGTCCTGGTTAAAAGTCTACATACACTTGACTTTACAATCATTTCTACAACTCTTATTTGTTTGTGATGTAGTGATTGGAGCACATACTTGTTGGTCACAAAAAACATTCATGAAGTTTGCTTCTTTTATGAATTTATTATGGCTCTACTGAAAATGTGAGGGTCAAAAGTATACATACAGCAATGTTCATATTTGCTTACATGTCCCTTGGCAAGTTTACCTTCTGCTTGACCACTTGACCCATACTTGCCAACCTTGAGACCTCCGATTTCGGGAGGTGGGGCGCGGGGGGCGTGGTCAGGGGTGGGGCGGGGCGTGGTTGGGGGCGTGGTTAAGAGGGGAGGAGTATATTGACAGCTAGAATTCACCAAGTCAAGTATTTCATACATATATATATATATATATATATATATATGTCTTAATAAGGTTATCCAAAAAATAGTGCTCGATACCGTAGTAGAGCGCAATATATGTATGTGTGGGGAAAAAATCACAAGACTATTTCATCTCTACAGGCCTGTTTCATGAGGGGTTCCCTCAATCATCAGGAGATTTCTGATGATTGAGGGAACCCCTCATGAAACAGGCCTGTAGAGATGAAGTAGTCTTGTGATTTTTTTCCCACACATACATATATATATATATATATATATATATATATATATATATATATATATATATATATATATATATATATATATATATATATATATATATATATATATATATATGTATACATACATACATACCTGCCATATATACATACATACCTGCCAACTACTCCGGTTTTCCCGTAATTAGTACGGTTTTCATCAACCTATTCCGGGTTACGGTTGCAGTGATAAAAAATACGGTTTTTCATTAATTAAAAACATTTTTTTTTTTTAAGTTTTATTCATGAAATCGCGTAACAACAATGACAATCGACACTGCTTCCCGTAACTTCCTATCGAGCCATTCCGAATGCCATGCGCGAGGCTATTTATAGCAGCGCTGCCAAGCACGAGGCACCAGTTGCCATTGTTTCCAAACGAGCGAACGATCATGGAATCAGCCGGAGAAAAATCGCAAACGAGTCTTAAACCGAAAAGAAAACTGCAGTCATTCCGTGAAGAATATTCAAAAGCCTATCCGGGAATAATTATCCGTTCCAAAAAGGGTGAAAACTACGCGAATTGCACCTTGTGCAGACAAGATTTTTCGATCGGACACGGAGGAATTAGCGATGTAAAAGACCACGTTGGGACAAAAAAACACAAGTCTAATGCCGTTGCTAAATTTGGATTTTAGCCACAAAAAGGTAATGACACCAATGTTATCTATTGGAATTGTTTAGTACTGTTATACTGTTAAAAGTGTTTATACTATTTATGCTTTCAAGTCCAAGTTGAAGAAATCTTGTTAAATGTTGACAGCATAACTACCAAAATACAGAAGTATGTCCTTAATATTTTTGCAGTGCTATTTCTGTTGAAAAGTTCAAATGATTACATTAGAGATGTGATGTGCCACTTTTCAAGTGTCTGATGGCTTCAATTAATTTTCATTCATTTTTCATATTTTGAATTCTTTTGAAAGGCTTACAAAAAAAACTACATTTGAATTGTAATTCCATGCTATTGACAGGACTATTAATTTTAATGAAGTTAGCTTACCATGTTTACAGTATGATAATTGTGATAGAAATGTGAATTTTAGGCACAGAATATTGTTTACAATTGAACAAGGCAGTAGATTATACAAGCTTGGACAGAAAGTTAATAATGACACCAATTTTTTTTTTAATGGAATTGTTTAGTACTGTTTTACCATTTGTTTACTGTAAAAAGTGTTTATACTTTCAATTAACAAACTGAAGTCTTGTGAAAGGTTGACAGGATAACTGGCATTAACTGTCAAAATAATTTCAAACTATTGAAGTTAGCTTACAGAATAAACATGTCAATCAACCCATATGATTTTTGCTGTAATATTTTTGTTTTGAAAAGTCACTGTGACTGATAGAAAAGTGATGGTTTTAGCAACATTTTAACCTGTCTGAATGCAATCAATCATTTTGCGTCGCCCCCTAAAGCCCCCACCAGGATTTTGTCCTGGACCTACCGGGGCCTGCGGCCCCTGGACCCTGGCTACTAGGTTTTTCTGATTTCAAAAGTTGGCAGGTATGTATATATATATATATATATATATATATATATATATATATATATATATATATATATATATATATATATATATATATATATATATATATATATATCCTGAAAATATGCAAACAAAACTGTGTTTAGATAATTGATACTTCAAACTTGCATAAATAAATATAACATGAATATAACATAACTTGGCTTCTGAGAGCTTCAAAATGTAATGAATAAAATGATAAAAGTTGTTGATAAACAAGCAATTATTTTTTTAATTAAATATGGTCATTTTAAATGAATTATGATCATTTAAAATTAATTATTTCAAATATGTTTATTTTAATGTATAATTCTATGGCTGGATGTAATAAGGAGTCAGAAAAAAATACAAATAAAAATACAATTAATTTTGATGTTTTTAGCAAAATATAGTAAAAATGTATTTCGTTTTTTTTTTTTTTTTTTAATTAATAAATATATTTATTTTTAGGTAAGATAAACATAATAATACAATTTATCTCTAGTCTGGATGATTTAGTTCTTGTCACCCTGTTGTCCTCCCGTCGTGGAAAAAAGGCTGTCCTCACTCAGGTCCGCATGGAGCTGGAGGGGGCGTGGCCTCCAGCTACGGCTGAAAATCGGGAGATTTTCGGGAGAATATTTTTGTCCCGGGGAGGTTTTCGGGAGAGGCGCTGAATTTCGGGAGTCTCCCAGGAAAATTCGGGAGGGTTGGCAAGTATGACTTGACCACTAAATTGGTGCAGTTCAGCTAAATGTGTTGCTTTTCTGACATGGACTTGTTTCTTCAGCACACCTTTAAGTCAGGACTTTGGGAAGGCCATTCTAAAACCTTCATTCTAGCCTGATTCCTTTACCACTTTTGAGGTGTGTTTGGGGTCATTGTCCTGTTGGAACACCCAACTGCGCCCAAGACCCAACTAATGATTTTAGCTTGTCCTGAAGAATTTGGAGCTAATCCTCCTTTTTCATTGTCCCATTTACTCTCTGTAAAGCACAAGTTCCATTGGCAGCAAAACAGGCCCAAAGCATAATACTACCACCACCATGTTCGACGGTAGGAATGGTGTTCCTGGGATTAAAGGCCTCACATTTTCCCCTCCAAACATATTGCTGAATATTGTGGCCAAACAGCTCCATTTATATACAGTATGCGGTATAGCTCGGTCGGTAGAGTGGACGTGCCAGCAACTTGGGGGTTCCAGGTTCGATTCCCGCTTCCGCCATCCTAGTCACTGCTGGCAGCGATGACTTCAGGTTAGTCGTCACCCATGGCGGGCTTACAAGGCACATTGCAGACTCCACCGTGGGATCCCCGCCCACGCACGCCAATGTCAACACCGTGGAAGTTCATATCGGCCGCGCTACCGTCGCGTATCCAACAGAAATAGTGCACACCCCCAAAGGAAATCCTCCCACAGGCTGTCAGAAGTTTGAAGAGCCGAGTTCCATCTGGCCACCCTCCATCTCCTCCCCCGTCTGTCTTTCTCCATCTCGACATGTTCGTCACGTCTCCCTCGCTTTTCTTTGTCTCCCCTCAAAGGCTAATCACACCCCTTAAATGACGACACACGCGGCCCCTGGTCTGACCACCGAAGGGGTAGACCTCAAACTCCGAGTCCACCTCAGGCTCGAAGCCACCACAGACCATAGCCTGGGACTTTCCCATAGTTGTGGGTCTGTGTTTGTGTACAAGCATTCACCATGTGCCAGTCCAGCAAGCATTTATACTACAGTCATACTTGCCAACCCTCCAGGATTTTCCGGGAGACTCCCGAAATTCAGCGCCTCTCCCGAATACCTCCCGGGACAAATTTTCTCCCGAAAATATCCCGAAATTCAGGCGGAGCTGGAGGGGGCGTGGCCTCCAGTGGACTCCTTGAGTCCGCTTTCCCACAATATAAAGAACGTCTACCGTAAAGCAGTCCGTCTGCCGTAAACAGCAATGTTGTGACACTCTTAAACAGGACAATACTGCCATCTAGTGCATTTGATGAAAGCACTTTTGTGCGTGCCACACAGCAATGCATCATCAGAGAGGGTGTTCAGCATGGTTCGAAAGATAGTGACAGAGAATAGAACAAGGATGGTCAATTCAACCCTTAACTCAACAATGAGTAGATGAGTGTTATGTGTGTGTATATGTGTAAATAAATGAACACTGAAATTCAAGTATTTCTTTTATTTATATATATATATATATATATGTATGTGTGGGAAAAAAAATCACAAGACTACTTCATCTCTACAGGCCTGTTTCATGAGGGGTTCCCTCAATCATCAGGAGATCTCCTGATGATTGAGGGAACCCCTCATGAAACAGGCCTGTAGAGATGAAGTAGTCTTGTGATTTTTTTTCCCCACACATACATATATTGCGCTCTACTACGGTATCGAGCACTATTTTTTGGATAACCTTATTAAGACATATATATATATATATATATATATATATATATACATATATTTATTTTATTTATATATATATATTTCTTTTATTTATATATATATATATATATATATATATATATATATATATATATATTTATATATTTTGGATAACCTTATTAAGACATATATATATATATATATATATATATATACATATATTTATTTTATTTATATATATATATTTCTTTTATTTATATATATATATATATATATATATATATATATATATATATATATATATATATATATATATATATATATATATATATATTATATATATATATATATATATATATATATATATATATATATTTATATATATATATATATATATATATATATATATATATATATATATATATATATATATATATATATATATATATATATATAGGGGCTTCACGGTGGCAGAGGGGTTAGTGCATCTGCCTCAGAATACGAAGGTCCTGAGTAGTCTTGGGTTCAATCCCGGGCTCGGGATCTTTCTGTGTGGAGTTTGCATGTTCTCCCCGTGACTGCGTGGGTTCCCTCCGGGTACTCCGGCTTCCTCCCATTCCAAAGACATGCACCTGGGGATAAGTTGATTGGCAACACTAAATTGGCCCTAGTGTGTGAATGTGAGTGTGAATGTTGTCTGTCTATCTGTGTTGGCCCTGCGATGAGGTGGCGACTTGTCCAGGGTGTACACCGCCTTCCGCCCGATTGTAGCTGAGATAGGCTCCAGCGCCCCCCGCGACCCCAATGGGAATAAGCGGTAGAAAATGGATGGATGGATGGATATATATATATATATATATAAATAAAAGAAATACTTGAATTTCAGTGTTCATTTATTTACACATATACACACACATAACACTCATCTACTCATTGTTGAGTTAAGGGTCGATTTATATATATATATATATATATATATATATATATATAAATAGCTAGAATTCACTGAAAGTCAATTATTTCTTATATATATATATATATATATATATATATATATATATATATATATATATATATATATATATATATATATATACATCCATTTTCTACTGCTTATTCCCTTCGGGGTCGCGGGGATATATATATATATATGAAATACTTCCATCCATCCATCCATTTTCTACCGCTTATTCCCTTTGGGGTCGCGGGGGGCGCTGGAGCCTATCTCAGCTACAATCGGGCGGAAGGCGGGGTACACCCTGGACAAGTCGCCACCTCATCGCAGGGCCAATGAAATACTTGACTTGGTGAATTCTAGCTGTAAATATACTCCTCCCCTCTTAACCACACCCCCAACCACGCCCCCGCCCCAACCACGTCCTCAACTTATATTCAATTGAATAGACTGCAAAGACAAGATATTTAAAGGGGAACATTATCACCAGACCTATGTAAGCGTCAATATATACCTTGATGTTGCAGAAAAAAGACCATATATTTTTTTAACCGATTTCCGAACTCTAAATGGGTGAATTTTGGCGAATTAAACGCCTTTCTAATATTCGCTCTCAGAGCGATGACGTCACAACGTGAAGTCGCATCGGGAAGCAATCCGCCATTTTCTCAAACACCGAGTCAAATCAGCTCTGTTATTTTCTGTTTTTTCGACTGTTTTCCGTACCTTGGAGACATCATGCCTCGTCGGTGTGTTGTCGGAGGGTGTAACAACACCAACAGGGACGGATTCAAGTTGCACCAGTGGCCCAAAGATGCGAAAGTGGCAAGAAATTGGACGAAATTTGTTCAAAATACGAGGGTGTGGGGAAAGCCGACGAAAATGGTCAGTCGTTTGTTCCGCACACTTTACCGACGAAAGCTATGCTACGACAGAGATGGCAAGAATGTGTGGATATCCTGCGACACTCAAAGCAGATGCATTTCCAACCATAAAGTCAAAGAAATGTGCCGCCAGACCCCCATTGAATCTGCCGGAGTGTGTGAGCAATTCAGGGACAAAGGACCTCGCTAGCACGGCAAGCAATGGCGGCAGTTTGTTCCCGCAGACGAGCGAGCTAAACCCCCTGGATGTCTTGGCTCACACCGTCCCTTATGCCACCGAAGATGATCAAAACTGGACAGATCAGCTTTCAGGAAAAGAGAGCGGATGAGGGTATGTCTACAGAATATATTAATTGATGAAAACGTTATTCATTACTCGCAGTTTTACGTAAATTATTATACATAAACTGTGTTTACCAATAATTTAGCTTAAAAACATTTTTTTTTTTTTCAATCATTCGAGTACATTCGGGTAGTCTTGTGTAATGCAGTATTTTGTGTCTATTTAGGTATGGTTAACCTGAGTGCTGAAATCGTGGAAAAATATATGTTCTTGGGCTGTCTGCACTCTCAAAGTGCATGTTGTTGCCTAATGTATTTCATATGCTGTAAACCTAGTTCATAGTTGTTAGTAATTATCTTATCAGACAGTGTTAAGCCGCTGAAATCAGAGTCTGAATCCGAGCTAATGTCGCTATACCTTGCTGTTTGTTTGTGTTGGCATCACTATGTGACGTCACAGGAAAATGGACGGGTGTATATAACGATGGTTAAAATCAGGCACTTTGAAGCTTTTTTTAGGGATATTGCGTGATGGGTAAAATTTTGAAAAAAACTTTGAAAAATAAAATAAGCCACTGGGAACTGATTTTTAATGGTTTTAACCCTTCTGAAATTGTGATAATGTTCCCCTTTTAATAACAGAAAGAAACAACCCTTTTGTGTAAATGGGGGAGGGAGGTTTTTTGGGTTGGTGCACTAATTGTAAGTGTATCTTGTGTTTTTTATGTTGATTTAATAAAAAAATAAAAAAAATAAAAAAACGAAACCGATAATAAAAAAAACGATACCGATAATTTCCGATATTACATTTTAACACATTTATCGGCCTGCCGATATTATCGGACATCCCTATTTTCAACTTATATTAAATTGAATAGACTGCAAAGACAAGATATTTCATGTTCACACTGAGAAATGTAAGGGTTTTTTTCTGCAAATAATCATTAACTTAGAATTTAATGGCAGCAACACGTTGCAAACATGTTGTCACAGGGGCATTTTTACCACTGTGTTACATGGCCTTTCCTTTTAACAACACTGGGAACTGAGAAGACCAATTTTTGAAGTGGAAATCTATCCCATACTTGCTTGATGTACAGCTTAAAGGGGAACATTATCACAATTTCAGAAGGGTTAAAACCATTAAAAATCAGTTCCCAGTGGCTTATTATATTTTTCAAAGTTTTTTTCAAAATTTTACCCATCACACAATATCCCTAAAAAAAGCTTCAAAGTGCCTGATTTTAACCATCGTTATATACACCCGTCCATTTTCCTGTGACGTCACATAGTGAAGCCAACACAAACAAACATGGCGGAAAGAACGGCAAGCTATAGCGACATTAGCTCGGATTCAGACTCGGATTTCAGCGGCTTAAGCGATTCAACAGATTACGCATGTATTGAAACGGATGGTTGTAGTGTGGAGGCAGGTAGCGGAAACCAAATTGAAGAAGAAACTGAAGCTATTGAGCCATATCGGTTTGAACCGTATGCAAGCGAAAGCGACGAAAACGACACGACAGCCAGCGACACGGGAGAAAGCGAGGACGAATTCGGCGATCGCCTTCTAACCAACGATTGGTATGTGTTTGTTTGGCATTAAAGGAAACTAACAACTATGAACTAGGTTTACAGCATATGAAATACATTTGGCAACAACATGCACTTTGAGAGTGCAGACAGCCCAATTTTCATCAATTAATATATTCTGTAGACATACCCTCATCCACGCTCTTTTCCTGGGGGTCTGGTGGCAGATTTCTTTGACTTTATGGTTGGAAATGCATCTGCTTTGAGTGTCGCAGGATATCCACACATTCTTGCCATCTCTGTCGTAGCATAGCTTTCGTCGGTAAAGTGTGCGGAACAAACGTCCAATTTCTTGCCACTTTGGCATCTTTGGGCCACTGGTGCAACTTGAATCCGTCCCTGTTGGTGTTGTTACACCCTCCGACAACACACCGACGAGGCATGATGTCTCCAAGGTACGGAAAACAGTCGAAAAAACGGAAAATAACAGAGCTGATTTGACTCGGTGTTTGAGAAAATGGCGGATTGCTTCCCGTTGTGACGTCATCGCTCCGAGAGCGAATATTAGAAAGGCGTTTAATTCGCCAAAATTCACCCATTTAGAGTTCGGAAATCGGTTAAAAAAATATATGGTCTTTTTTCTGCAACATCAAGGTATATATTGACGCTTACATAGGTCTGGTGATAATGTTCCCCTTTAAGTTGTTCAACAGTCCGGGGGTCTCCGTTGTGCTATTTTAGGCTTCATAATGCACCACACATTTTCAATGGGAGACAGGTCTGGACTACAGGCAGGCCAGTCTAGTACCCGCACTCTTTTACTATGAAGCCACGCTGTTGTAACACGTGGCTTGGCAATGTTTTGCTGAAATAAGCAGGGGCGTCCATGGTAACGTTGCTTGGATGGCAACATATGTTGCTCCAAAACCTGTATGTACCTTTCAGCATTAATGGCGCCTTCACAGATGTGTAAGTTACCCATGTCTTAGGCACTAATACACCCCCATACCATCACACATGCTGGCATTGAAGCTTAGAGAAGGCTATGCAGAACGAGACTAAAACTGAACTGGCTGAAAAGTAAACAAAAACAGAATGCTGGAGGACAGCAAAGACTTACTGTGGAGCAAAGACAATGTACATCCGAACATGACATGACAATCAACAATGTCCACACAAAGAAGGATAAAAACAACTGAAATATTCTTGATTGCTAAAACTAAGTAGATGCAGGAAATATCGCTCAAAGGAAGACATGAAACTGCTACAGGAAAAAATTCCAAAAAAAGAGGAAAAAGTCATCAAATTAGAAGCGCAAGACAAGAAGTACAATGCTACACACAGGAAAACAGCAAAAAAGTCCAAACAAGTCAGGGTGTGATGTGACAGGTGGTGACAGTACACCTACTTTGAGACAAGAGCTATAGTGATGCATGCTTGGTTATGCTTTAAAGGGGAACATTATCACCAGACCTATGTAAGCGTCAATATATACCTTGATGTTGCAGAAAAAAGACCATATATATTTTTTAACCGATTTCCGAACTCTAAATGGGTGAATTTTGGCGAATTAAACGCCTTTCTAATATTCGCTCTCGGAGCGATGACGTCACAACGTGACGTCGCATCAGGAAGCAATCCGCCATTTTCTCAAACACCGAGTCAAATCAGCTCTGTTATTTTCCGTTTTTTCGACTGTTTTCCGTACCTTGGAGACATCATGCCTCGTCGGTGTGTTGTCGGAGGGTGTAACAACACCAACAGGGACGGATTCAAGTTGCACCAGTGGCCCAAAGATGCCAAAGTGGCAAGAAATTGGACGTTTTGTTCCGCACACTTTACCGACGAAAGCTATGCTACGACAGAGATGGCAAGAATGTGTGGATATCCTGCGACACTCAAAGCAGATGCATTTCCAACCATAAAGTCAAAGAAATCTGCCGCCAGACCCCCATTGAATCTGCCGGAGTGTGTGAGCAATTCAGGGACAAAGGACCTCGGTAGCACGGCAAGCGATGGCGGCAGTTTGTTCCCGCAGATGAGCGAGCTAAACCCCCTGGATGTCTTGGCTCACACCGTCCCTTATGCCACCGAAGATGATCAAGAGAAGAATATCGACCCTAGCTTCCCTGGCCTGCTGACATGAGGGTATGTCTACAGAATATATTAATTGATGAAAATTGGGCTGTCTGCACTCTCAAAGTGCATGTTGTTGCCAAATGTATTTCATATGCTGTAAACCTAGTTCATAGTTGTTAGTTTCCTTTAATGCCAAACAAACACATACCAATCGTTGGTTAGAAGGCGATCGGCGAATTCGTCCTCGCTTTCTCCCGTGTCGCTGGCTGTCGTGTCGTTTTCGTCGGTTTCGCTTGCATACGGTTCAAACCGATATGGCTCAATAGCTTCAGTTTCTTCTTCAATTTGGTTTTCGCTACCTGCCTCCACACTACAACCATCCGTTTCAATACATGCGTAATCTGTTGAATCGCTTAAGCCGCTGAAATCCGAGCTAATGTCGCTATAGCTTGCTGTCCATCCGCCATGTTTGTTTGTGTTGGCTTCACTATGTGACGTCACAGGAAAATGGACGGGTGTATATAACGATGGTTAAAATCAGGCACTTTGAAGCTTTTTTTAGGGATATTGCGTGATGGGTAAAATTTTGAAAAAAACTTCGAAAAATAAAATAAGCCACTGGGAACTGATTTTTAATGGTTTTAACCCTTCTGAAATTGTGATAATGTTCCCCTTTAAAGTCATATCCAACAATTGCGACTTTTTACTGTCAACTGAGTTTAGTTTTTTAATGAATTCTGCTGGTGGTTTTTGTCAAAGCAAAAAAACGTGCCTTGGCTCAAAAAAGGTTGAAAAACACTGTTCTAATGTACATTGAAATGCAAAAACAGGATGAAAAAGAACATTGCAGTGCTATCAAAATAAAGTAGCAAGGTTTTAATATCACCGAGGGAATAATCATATCATTCCAAGAATTAAATACTTGAAGTTGTGATATTTCATTTTCAAACTGAAGTACAAAGATCCTGGAAAGTCGTGCGTGAAAAATTGCTCTTTTTTTTGTCTCGACAGCGCAGACTTGGCATGTTTTCCAGTACTTGACACAAGCGTGACGTAGAGTAGCTTGTAGTGTGCACGCTCGGCTGTAACTTGTAACGTCTTCTGCTGGAATGCAATGTTTGTTTTAGCGGAAAGCCGAGTGATTAGGTGTGTTATCTACATGTATTCTTTTATCAGCTCTGCATGTTTTTACCTTGCTTGACTTCTTCTCTGTGCATGTTGAGGAATACTACATGTTACCTCAAACAGCTGTTTGTCAAAATGCTGTCACCACTCAACACACACACTCTTTCCCTAAAGGGTTGTCACTGCACAGGATTTATTTTTGGTTTTTTTAAACCGGTCGAGCCACATTTCAGCAAGCTGAACTCTGTAACTGACTGGAAGTTTGTTTTCATACGGAACAAAACCTTTTGAGGCTCGGGATATTTTCAATCATACTTTTTATGTCCAAATGTTTGCTACAAATACAAACCCCGTTTCCATATGAGTTGGGAAATAGTGTTAGATGTAAATATAAACAGAATACAATGATTTGCAAATCCTTTTCAACCCATATTAAGTTGAATATGCTACAAAGACAACATATTTGATGTTCAAACTGATAAACATTATTATTTATTATTTTTTGCAAATAATAATTTAACTTAGAATTTCATGGCTGCACCACGTGCCAAAGTAGTTGGGAAAGAGCATGTTCACCACTGTGTTACATGGTCTTTCCTTTTAACAACACTCAATAAACGATTGGGAACTGAATAAACTAATTGTTGAAGCTTTGAAAGTGGAATTCTTTCCCATTCTTGTTTTATGTAGAGCTTCAGTCGTATTTTACGCTTCATAATGCGCCACACATTTTCGATGGGAGACAGGTCTGGACTGCAGGCGGGCCAGGAAAGTACCCGCACTCTTTTTTTTTACGACGCCACGCTATTGTAACACGTGCTGAATGTGGCTTGGCATTGTCTTGCTGAAATAAGCAGGGGCGTCCATGAAAAAGACGGCGCTTAGATGGCAGCATATGTTGTTCCAATGATTGGGTATAAAAACAGCTTCCCAGAAAATGCTCAGTCTTTCACAAGAAAGGATGGGGCGAGGTACACCCCTTTGTCCACAACTGCGTGAGCAAATAGTCGAACAGTTTAAGAACAACGTTTCTCAAAGTGCAATTGCAAGCAATTTAGGGATTTCAACATCTACGGTCCATAATATCATCAAAAGGTTCAGAGAATCTGGAGAAATCACTCCACGTAAGCGGCATGGCCCGAAACCAACATTGAATGACCGTGACCTTCGATCCCTCACTATACCAAAAACCGACATCAATCTCTAAAGGATATCACCACATGGGCTCAGGAACACTTCAGAAAACCACTGTCAGTAACTACAGTTTGTCGCTACATCTGTAAGTGCAAGTTAAAGCTCTACTATGCAAAGCGAAAGCCATTTATCAACAACACCCAGAAACGCCGCCGGCTTCTCTGGGCCCGAGATCATCTAAGATGGACTCATGCAAAGTGGAAAAGTGTTCTGTGGTCTGACGAGTCCACATTTCAAATTGTTTTTGGAAATATTCGACATCGTGTCATCCGGACCAAAGGGGAAGCGAACCATCCAGACTGTTATCGACACAAAGTGTAAAAGTCAGCATCTGTGACGATATAGGGGTGCATTAGTGCCCAAGGCATGGGTAACTTACACATCTGTGAAGGCACCATTAATGCTGAAAGGTACATACAGGTTTTGGAACAACATATGCTGCCATCTAAGCGTCGTCTTTTTCATGGACGCCCCTGCTTATTTCAGCAAGACAATGCCAAGCCAAGTGTTACAACAGCGTGGCTTCGTAAAAAAAAGATTGCGGGTACTTTCCTGGCCCGCCTGCAGTCCAGACCTGTCTCCCATCGAAAATGTGTGGCACATTATGAAGCGTAAAATACGACTGAAGCTCTACTTAAAACAAGAATGGGAAATAATTCCACTTTCAAAGCTTCAACAATTAGTTTCCTCAGTTCCCAATCGTTTATTGAGTGTTGTTAAAAGAAAAGGTGATGTAACACAGTGGTGAACATGCCCTTTCCCAACTACTTTGACACGTGTTGCAGTCATGAAATTCTAAGTTAATTATTATTTGCAAAAAAAAAATAAAGTTTATGAGTTTGAACATCAAATATGTTGTCTTTGTAGCATATTCAACTGAATATGGGTTGAAAATGATCTACAAATCATTGTATTCCGTTTATATTTACATCTAACACATTTTCCCAACTCATATGGAAACGGGGTTTGTACAATAAGGTTCATCACATTTTTCCAATTTCTCCTAACAACATGTCTGAAAAAAGAGTGGGAAGAAACATGCATCCATCCATCTATTTCTTACCGCTTGTCCCATTTTATAGAAGTTTCTTATATTTTTGTTTAATCACTTCCTGTGCTAAATTTGTAACAAAACATGAAGAAACAAATGAATAGAGTTCTCAAGAATTAAATAGTTCATTTGTGATTAACATAATGAGATAAACATTATGATCAAGTGTTTTTAAGTGACGTTTATGACAACCTTTTTCCAAAACACAATATAGAATGTGAGACATAACAAGATAATGCATACATTTATCGTTTGTTTTCAAAACGCTTACAAAAAAGTGGCAACTCAAAAATTTACTGTGGGACCCCATTTTTATGACTTGATGGGGTCCCCGGGACCCCATTTAGAAAATTCCTAGCAGTCAACAGAGGAGAAAAAATGCTTTATTTAAATAAATATATTATTTATAAAGCAAGTTGGAGTATCTTTGGCAAATGTTCACCACACGCATTATATGTCCTCTTTTTGGGATTTCACGATATGATCAGCCGAGATAAGAACAACATTTTGTTGCATTCGCTCAGGATAAAAGAGCAATAAGGTGCAGATATAAATAATAAATATATTGCACTTTTGCATATGCATCCACGTTTATGGATGTATGTTATATTGTCTTTATAGTCCAGGAGTTGAGGGGATTTTTATGATGCGTTCAAGAGTCTTACGGCCTGAGGGAAGAAGCTGTTACAGAACCTGGAGGTTCTGCTACGGAGGCTGCGGAACCTCTTTCTAGAGTCCAGCAGTGAAAACAGTCCTTGGTGGGGGTGGGAGGAGTCTCTGCCGATTTTCCCGAGCCTTGGTCAGGCGGCGGCTTTTTGCTATCTCCTGCATAGGAGGAAGAGGAGGAGTGCTGATGATCTTTTCCTCTCATAGTGTCATCAGTGAAGCATGTGTAACATAACTATTTCTAGCAATTATGTCTCATGTTTGTCCTCCTACAGCAGGGGTCGGCAACCCGCGGCTCCGGAGCCGCATGCGGCTCTTTGATCACTCTGATGCGGCCCAATTTTCCCGTGAGACTTCCGAATTTCAGTGCCTCTCGCAGAAAACGGGATTAATATTCACCGATTTTTACCCTTACGGCTATAATGAGGGCGTGCTACGATGGTACAACATTTGTCGCCCTCTACAATCTGTATTAACAGCGTGTCAGCCCAACACTTGTTATACAATATACATCTTCTACTTGCTCACGTATATGACAGCAAGGCATACTTGGTCAACAGCCACACAGGTTACACTGACGGTGGTCATATAAATTAACTTTAACACTCTTACTAATAATGCGCCACACTTTGAACCAAAACCAAACAAGAATGACAAACACATTTCGGGAGAACATCTGCACCGTAACACAACATAAACACAACAGGACAAATACCCAGAATCCCATGCAGCCCTAACTCTTCCGGGATGCATGTGCGTCGGTTGAGGTGGGCGGGGTTTGGTAACGGGGGTGTGTAATGTATCCCGGAAGAGTTAGGGCTAGAGATGCGCGGTTTGCGGGCACAACCGCGGAGTCCGCGGATTATCCGCGGATCGGGCGGATGAAATTTTAAAAAATTAGATTTGATCCGCGGGTCGGGTCGGGCGGTTGAAATAAAAAAAAATTAGATTTTAAATAGATTCAGGCGGGTGGCAGTTAAACCAATTGGGAAATATATATACATAGTTAAATGTTGTTACCCACATACGAAAAACGAGCAGGCACCTGCAGCATATGCCACAACAGAAGAAAAAAAAGAAAAAGAGATGGACACTTTTACGGAGCGGAGAAGGGACGCCTCACCGGGGTCCTTCCCCCGAGAGGGCCCCACCGGGAGCCGTAGCTGAGGCGATCCGCGAGAAGGGCCCGACGCACGTCCAGGGTCACCACCGCGCCCCACCGCACCGACACCCCGCCTCGTCCGCCTTCGCCGCGGCCGGCGTCACGCGCAGCAGGTAAGCAGCTTACCTGTCCGCCACCCCCGTGGCCGGGGGCTCGTAACAGGGGTCACTCCGCGCGCTCCGCCCGCGCAGCTTACCTGCCCGCCACCCCTGTTGCCGGGGGCGCGTAACAGGGGTCACTCCGCGCGCAGTGCGCTCACGAAAGGGGTGGGGCTCACCCTGGTTGATATAGACAGCAGCAGGACGGTGGCCATGGACGTCGGAACCCGCTAAGGAGTGTGTAACAACCCACCTGCCGAGACAACTAGCCCTGAAAATGGATGGCGCTGGAGCGTCGGGCCCATACCCGGCCGTCGCCGGCAGCGAGACGCGCTTGGAGGTGCGCTCAGCGCGGCTCCCATATGATTGCGCACTGGTGTGCGTCTGGGTCGTGACAGCGTGGCACGCGAATGTCTGTGCTGCATTGGATCAGTCTCCTTTCTTTAACAGGCAAAAGCTTTATAACCTCACTAATGCCTTGCATCGTCTATATTAGATATATAACAACGGGCGGATGCGGTTCTGATCAAATGTTAGATCGGGTGGAATGCGGATGGTTGACGACTTTCTGATGCAGTTGCGGATGAAATAATTGCCTATCCGCGCATCTCTAGTTAGGGCTACATGGGATTCTGGGTATTTGTCCTGTTGTGTTTATGTTGTGTTACGGTGCAGATGTTCTCCCGAAATTTGTTTGTCATTCTTGTTTGGTGTGGGTTCACAGTGTGGCGCATTATTAGTAAGAGTGTTAAAGTTTGTTTTTTTATACCGCCACCGTCAGTGTGACCTGTGTGGTTGTTGACCAAGTATGACTTGCTGTTGCCTAAGTGAGCCAGCGGAAGCCCCCGTACAACGTGTGGCTGATCAGTACCATCACGGCACGCATGACGCTGACAAGCGTTATTCATTAAAAACCTGCGTGCTGCACCAGCTTTCAAATTCCACATAAAGGTGTGGGCAGCGTGTCTGAGACCCCTGGTTTATACATAGCACAAAGCAAAAAAAAAACTTTGTATGCAGTGTTATTTCATTTAAAATTTCAAAAAATGTTTGCGGCTCCCATTGTTTTCTATAATTTGTGAAACTGGTCAAAATGGCTCTTTGACTGGTAAAGGTTGCCGACCCCTGTCCTACAGAAACCATATTAAAACTAAAATATATATTTTTCACCTCATCTTTTTTTCCATTTTCCACACATTTTTGAAAAAATTCTCAGAGGAGCCACTAGGGCGGCGCCAAAGAGCCGCATGCGGACTAAGAGCCGGGGGTCGCGGCAAAAGGATCCAATGCAGAGCACATCTGGCCACAGGTCTGCTGGACCAGCGCCCTCATTCAGGCACGACTGATCAGGAATGTCGAGCCGACCGCACCCTTTTCTCCCTTTCAACCGCTGTGTGCAAGCCTCTTGTGGGTGTGTGTGTGGGTGTGTGTGTGTGTGTGTGTGTGTGTACGTGTGTGTGTGATTTCCCTCCTCATATTACTGACGTTCATTTGTTTAGCAAGTTATTGTGCCACTCCTTTCTCAAACTTATCATTATTTTTCTTGCTTCATTGCCCGCTTACTCTCAGACACAATAAAGTTAAAGTAATAATAATAATAAATAATAATACATTTTATTTGTAAAAAGCACTTTACATTGAGTAAACAACCTCAAAGTGCTACAGTGTATTAAAAAAATTAAAAAAAAAAGATAATAAAAAATAAATAGCCAAATAGCTAGAACTAGTATGCATATATCAAAAAAAAAAAGGCCTTTTTTAAAAGCATCCACAGTCTGTGGTGCCCTCAGGTGGTCAGGGAGAGCGTTGTTCGTAGCTTTGTCCAGCCAATGATTGTCACACACACACTTTGTGTGACAAAATTATTCTCTGCATTTGACCCATCACCCTTGATCACCCCATGGGAGGTGAGGGGAGCAGTGAGCAGCAGCGGCGGCCGCGCCTGGGAATCATTTTTTGGTGATTTAACCCCCAATTCCAACCCTTGATGCTGAGTACCAAGCAGGGAGGTAATGGCTCCCATTTTTATAGTCTTTGGTATGACTCGGCCGGGGTTTGAACTCACGACCTACCCATCTCAGGGCGGACACTCTAACCACTAGGCCACTTGACAAGAAGCTTAAATAAGAGACGTGCACCAGTGTTTTTCAACCACACTAGTGTGCCGTGAGAGATTATTTAATTTCATCTAATTGGGTTAAAAAACATTATTTTGCAAACCAGTAATTGTAGTCTGCAAATGATGTGTTGTTGTTGAGTGTCGGTGCTGTCCAGAGCTCGGCAGAGTAACCGTGTAATACTCTTCCATATCAGTAGGTGGCAGCCGGTAGCTAATTGCTTTGTAGATGTCGGAAACAGCGGGAGGCAGTGTGCAGGTAAAAATGTTTAATAACAAAAATAAACAAAAGGTGAGTGCCGCTAAGAAAAGGCATTGAAGCTTAGGGAAGGCTATGCAGAACGAGACTAAAACCGAACTGGCTGGAAAGTAAAGAAAAACAGAATGCTGGAGGACAGCAAAGACTTACTGTGGAGCAAAGACAAAGTACATCCGAACATGACATGACAATCAACAATGTCCCCACAAAGAAGGATAAAAACAACTGAAATATTCTTCATTGCTAAAACAAAAGCTAGTGCAGCAGGGAATAGCACTCAAAGGAAGACATTAAACTGTATACCGTATTTTTCGGAGTATAAGTCGCACCGGACGAAAATGCATAATAAAGAAGGAAAAAAACATATATAAGTCGCACTGGAGTATAAGTCACATTTTTTGGGGGAAATGTATTTGATAAAAGCCAACACCAAGAATAGACATTTGAAAGGCAATTTAAAATAAATGAAGAATAGTGAACAACAGGCTGAATAAGTGTACGTTATATGAGGCATAAATAACCAACTGGTATGTTAACGTAACATATTATGGTAAGAGTCATTCAAATAACTATAACATATAGAACATGCTATACGTTTACCAAACAATCTGTCACTCCTAATCACTAAATCCCATGAAATCTTATACGTCTAGTCTCTTACGTGAATGAGATCAATAATATTATTTGATATTTTACGCTAATGTGTTCATCATTTCACACATAAGTCGTTCCTGAGTATATGTCGCACCCCCGGACAAACTATGAAAAAAACTGCAACTTATAGTCCGAAAAATACGGTATATTGTTTTTCAAATCTTCTGACATTTATACTGTGTATATGTACATCATTTATCCATTTTTTTTAAATTTTGTTTATATATATACATATATATATATATATATATATATATATATATATATATATATATACATGTTACAGGTTATATATATTTTATTATTGAATGTATCAAATGTGATGAATATTGTCACGACATGGACTATGGCGTGGTTTGTTCTCCCGTGGTGCAAATGAACATTTGGACCAGATATGACTTGCAGGAGAATACATATTTAATTTTACAATAACAAAAGGAACAAACTAAAGGTGCGCACAGGGGCGGAGGTACAAAACTAGACTATAAACACAAAACTTGGCACATTGGCAGAAACTATGAACAATTAAACAAAACTTGCAAACTATGGCTTGAATAAAGAAAACTTACTTGGCATGGACAAAAAAGGAGCAGCGTGAACGATGGACATGAAAAGGAGTTAGAAATGTGTCGAGCATAAATGCGGGGATGTCACCAGAAAGACAAACTGAAAACAATGAACTTAAATACTACAGACTTGATTAACGAAAACAGGTGCGTGACTCAAAACGTGAAACAGGTGCGTGACGTGACAGGTGAAAACTAATGGGTTGCTATGGTGACAATCAAGAGTGCACAATGAGTCCAAACAGGTGAAACTAATGGGGTAATCATGGAAACAAGACAAGGGAGTGAAAAGACAGAAACTAAAGAGTCCAATAACTAAACAAAACATGACTTAAAACAAAACATGATTACACAGACATGACAGAATATGTAATGGACCACAATGGAAACAAGCCTTTTGGCTTTTTGTGCCATCCGTTTGCCTTTTTTTTAAAGCATTACATGGATTCAATTCTTTAAGATGTCAATATACTTCTCAATCAATCAATCAATCAACAGGAAAACACCGACAAAAATAGGAAATGCCACCAAAATAGGAGCGCAAGACAAGAACTAAAACACTACACACAGGAAAACAGCAAAAAAACTGACAGGTTGTGAAAGTACACCTACTTTGAGACGAGAGCTGTTGTCAATCAATCAATCAATCAATCAATCAATCAATCAAAGTTTACTTATATAGCCCTAAATCACGAGTGTCTCAAAGGGCTGCACAAGCCACAACGACATCCTCGGTTGAGATCCCCCATCACTAGAGATGTCCGATAATATCGGACTGCCGATATTATCGGCCGATAAATGTTTTAAAATGTATTATCGGAAATTATCGGTATCGGTTTCAAAAAGTAAAATGTATGACTTTTTAAAACGGACGTAGGGAGAAGTACAGAGGGCCAATAAACCTTAAAGGCACCGCCTGTCAGGCTTGGTAAAAAGATAGGACTCAGATGCAGAGTAGGGAACTTAGACAAGGCTTTTATTTTGACAGCTGTCAAAATAAAAGCCTGTCCCGGTTCCCTGATTGTTTCCACCTGTTCCCTATTACCCTCATGTGTCTTATAAGCCCACTCCTCAAGGCAAGACAAGGCATGGACATGGGCATGGAAGCTAGAGAGCACGAATAAACGAAACAATTTGGCACAGAACAAAGGGAGGAGTGGGCTTATAAGACACATGAGGGTAATAGGGAACAGGTGGAAACAATCAGGGAACCGGGACAGGCTTTTATTTTGACAGCTTCCTTTTCACCTCCAAAGTCAAGGATTACAATATCTATTTTAACCAAAAACTAATCGGCAAAAAAGGTTCCAAAAAAAAATAGGAACAACCAAAAATCGCTCCGAACGGAGGAAAGCACAAAAGCAAAGACGAACTATAATTAATATATGCTATAAAATGTATAAACAGGAGGAAGAAACAACAGCTATGAAAAATTCTACACTATCTAACCTAATAAAGTTTTACTTATTACTTTTAGAAATACAATTTTAGAGAAAAAATACAACCTTAAAAATGATTTTAGGATTTTGAAACAAATATACCTTTTTACCTTTTAAATTTCTTCCTCTTCTTTCCTGACAATTTAAATCAATGTTCAAGTACATTTATTTATTTTTTATTGTAAAGAATAATAAATATTTTAGCTTCTGGTTTTTCGACGAAGAATATTTGTGAAATATTTCTTCAAACTTGCTATGATTAAAATTTAAAAAAAAAATTCTGGCAAATCTGGAAAATCTGTAGAATCAAATTTAAATCTAATTTCAAAGTATTTTGAATTTCTTTTAAAATTTTTGTTCTGGAAAATCTAGAAGAAATACTGATTTGTCTTTGTTAAATATTCTAACAAAGTGCAGATTGGATTTGAACCAATTTAAAACATGTCATCAAAATTCTAAAATGTATCTTAATCAGGAAAAATGACTAATGATGTTCCATAAATTCTTTTTTAAATTTTTTCAAAAAGATTCAAATAAGCTAGTTTTTCTCTTCTTTTTGTCGGTTGAATTTTGAATTATAAAGAGTCGAAATTGAAGATAAACTATGTTTCAAAATGTTATATTTAAATTTTTTCTTGTTTTCTCCTCTTTTAAACCGTTCAATTAAGTGTTTTTTTTTCATCATTTATTCTCTACAAAAAAACCTTCCATAAAAGGAAAAAAAAATGTACGACGGAATGACAGACAGAAATACCCATTTTTTTAAATATATATATACATTTATTTATTTAGCTATTTTTGTTTAAATCACACTTACGTGTAACTTACAAATGACAATATATTTATTTATTTAAGTGTGTATCAAACTGGTAGCCCTTCGCATTAATCAGTACCCAAAAAGTAGTTTTTGGTTTCAAAAAGGTTGGTGACCCCTGTACTAGGGCATCAAATCAGTGTCAGTTGAGTCGGTCCATAGGTTGCCTGTAGGGATTTTTAATGTCCAGCAGATGTCAGTATTTAGTGACACAGTATCGACACAGTATCAATACAGTTTTGCAATGTGTCGAAACGCTTCATGACGCCTCATCAACCCATCACTACAAAATAGCAACGAAGGGATTCAGGATCAAAGAACACGAGGCAAGGCAAGACAAGGCATGGACATGGGCATGGAAGCTAGAGAGCACGAATAAACGAAACAATCTGGCACAGAACAAAGGGAGGAGTGGGCTTATAAGACACATGAGGGTAATAGGGAACAGGTGGAAACAATCAGGGAACCGGGATGACGTCAGACTGATGACACAAAAAGGAAGGGCAAGTGACCTGAAACGAGAGGAGAGTTACTTAAACATGCAAATCACAAGACAGAAAAACCCAAGACAAGACTTCCCTCACCGCGGTGTGACACTGCCTTTGCGTGCCGGCCCAGTCACATAATATCTACGGCTTTTCACACACACACAGGTGAATGCAAGGCATAATTGGTCAACAGCCATACAGGTCACACTGAGGGTGGCCGTATAAACAACTTTAACACTGTTACAAATATGCGCCACACTGTGAACCCACACCGAACAAGAATGACAAACACATTTTCGGGAGAACATCCGCATCGTAACACAACAGAACAAATACCCAGAAACCCTATGCAGCACTAACTCTTCCGGGATGCTACAATATACACCTCCTCCCCCCAACCGCGCCCACCTCAACCTTCTCATGCTCTCTCAGGGAGAGCATGTCCCAAAAAAGGTTGAGAAACACTGTCCTACACCACACCCCCGCAATTAAACTCTGCTTGCTTCTGGGGGGTTGGGGGGGTTTGGGGGGGACGAGGTCAAGGGTCAATACCTGCAGAACGTTTTACCTCATTGTCTGTGGACAAAGCACACAAACACTCACATAATGCTAAGTGCAGGCACGGAATCATCTGAGATATATTCACTCAAGCCGGCAGCTTTTCCTGGTGAATAATAGAATTAAGACACACACACACACACACACACACACACACACACACACACACACACACACACACACACACACACATGGTCTGCTTGAAATAATAGAGCACGTGTCCACAGGAATGATGGGATTTGTCGTTAAAGCTGATAGAGTTGACAAGACCCTAAAGCTGTGTTTTTCAACCACTGTGCCACGGCAATTACCGCAGTGTACAGGTAAAAAGGTGTCTAATGCTTAAACCAAAAATAAACAAAAAGTGAGTGCCCCTAAGAAAAGGCATTAAAGCTTAGGGGAAGGCTATGCAGAACGAGACTAAAACCGAACTGGCTGCAAAGTAAACAAAAACAGAATGCTGGACGACAGCAAAAACTTACTGTGGAGCCAAAAAGGATAAAAACAACTGAAATATTCTTGACTGCTAAAACAAAGTAGATGCGGGAAATATCGCTCAAAGGAAGACATGAAACTGTGTCCCGTGAGATACACTGCAAAAAGTCAGTGTTCAAAAACAAGGAAAAAAACTAACTAAAGTGAGGGGTATTTTATTTGAATTAAGCAAAATTATCTATCTATATATATATATATATATATATATATATTTTTTTTTTTTAAATTTTATTTCTGATTATTATTATTATTATTATTAATGTATTATTATTTATTTTTTTGTTTATTTAATTGATGTAGTTGTAGATACTACTTTGTTTTTTTTGCTGTTTCTTTTTTTTGGAATAAAAAAAAAAAAAAATTTTAAAAAGAAGAAAAAGACATTTGAAAAAAAAAATAGATGTGGGAAACAGCAGGAGGCAGTGTGCAGGTAAAACGGTGTCTAATGCTTAAACCAAAAATAAACAAAAGGTGAGTGCCCCTAAGAAAAGGCATTGAAGCTTAGGGAAGGCTATGCAGAATGAGACTAAAACTGAACTGGCTACAAAGTAAACAAAAACAGAATGCTGGAGGACAGCAAAGACTTACTGTGGAGCAAAGACGGGTGCCCACACCTGCGGTCCCCTCCGAGGTTTCTCATTGTCATCCCATTGGGTTGTGAGTTTTTTCTCGCCCTGATGTGTGTTCTGAGCCGAGGATGTCGTTGTGGCTTGTGCAGCCCTTTGAGACACTTGTGATTTAGGGCTATATAAATAAACATTGATTGATTGATTGACATTCGATTTCTAAAATAAAAGATAGCTGCAGCCCGACCTAATATCCAAAATAAAAATAGCCCAACAGATGACCAGTATTATCTAAATAGCAACTCACTATAAATGTTTAATGAAAATGGGTAAAAATAAGGGATTTTTAATTGCCATTAAATTAATTTATATAAAACATGTCCATTACGGTATTGCTAGAGAGTGACACTGCACTAGTGATTCTAACAATTGTTAGAGCTCAGCAGAGTAACCGTGTGATACTCTTCCATATCAGTAGGTGGCAGCATAATTGCTTTGTAGATGTGGGAAACAGCGGGAGGCAGGGTGCAGGTAAAAAGGTGTCTAATGCTGAAACCAAAAATAAACAAAAGGTGAGTGCCCCTAAGAAAAGGCAGTGAAGCTTAGGGAAAACTAAAACTGAACTGGCTACAAAGTAAACAAAAACAGAATGCTGGAGGACAGCAAAGACTTACTGTGGAGCAAAGACGGCGTCCACAATTTACATCCGAACATGACATGACAATCAACAATGTCCCCACTAAGAAGGATGAAAACAACTTAAAATATTCTTGATTGCTAAAACAAAGTAGATGCGGGAAATATCGCTCAAAGGAAGACATGAAACTGCTACAGGAAAATACCAAAAAAAAGACAAATAGCCATCACAAGACAAGATCTAAAACACTACACACAGGAAAATAGCAAAAAAAACCTCCAAATAAGTCAGGGTGTGATGTGACAGGTGGTGACAGTACACCTACTTTGAGACAAGAGCTATAGTGATGCATGCTTGGTTATGCTTTAAAGTCATATCCAACAATTGCGACGACGACTTTTTACTGTCAACTGAGTTCCGTTTTTTAATGATTTCTGCCGGTTGTGTGTCTTCGCATTTTTTCAACGCAAAAAATGTGCCTTGGCTGAAAAAAGGTTGAAAAACACTGGTCTAGAGCTCGGCAGAGTAACCGTGTAATACTCTTCCATATCAGTAGGTGGCAGCAGGTAGTTAATTGCTTTGTAGATGTGGGAAACAGCGGGAGGCAGTGTGCAGGTAACAAGGTGTCTAATGCTGAAACCAAAAATAAACAAAAGGTGAGTGCCCCTAAGAAAAGGCATTGAAGCTTAGGGAAGGCTATGCAGAACGAGACTAAAACTGAACTGGCTACAAAGTAAAGAAAAACAGAATGCTGGAGGACAGCAAAGACTTACTGTGGAGCAAAGACGATGTACATCCGAACATGACATGACAATCAACAATGTCCACACAAAGAAGAATTAAAAACAACTGAAATATTCTTGACTGCTAAAACAAAGTAGATGCGGGAAATATTGCTCAAAGGAAGACATGAAACTGCTACAGGAAAATACCAAAAAAAGAGAAAATAGGAGCGCAAGACAAGAATTAAAAAACTACACACAGGAAAACAGCAAAAAAGTCCAAATAAGTCAGGGTGTGATGTGACAGGTGGTGACAGTACACCTACTTTGAGACAAGAGCTATAGTGATGCATGCTTGGTTATGCTTTAAAGTCATATCCAACAATTGCGACAACGACTTTTTACTGTCAACTGAGTTTCGTTTTGTAATGATTTCTGTCTTATCTCCCACTAAACTTGTTATCTCTTCACACACATAAACACAATTCATCCTGGCTGCTCCTCAGCACATGTTATTTATTGAATAGAGATAGTAACAGAGTGGGTGTGTACCCACAAAGAAAGGCATAGTCTGGCACATTAACTTAAACAGAGCAATTCAGGTCAGTGGCTCCCTCTTGTGGCCGTTAGTGGTGGTTGCAACTCAAAAAAGCCTTTGGCTTTAAAGTGATATTTATTGTAACACTTAGGAGTGTTGTCACAATACCAATATTTTGGTACCGGTACCAGAATATATGTTAATACTTTTTGGTACTTTTCTATATAAAGGGGACCACAAAAAAAATGGCATTATTGGCTTTATATTAACAAACAATTTTACGGTATATTAAACATATGTTTATTATTGCAATTTAGTCCTTAAATAAAATAGTGAACATACTAGACAACTTGTCTTTTAGTAGTAAGTAAACAAACAAAGACTCCTAATTAGTCTGCAGTAACATATTGTGTCATTTATACACCTATTATTTTGTACACATTATGGGTGGCCGTATAAACAACTTTAACACTGTTACAAATATGCGCCACACTGTGAACCCACACCAAACAAGAATCCATCCATCCATCCATCTTCTTCCGCTTATCCGAGGTCGGGTCGCGGGGGCAGCAGCCTAAGCAGGGAAGCCCAGACTTCCCTCTCCCCAGCCACTTCGTCCAGCTCCTCCCGGGGGACCCCGAGGCGTTCCCAGGCCAGCCGGGAGAGATAGTCTTCCCAACGTGTCCTGGGTCTTCCCCGTGGCCTCATACCGGTCGGACGTGCCCTAAACACCTCCCTAGGGAGGCGTTCGGGTGGCATCCTGACCAGATGCCCGAACCACCTCATCTGGCTCCTCTCCATGTGGAGGAGCAGCGGCTTTACTTTGAGCTCCCCCCGGATAAGAGCTTCTCACCCTATCTCTAAGGGAGAGCCCCGCCACCCGGCGGAGGAAACTCATTTCGGCCGCTTGTACCCGTGATCTTGTCCTTTCGGTCATAACCCAAAGCTCATGACCATAGGTGAGGATGGGAACGTAGATCGACCGGTAAATCGAGAGCTTTGCCTTCTGGCTCAGCTCCTTCTTCACCACAACGGATCGATACAGCGTCCGCATTACTGAAGACGCCGCACCGATCCGCCTGTCGATCTCACCATCCACTCTTCCCTCACTCGTGAACAAGACTCCGAGGTACTTGAACTCCTCCACTTGGGGCAAGATCTCCTCCCCAACCCGGAGATGGCACTCCACCCTTTTCCGGGCGAGAACCATGGACTCGGACTTGGAGGTGCTGATTCTCATCCCAGTCGCTTCACACTCGGCTGCGAACCGATCCAGTGAGAGCTGAAGATCCTGGCCAGATGAAGCCATCAGGACCACATCATCTGCAAAAAGCAGAGACCTAATCCTGCAGCCACCAAACCAGATCCCCTCAACGCCTTGACTGCGCCTAAAAATTCTGTCCATAAAAGTTATGAACAGAATGGGTGACAAAGGGCAGCCTTGGCGGAGTCCAACCCTCACTGGAAACGTGTCCGACTTACTGCCAACAATGCGGACCAAGCTCTGGCACTGATCATACAGGGAGCGGACTGCCACAATCAGACAGTCCGATACCCCATACTCTCTGAGCACTCTCCACAGGACTTCCCGAGGGACACGGTCGAATGCCTTCTCCAAGTCCACAAAACACATGTAGACTGGTTGGGCAAACTCCCATGCACCCTCAAGGACCCTGCCCAGAGTATAGAGCTGGTCCACAGTTCCACGACCAGGACGAAAACCACACTGTTCCTCCTGAATCCGAGGTTCGACTATCCGGCGTAGCCTCCTCTCCAGTACACCTGAATAGACCTTACCCGGAAGGCTGAGGAGTGTGATCCCACGATAGTTAGAACACACAAGAATGACAAACATATTTCGGGAGAACATCCGCACCGTAACACAACATAAACACAACAGAACAAATACCCAGAACCCCTTGCAGCACTAACTCTTCCGGGACGCTACAATATACCCCTCCCCGCTACCCCCTACCCGCCCTTCCACCCCCAACCCCGCCTACCTCAACCTCCTCATGCTCTCTCAGGGAGCGCATGTCCCAAATTCCAAGCTGCTGTTTTGAGGCATGTTAAAAAAAATAATTGCACTTTGTGACTTCAATAATAAATATGGCAGTGCCATGTTGGCATTTTTTTCCATAACTTGAGTTGATTTATTTTGGAAAACCTTGTTACATTGTTTAATGCATCCAGCGGGGCATCACAACAAAATTAGGCATAATTAAAGCTGCAAGCAGCGATGGACGGGACCGACTTTGAGGGCTCATAAAATCCAAACCGGAGCAGTAATTAAAACTCTTTCGTCAACTTTTAATCAGGAGGGTTCAATCCCTCTCCTGTGCTAATTTGAAGCCGACACGACAAACACGCTCAGAGGAGATAATGTTTGAAAAAAGGTGACTGTTTTTACTCAACTTCTGTTTTGAAGGGGGAATTGCAAACTTGCTGTTGATTTTTGCTGGGGGTTGTCAGTGTATGAAATCTAGGTCTATGTGAGACCTACATAGAGGTTTTTGTTTCATGTCTCTACGACATTCCTACTGGGAGTTAGAGGCAGTTTTGTCTGTGTTTTCTTCCTAGGGGGCGCTAGAGCGCAATTTTGAGTTTTGGGGTTTGTTTTTTTTTGATTAGATGGCAATTTTCGCCAGTCCTGATGTGTGTGTCAAATTTGGTGAGTTTTGATTGTTTAATGCATCCAGCGGGGCATTACAACAAAATTAGGCATAATTAAAGCTGCAAGCAGCGATGGACGGGACCGACTTTGAGGGCTCATAAAATCCAAACCATAGCAGTAATTAAAACTCTTTCGTCAACTTTTAATCAGGAGGGTTCAATCTCTCTCCTGTGCTAATTTGAAGCCGACACGACAAACACGCTCAGAGGAGATAATGTTTGAAAAAAGGTGACTGTTTTTACTCAACTTCTGTTTTGAAGGGGGAATTGCAAACTTGCTGTTGATTTTTGCTGGGGGTTGTCAGTGTATGAAATCTAGGTCTATGTGAGACCTACATAGAGGTTTTTGTTTCATGTCTCTACGACATTCCTACTGGGAGTTAGAGGCAGTTTTGTCTGTGTTTTCTTCCTAGGGGGCGCTAGAGCGCAATTTTGAGTTTTGGGGTTTGTTTTTTTTTGATTAGATGGCAATTTTCGCCAGTCCTGATGTGTGTGTCAAATTTGGTGAGTTTTGATTGTTTAATGTATCCAGCGGGGCATCACAACAAAATTAGGCATAATTAAAGCTGCAAGCAGCGTTGGTCGGGCCCGCGTATTTGGCAGGTGCTAGTCCTAAGTGTCCCAATACTTTTGTCCAGTTTTAGTCCTAAGTGTCCCAATACTTTTGTCAAGTTGTAGTCCTAAGTGTCGCAATACTTTTATCCAGTGTAGGTGTCCCAATACTTTTGTCCAGTGGTATTCCTAAGTGTCCCAATACTTTTGTGCAGTGTAAGTGTCCCAATACTTTTGTCCAGTTTTGGTCATAAGTGTCCCAATACTTTTGTCCAGTGGTAGTCATAAGTGTCCCAATACTTTTGTCAAGTTGTAGTCCCAAGTGTCCCAATACTTTTGTCCAGTTTTCGTGCTATGTGTCCCAATACTTTTGTCCAGTGGTAGTCATAAGTGTCCCAATACTTTTGTCAAGTTGTAGTCCCAAGTGTCCCAATACTTTTGTCCAGTTTTCGTGCTATGTGTCCCAATACTTTTGTCCAGTGGTAGTCATAAGTGTCCCAATACTTTTGTCAAGTTGTAGTCCCAAGTGTCCCAATACTTTTGTCCAGTTTTCGTGCTATGTGTCCCAATACTTTTGTCCAGTGGTAGTCATAAGTGTCCCAATACTTTTGTCTACTTTTAGTCCGAATTGTCCCAATACTTTTGTCTAGTGTACCTACCTTGTCTGCATTGTGTGGGAACGCTGGTGCTTCCTGCTTTTAAGCAGCCATCTTGAAAAAACAGCAGCATCAGCGCAGAGGTTCTTTGAAGGGTCATAAAATCAAAACCGGAGCAGGTATCAAAACTCTTTCGCCAACTTTTAATCAGAAGGGTTCAATCTCTCTCCTGTGTTAGTTTGAAGCCGAAACAACAAATAATGTTTGAAGAAAGGTGACCGGTTTTTACAAAAATTTTGTTTTGAAGGGGGAATAGCAAACGTCCTGTTGTTTTTTGCTGGGGGTTGTCAATTTATGAAATGTAGGTCTAAGTTAGACCTACATAGAGGTTTTTGTTTCATGTCTCTCCGACCTTCCCAGTGGGAGTTACAGGCAGTTTTGTCATTTTTTTCTTCCGAGGAGCAGTTTTTTTCTGCGTTTTATTCAAAAATTAGCGCAATTTTTGAGATTTGGGGTTAGGTTTTTTTATAAGATCGCAATTTTTGACAGTCCTGATGTGTGCGTTCAGTTTGGTGAGTTTTGAAGCGTGTTAAGGGGGTCAAATTACAGCTCAAAGAGGCAAAAGTTACTGTTTTTAGTACTTTTTTGTCTTGAAGGGGGAATTGCCAACTTCCTGTCGATTTTAGCCCGACAATGTACTATTATGAAATGTAGGTCTAAGTCAGACCTACATAGAGGTTTTTGTTTCATGTCTCTCCGACCTTCCCAGTGGGAGTTACAGGCAGTTTTGTAATTTTTTTCTTCCTAGGAGCAGTTTTTTCTGCGTTTTATTCAAAAATTGGGCTAGAGCGCAATTTTGAGATTTGGGGTTAGGTTTTTTTTATAAGATCGCAATTTTTGCCAGTCCTGATGTGTGCGTTCAGTTTGGTGAGTTTTGAAGCGTGTTAAGGGGGTCAAATTACAGCTCAAAGAGGCAAAAGTTACTGTTTTTAGTACTTTTTTGTCTTGAAGGGGGAATTGCCAACTTCCTGTTGATTTTAGCCCGACAATGTACTATTATTAAATGTAGGTCTACGTCAGACCTACATAGAGGTTTTTGTTTCATGTCTCTCCGACCTTCCCAGTGGGAGTTACAGGCAGTTTTGTCATTTTTTTCCGAGGAGCAGTTTTTTCTGCGTTTTATTCAAAAATTGCGCTAGAGCGCAATTTTGAGATTTGGGGTTAGATTTTTTTTATAAGATCGCAATTTTTGACAGTCCTGATGTGTGTGTTCAGTTTGGTGAGTTTTGAAGCGTGTTAAGGGGGTCAAATTACAGCTCAAAGAGGCAAAAGTTACTGTTTTTAGTACTTTTTTGTCTTGAAGGGGGAATTGCCAACTTCCTGTTGATTTTAGCCCGACAATGTAGGTCTAAGTCGGACCTACATAGAGGTTTTTGTTTCATGTCTCTCCGACCTTCCTAGTGGGAGTTACAGGCAGTCTAGTTTTTTTTTTCCTAGGGGGCGCTAGAGCGCAATTTTGAGTTTTGTCGTTCGTTTTTGTTTTTTAAAAAGGCAATTTTCGCAGGTCCTGATGTGTGGGTCAAATATGGTGAGTTTTGAAGCATGTTAAGTGGGTCAAATTACAGTTTAATATGGCGGCGGAAGAATAAAGAATAAAGAATAAAACCTTACAAATTCAATAGGTCCTTATGTCCCATTGCATAAGGACTCCCTTTGGGAGTCCTTATACAATGGGCCATGCGGGCCCTAATAATGTGTTAATTCCACGACTGTACAGGTAAAAGCCAGTAAATTAGAATATTTTGAAAAACTTGATTTATTTCAGTAATTGCATTCAAAAGGTGTAACTTGTACATTATATTTATTCATTGCACACAGACTGATGCATTCAAATGTTTATTTCATTTAATTTTGATGATTTGAAGTGGCAACAAATGAAAATCCAAAATTCCGTGTGTCACAAAATTAGAATATTACTTATGGCTAATACAAAAAAGGGATTTTTAGAAATGTTGGCCAACTGAAAAGTATGAAAATGAAAAATATGAGCATGTACAATACTCAATACTTGGTTGGAGCTCCTTTTGCCTCAATTACTGCGTTAATGCGGCGTGGCATGGAGTCGATGAGTTTCTGGCACTGCTCAGGTGTTATGAGAGCCCAGGTTGCTCTGATAGTGGCCTTCAACTCTTCTGCGTTTTTGGGTCTGGCATTCTGCATCTTCCTTTTCACAATACCCCACAGATTTTCTATGGGGCTAAGGTCAGGGGAGTTGGCGGGCCAATTTAGAACAGAAATACCATGGTCTGTAAACCAGGCACGGGTAGATTTTGCGCTGTGTGCAGGCGCCAAGTCCTGTTGGAACTTGAAATCTCCATCTCCATAGAGCAGGTCAGCAGCAGGAAGCATGAAGTGCTCTAAAACTTGCTGGTAGACGGCTGCGTTGACCCTGGATCTCAGGAAACAGAGTGGACCGACACCAGCAGATGACATGGCACCCCAAACCATCACTGATGGTGGAAACTTTACACTAGACTTCAGGCAACGTGGATCCTGTGCCTCTCCTGTCTTCCTCCAGACTCTGGGACCTTGATTTCTAAAGGAAATGCAAAATTTGCTTTCGTCAGAAAACATGACTTTGGACCACTCAGCAGCAGTCCAGCTGGTGTCGGTCCACTCTGTTTCCTGAGATCCAGGGTCAACGCAGCCGTCTACCAGCAAGTTTTAGAGCACTTCATGCTTCCTGCTGCTGACCTGCTCTATGGAGATGGAGATTTCAAGTTCCAACAGGACTTGGCGCCTGCACACAGCGCAAAATCTACCCGTGCCTGGTTTACAGACCATGGTATTTCTGTTCTAAATTGGCCCGCCAACTCCCCTGACCTTAGCCCCATAGAAAATCTGTGGGGTATTGTGAAAAGGAAGATGCAGAATGCCAGACCCAAAAACGCAGAAGAGTTGAAGGCCACTATCAGAGCAACCTGGGCTCTCATAACACCTGAGCAGTGCCAGAAACTCATCGACTCCATGCCACGCCGCATTAACGCAGTAATTGAGGCAAAAGGAGCTCCAACCAAGTATTGAGTATTGTACATGCTCATATTTTTCATTTTCATACTTTTCAGTTGGCCAACATTTCTAAAAATCCCTTTTTTGTATTAGCCTTAAGTAATATTCTAATTTTGTGACACACGGAATTTTGGATTTTCATTTGTTGCCACTTCAAATCATCAAAATTAAATGAAATAAACATTTGAATGCATCAGTCTGTGTGCAATGAATAAATATAATGTACAAGTTACACCTTTTGAATGCAATTACTGAAATAAATCAAGTTTTTCAAAATATTCTAATTTACTGGCTTTTACCTGTATATATATATATATATGTATGTATATATATATATATATATATATATATATATATATATATATATATATATATATGTATGTATATATATATATATATATATATATATATATATATATATATATATATATATATATACTCATCTGAATGAGAAGGTATTTCAAATGAAAAAGTAATGGCGCTAACATTATTGGCGGTATTTAGTTAGTACCTGTTGTATTTAGGCCAGATGATTGCTGCCGCCTGCTATGACTTCGGTGCGGTTCAAAAATCGACATTGAGTTATTGCATGCTGTTTGTTGAAATGTTTCAGCACACTGCTCTTATGTCCTCCTCTTGATGAAATAAGAACTTCACAATTAATCACAAGTAGCGCCGTTTGCACTTTTTCCTCGTAAAATGCCGCAAACCTTAGACCGCTTCTTCCGTCCGGGCGTTGCCACGTTGCTGTCTGACACCACCACGCACGTTGCGTGATGACGTCATTCCACGATTAGAAGTGATTAGTGGTGCACTCAGGATGCTGACCTTTGACTTTTTCATTCCTCTTGGGGTTGTTTCATCGAAACTGCTTCTCTCACAGAAGTGGACAAATCAATGGACTAAAAGACCTCCATTTATTGGAGTATTTTCCTACTGTTTTTCCCTTTTATCAAGCACAGTAAATAAAATTGTTGACACTTTTCCAAGCTGATCATTAATTGAAGCCCTCGTTAGCAATTAGTCCTCTGTGTGAAGGATCAAATTCCCGCTGTAAAGCGACAAATAAAATGAGCTTAAGGACATTAAGTGGCGTAAGGGGGTGGGGACACGTTACACCACGTTACTCGCCACCAGCCCTTGGATCGACTTTCAGTAGCGTAATCCCATCCTTAACAGGAGGTCTTTGTTAATATGAACACTAGAAGCTAAACTTCTTTTCAAATTTCATCAGGAATTTTAATCACGATTGTGGTTTTTCAGTCAGAATGTGTCATACCTATTTGTAATAAAATAAACATTGTCACAGACAGGCTGGACTCTCACTATTATGTTAGATCCACTATGGACTGGACTCTCACACTATTATGTTAGATCCACTATGGACTGGACTCTCACACTATTATGTTAGATCCACTATGGACTGGACTCTCACACTATTATGTTAGATCCACTATGGACTGGACTCTCACACTATTATGTTAGATCCTCTATGGACTGCACTCACACTATTATGTTAGATCCACTATGGACTGGACTCACACTATTATGTTAGATCCACTATGGACTGGACTCTCACTATTATGTTAGATCCACTTTGGACTGGACTTTCACTGTTATGTTAGATCCACTATGGACTGCACTCACACTATTATGTTAGATCCACTATGGACTGGACTCTCACACTATTATGTTAGATCCACTTTGGACTGGACTCTCACAATATTATGTTAGATCCACTATGGACTGGACTCTCTCACTATTATGTTAGATCCACTATGGACTGGACTCTCACTATTATGTTAGATCCACTATGGACTGGACTCTCACTATTATGTTAGATCCACTATGGACTGGACTCTCACTATTATGTTAAATCCACTATGGACTGGACTCTCATACTATTATGTTAGATCCACTATGGACTAGACTTTCACTATTATGTTAGATCCACGATGGATTGGACTCTCACACTATTATGTTAGATCTACTATGGACTGGACTCTCACTATTATGTTAGATCCACTATGGACTGGACTCTCACTATTATGTTAGATCCACTATGGACTGGACTCTCACTATTATGTTAAATCCACTATGGACTGGACTCTCACACTATTATGTTAGATCCACTATGGACTGGACTCTCACTATTATGTTAGATCCACTATGGACTGGACTCTCACTATTATGTTTGATCCACTATGGACTGTACTCCCACTATTATGTTAGATCCACTATGGACTGGACTCTCACACTATTATGTTAGATCCACTATGGACTGGACTCTCACACTATTATGTTAGATCCACTATGGACTGGACTTTCACTATTATGTTAGATCCACTATGGACTGGACTCTCACACTATTATGTTAGATCCACTATGGACTGGACTCTAACTATTATATTAAATCCACTATGGACTGGACTCTCACTATTATGTTAGATCCACTTTGGACTGGACTCTCACACTATTATGCTAGATCCACTATGGACTGGACTCTCACTATTATGTTAGATCCACTATGGACTGGACTCTCACTATTATGTTAGATCCACTATGGACTGGACTCACACTATTATGTTAGATCCACTATGGGCTGGACTTTCACTATTATGTTAGATCCACTATGGACTGGACTCTCACACTATTATGTTCGATCCACTATGGACTGGACTCTCACACTATTATGTTAGATCCACTATGGACTGGACTCTTACTATTATGTTAGATCCACTATGGCCTGGACTCTCACACTATTATGTTAGATCCACTTTGGACTGGACTCTCACAATATTATGTTAGATCCACTATGGACTGGACTTTCACACTATTATGTTGGATCCACTATGGACTGGACTCTCACACTATTATGTTAGATCCACTATGGACTGGACTCTCACACTATTATGTTAGATCCACTATGGACTGGACTTTCACTATTATGTTAGATCCACTATGGGCTGGACTTTCACTATTATGTTAGATCCACTATGGGCTGGACTTTCACTATTATGTTAGACCCACTATGGACTGGACTCTCACTATTATGTTAGATCCACTATGGACTGGACTCTCACTATTATGTTAGATCCACTATGGACTGAACTCGCACTATTATGTTAGATCCACTATGGACTGAAACTGTCACACTATTATGTTAGATCCACTATGGACTGGACTCTCACTATTATGTTAGACCCACTATGGACTGGACTCTCACTATTATGTTAGATCCACTATGGACTGGACTCTCACACTATTATGTTAGATCTACTAGATCCCCTCCAAGGTTTCTCATTGTCCCATTGGGTTGAGTTTTTTCCTTGCTCTGATGTGGGATCTGAGCCGAGGAAGTCGTTGTGGCTTGTGCAGCCCTTTGAGACACTCGTGATTTAGGGCTATATAAGTAAAGATTGATTGCTTGATTGATAACTTTGTCTCTAAGGGCGCCTGTGTGCTTTTTGTGTTCATGTCTACTTAGCTTTTCACTTGAATAGCTCTGCTAATAGTCGGAATATAATAACTACTATGACAAACAGGTGCCACTTTTGTAGAGTTTATGGTCTTCCACTTTCAACTGCATTTGACAAGTCCCTTCTGGCAACTGGAGGCCACATGTCAGCGCCTTCATGAAAGTCTCCAGAAATAGACGCCTTTGTGAAAAAATGTCGTACCCAGCCTCCACGTGTCCTTGTTGGCCAAAGAGATCACCCTAAGGCCTCGCATGGCCGACAATACTCTCTACAGTCAACTGGAATATTATGTTCTGTTGTGCCTAAGATTACATATCAGATACAGGAGTGTGGATGTCTGGGGAGTTGCAGACTGGGGAGTAAGGTGCAAGGGAGGGTAGAAGAGCAGCAAAGAGAGGAGTGGTTGCCATGCCGGCAGATGGACGGAAAGGCGGGGCCTTGGTCACAGAAAACAGAAAGAGTTGCAGGGAGGGGGAAAAAAGGACGGACGTACTCTGGTTTCAGCACTGTTGCTACCAGAGTTGACTGGATTCCTAACCTTGCAGCACTCTATTCTCAAAGACAAGACTCTGGGGGACTAACCAAGCCAAGCGTACAGTTCAGCCTGTGTGTCATGTTTGATTCCTGGCTTCCTGAGATCTGCCTGAAAGGACCTTTGCTTTTCCTTACTCCATCATCAGCCTAACTGCCTCATCCTAATCATCTGGAAAGAGAAGGAACTGTTCCTAACAGTGGGAACTTTGATTGCTTGCAAGCAATAGTCAGTGGACGCTGGACTTCATCTTTAGTACTATTGAGCCTAAAGACTTATTAAATGGTCTGGTTGTAACAACAACAAAACCAGAGCACACATTGTCATGGGCACTTCTCAGAAGGGAAGATTTTTGGATTGCAGGAAGGTTGTGACCAGAAGATGTTTCTTGGAGTAATTTTATTGCGTACAACGGAATCCTATAGTTGGGTTGTTGAGTACATGCACAGATCTGGATCATGTTCCCAAAAAATGTGAAGAATCTCGTGACCAGTAGTTCGAGGCTTCTGAGGACCGTCATTCCCAGTTAAGACAACAACTCTTGGACTTCATCTTTTTGAGGATGAGAGGGGATCGCAGGTCGTCGTCTTTCCACAAGGAGAAACCGGCCGCTTTGTCGCGGGCTCTCAGCTGGCTCAGCGTGTCCACCCTCTCCCGCCGGAGCCGACACGTCTTTTACAGCCAGAACGAGCTCCACGTGGTCCACGACCGCCGCCCGTCCTCTCACCGCCCGCGCCGCGACCACCGCTCGTCAGACGAGAGTGACGACGACGACTGGGTGTACCAGCCTCAACACAAGACAGGTTGTCGTTATTAATCCCGTTTCAGAAGTGTTATTGAACTACATTGTTGAAAGCACGTGGTGTGGCGACACAAGCCGACTTTGTTCTCTGACAGGAAGACAGTGAAGTACTTGTTTACAAGCACAAAAATACTGTTGTCGTAGATAGCATGTGAGAGGTGTTGCTGGGGTTTGAAATGCGATTTTCTTATTTAAACGGGGATAGCAGGTCCATTCTATGTGTCATACTCGATCATTTCGCGATATTGCCATATTTCTGCTGAAAGGATTTAGTAGAGAACGTCGACGATAAAGTTCGCAACTTTTGGTCGCTGATAAAAAAAGCCTTGCCTGTACCGGAAGTAGCAGACGAGTAGCGTGACGTCACAGGTTGTGGAGCTCCTCACATCTGCTACATTGTTTACAATCATGGCCACCAGCAGCGAGAGCGATTCGGACCGAGAAAGCGACGATTTCCCCATTAATTTGAGCGAGGATGAAAGATTCGTGGATGAGGAAAGTGAGAGCGAAGGACTAGAGGGCAGTGGGAGCGATTCAGATAGGGAAGTTGCTGTGAGAGGCGGGTGGGACCTGATATTCAGCTGGGAATGACTAAAACAGTAAATATAGCCACAACACAACCTGGCTTATATTTAATATGCCACAAATTAATCCCGCATAACAAACACCTCCCCCCTCCCATCCATATAACCCGCCAATACAACTCAAACACCGTGGCGAAGTTGGTAGAGTGGCCGAGCCAGCAATCGGAGTGTTGCTGGTTACCTGGGGTTCAATCCCCACCTTCTACCATCCTAGTCATGTCCGTTGTGTCCTTGGGCAAGACACTTCACCCCTTGCTCCTGATGGCTGCTGGTTAGCGCTTTGCATGGCAGCTCCCGCCATCAGTGTGTGAATGTGTGTGTGAATGGGTGAATGTGGTAATACTGTCAAAGCGCTTTGAGTACCTTGAAGGTAGAAAAGCGCTATACAAGTATAACCCATTTATCATTATTTATCATTTAAACACCTGCACAACACACTCAATCCCACAGCCCAAAGTACCGTTCACCTCCCCAAAGTTCATACAGCACATATATTTCCCCAAAGTCCCCAAAGTTACGTACGTGACATGCACATAGCGGCACGCACGTACGGGCAAGCGATCAAATGTTTGGAAGCGTACTCACGGTACCACGTCTGCGCATCCAACTCAAAGTCCTCCTGGTAAGAGTCTCTGTCGTCCCAGTTCTCCACAGGCCAATGATAAAGCTTGACTGTCATCTTCCGGGAATGTAAACAATGAAACACCGGCTGTGTTTGTGTCGCTGCAGCCGCCCGCTAATACACCGCTTCCCACCTACAGCTTTCTTCTTTGCTGTCTCCATTGTTCATTGAACAAATTGCAAAAGATTCACCAACACAGATGTCCAGAATACTGTGGAATTTTGCGATGAAAACAGACGACAGGTTGTGGAGCTCCTCACATCCGCACATTGTTTACAATCATGGCCACCAGCAGCGAGAGCGATTCGGACCGAGAAAGCGACGATTTCCCCATTAATTTGAGCGAGGATGAAAGATTTGTGGATGAGGAAAGTGAGAGTGAAGGACTAGAGGGCAGTGGGAGCGATTCAGATAGGGAAGATGCTGTGAGAGGCGGGTGGGACCTGATATTCAGCTGGGAATGACTAAAACAGTAAATAAACACAAGACATATATATACTCTATTAGCCACAACACAACCAGGCTTATATTTAATATGCCACAAATTAATCCCGCATAACAAACACCTCCCCCCTCCCGTCCATATAAGTTAAAGTTAAAGTTAAAGTACCAATGATTGTCACACACACTGGGTGTGGTGAAATTTGTCCTCTGCATTTGACCCATCCCCTTTGATCACCCCCTGGGAGGTGAGGGGAGCAGTGGGCAGCAGCAGTGCCGCGCCCGGGAATCATTTTTGGTGATTTAACCCCCAATTCCAACCCTTGATGCTGAGTGCCAAGCAGGGAGGTAATGGGTCCCATTTTTTATAGTCTTTGGTATGACTCGGCCGGGGTTTGAACTCACAACCTACCGATCTCAAGGCGGACACTCTAACCACTAGGCCACTGAGTGGTTGTATAACCCGCCAATACAACTCAAACACCTGCACAACACACTCAATCCCACAGCCCAAAGTACCGTTCACCTCCCCAAAGTTCATACAGCACATATATTTCCCCAAAGTCCCCAAAGTTGCGTACGTGACATGCACATAGCGGCACGCACGTACGGGCAAGCGATCAAATGTTTGGAAGCGTACTCACGGTACCGCGTCTGCGCATCCAACTCAAAGTCCTCCTGGTAAGAGTCTCTGTTGTCCCAGTTCTCCACATGCCAATGGTAAAGCTTGACTGTCATCTTTCGGGAATGTAAACAATGAAACACCGGCTTTGTTTGTGTTGCTGCAGTCGGCCGCAATACACCGCATCCCACCTACAGCTTTCTTCTTTGCTGTCTCCATTGTTCATTGAACAAATTGCAAAAGATTCACCAACACAGATGTCCAGAATACTGTGGAATTTTGTGATGAAAACAGACGACTTAATAGCTGGCCACCATGCTGTCCCAAAATGTCCTCTACAATCCGCGCTGACGTCATCATACCGAGACGTTTTCAGCAGGAAATTTCGCGCAAAATTTAAAATTGCACTTTAGTAAGCTAACCCGGCCGTATTGGCATGTGTTGCAATGTTAAGATTTCATCATTGATATATAAACTATCAGACTTTGCGTGGTCGGTAGTAGTGGCTTTCAGTAGGCCTTTAAGGCAGTGTTTTTCAACCTTTTTTGAGCAAAGGCACATTTTTTTGCGTTGAAAAAATGCGGAGGCACACCACCGGCAGAAATCATTAAAAAACGGAACTCAGTTGACAGTAAAAAGTCGTCGTCGCAATTGTTGGATATGACTTTAAAGCATAACCAAGCATGCATCACTATAGCTCTTGTCTCAAAGTAGGTGTACTGTCACCACCTGTCACATCACACCCTGACTTATTTGGACTTTTTTGATGTTTTCCTGTGTGTAGTGTTTTACTTCTTGTCTTGCGCTCCTATTTTGGTGGCTTTTTCTCTTTTTTTGGTATTTTCCTGTAGCAGTTTCATGTCTTCCTTTTGAGCGATATTTCCCGCATCTACTTTGTTTTAGCAGTCAAGAATGTTTCAGTTGTTTTTATCCTTCTTTGTGTGGACATTGTTGATTGTCATGTCATGTTCGGATGTACATCGTCTTTGCTCCGCAGTAAGTCTTTGCTGTCCTCCAGTATTCTCTTTTTGTTTACTTTGTAGCCAGTTCAGTTTCAGTCTCGTTCTGCATAGCCTTCCCTAAGCTTCAATGCCTTTTCTTAGGGGCACTCACCTTTTGTTTATTTTTGGTTTAAGCATTAGACACCTTAGAACGTGACAATAGGAGGCTACTCCAATGTTTTTCAACCTTTTTTGGAGCCAAGGCACATTTTTTTGCGTTGAAAAAATGCGGAGGCACACCACCGGCAGAAATCATTAAAAAACGGAACTCGGTTGACAGTAAAAAAGTCGTCGTCGCAATTGTTGGATATGACTTTAAAGCATAACCAAGCATGCATCACTATAGCTCTTGTCTCAAAGTAGGTGTACTGTCACCACCTGTCACTTCACACCCTGACTTATTTGGACTTTTTTGCTGTTTTCCTGTGTGTAGTGTTTTACTTCTTGTCTTGCGCTCCTATTTTGAAGTCTTTTGGTATTTTCCTGTAGCAGTTTCATGTCTTCCTTTGAGCGATATTTCCCGCATCTACTTTGTTTTAGCAGTCAAGAATATTTCAGTTGTTTTTATCCTTCTTTGTGGGGACATCGTTGATTGTCATGTCATGTTTGGATGTACTTTGTCTTTGCTCCACAGTAAGTCTTTGCTGTCCTCCAGCATTCTGTTTTTGTTTACTTTGTAGCCAGTTCAGTTTTAGTCTCGTTCTGCACAGCCTTCCCTAAGCTTCAATGCCTTTTCTTAGGGGCACTCACCTTTTGTTTATTTTTGGTTCCCGCATTAGACACCTTTTTACCTGCACACTGCCTCCCGCTGTTTACCCACATCCACAAAGCAATTAGCTACCGGCTGCCACCTACTGATATGGAAGAGTATTACACGGTTACAACAACAACACATCATTTACAGACTATAATTACTGGTTTGCAAAAAATATTTTTAACCCAAATAGGTGAAATTAGATCATCTCCCACAGCACACCAGACTGTATCTCACTGGCTTAAGGGGTTAAAGGATGTCGTAAAGTAAACAATGGTGCTTTGTGCATTGTGGAAATAGCTGATGTCATGGTCATGATGAACTTACAGGCTGTGGGTCTTTTCAGCTGTTAGAAAACAAGTCCCCCGCTATCAAATTTCCCCGATTAAGCTGATTAGTTATTGATCAGTTATCTACGGTGTCAGTTAGCTTGTAACTGTAGCCTAACCTTTACCTGAGACTTGAAACGGACACCTTTCTCATTAACTTTGAGCTCATCTGCTGTCATCTCTGGCTTTGTTTTGCCCAAATTAGTCGGACCTAATTCGGCATGCAAATTTGTCAATAAGAAGCTTTGTAAAAATCAATAGAAATTCACTGCTATGTTGGAAGCGACTGCCTGCCAGGACCTCGACACATTCCGCAGAAGTGTGTTTGCCTACGTTGCACGTTCAAAAAAAAAACAATTACGAATGTTGCACTTGTGCTAGAGTGGAATGGAGTTCAGTAGCATTCCGTCGTCTTCAAACCCAGTTTTTGTCTAGTCAGCTTATCCTGTTTTAATACAGTAATCGACTTTAAACAGATTTAATGGGCAAGTTGTACGGGGTTTCACAGATTTGTAGTAGTTCTTTCCCGGTTCAGAGTGATCACGTCTGTGGCAGACAAGTGTGGAGAGACCCTCAGTGTTCTGAGTAATGGTGAGTCAGCGGTCTTGACCTTGTGGTTTGTCCCTTCTCTCAAGTAGAACAATAATAATAATAAGCCATGTGATTGCCTCGTTGGAACACTTCACTAAGCGTCAATGAACTTTCGATATTGTTGATGTTTATCACATATCTCACTCAATCGCCCCGCCCCCTTGAACCCCCCTTTGCCAAAAACAGATCAGGACTGCACATGACTGGAATGCTTTGAGGTCCTGACATTTTTTTCCTCTCAAAGCCAAAGGGCACAATGGCCAAACACAGATCAAGCGCCTGTCAACCGTTTTGGAAGGTCGTCATTAGAGATGTCCGATAATGGCTTTTTTGCCGATATCCGATATTCCGATATTGTCCGACTCTTAATTACCGATACCATCCATCCATCCATCCATCTTCTTCCGCTTATCCGAGGTCGGGTCGCGGGGGCAGCAGCCTAAGCAGGGAAGCCCAGGCTTCCCTCTCCCCAGCCACTTCGTCCAGCTCTTCCTGTGGGACCCCGAGGCGTTCCCAGGCCAGCCGGGAGACATAGTCTTCCCAACGTGTCCTGGGTCTTCCCCGCGGCCTCCTACCGGTCGGACGTGCCCTAAACACCTCCCTAGGGAGGCGTTCGGGTGGCATCCTGACCAGATGCCCGAACCACCTCATCTGGCTCCTCTCCATGTGGAGGAGCAGCGGCTTTACTTTGAGCTCCCCCCGGATGACAGAGCTTCTCACCCTATCTCTAAAGGAGAGACCCGCCACCCGGCGGAGGAAACTCATTTCAGCCGCTTGTACCCGTGATCTTGTCTTTTCGGTCATAACCCAAAGCTCATGACCATAGGTGAGGATGGGAACGTAGATCGACCGGTAAATTGAGAGCTTTGCCTTCCGGCTCAGCTCCTTCTTCACCACAACGGATCGATACAGCGTCCGCATTACTGAAGACGCCGCACCGATCCGCCTGTCCATCTCACCATCCACTCTTCCCTCACTCGTGAACAAGACTCCGAGGTACTTGAACTCCTCCACTTGGGGCAAGATCTCCTCCCCAACCCGGAGATAGCACTCCACCCTTTTCCGGGCGAGAACCATGGACTCGGACTTGGAGGTGCTGATTCTCATCCCAGTCGCTTCTGACTCGGCTGCGAACCGATCCAGTGAGAGCTGAAGATCCTGGCCAGAGGAAGCCATCAGGACCACATCATCTGCAAAAAGCAGAGACCTAATCCTGCAGCCACCAAACCAGATCCCCTCAACGCCTTGACTGCGCCTAGAAATTCTGTCCATAAAAGTTATGAACAGAATGGGTGACAAAGGGCAGCCTTGGCGGAGTCCAACCCTCACTGGAAACGTGTCCGACTTACTGCCGGCAATGCGGACCAAGCTCTGACACTGATCATACAGGGAAAGGACTGCCACAATCAGACAGTCCGTTACCCCATACTCTCAGAGCACTCCCCACAGGACTTCCCGGGGGACACGGTCGAATGCCTTCTCCAAGTCCACAAAGCACATGTAGACTGGTTGGGCAAACTCCCATGCACCCTCAAGGACCCTGCCCAGAGTATAGAGCTGGTCCACAGTTCCACGACCAGGACGAAAACCACACTGTTCCTCCTGAATCCGAGGTTCGACTATCCGGCGTAGCCTCCTCTCCAGTACACCTGAATAGACCTTACCGGGAAGGCTGAGGAGTGTGATCCCACGATAGTTGGAACACACCCTCCGGTTCCCCTTCTTAAAGAGAGGAACCACCACCCCGGTCTGCCAATCCAGAGGTACCGCCCCCGATGTCCACGCGATGCTGCAGAGTCTTGTCAACCAAGACAGTCCCACAGCATCCAGAGCCTCAAGGAACTCCGGGCGGATCTCATCCACCCCTGGGGCCTTGCCACCGAGGAGCTTTTTAACTACCTCAGCAACCTCAGCCCCAGAAATAGGAGATTATTACCGATACCGATATCAACCGATACCGATATATACAGTCGTGGAATTAACACATTATTATGCCTAATTTTGTTGTGATGCCCCGCTGGATGCATTAAACAATGTAACAAGGTTTTCCAAAATAAATCAACTCAAGTTATGGAAAAAAATGGCAACATGGCACTGCCATATTTATTATTGAAGTCACAAAGTGCATTATTTTTTTTAACATGCCTCAAAACAGCAGCTTGGAATTTGGGACATGCTCTCCCTGAGCATGAGGAGGTTGAGGGGTGGGGGGGGTGTATATTGTAGCGTCCCGGAAGAGTTAGTGCTGCAAGGGGTTCTGGGTATTTGTTCTGTTGTGTTTATGTTGTGTTACGGTGCGGATGTTCTCCCGAAATGTGTTTGTCGTTCTTGTTTGGTGTGGGTTCACCAGTGTGGCGCATATTTGTAACAGTGTTAAAGTTGTTTATACGGCCACCCTCAGTGTGAGGCATACATCTTTACACCGGTACAATCCATCTATATAGAAGGTGTCTAGTAAATTCCATGTACAATGTTTGGAAACAAGACACATTCACTTTTGATGGACTGTATAAGTCATTAAAGGCGTACATTGTGTCAGAGGTCCCAGGAATAACGATTGTTTTAAAAAAAAAAAAATACAATGCGGTGTAGACGTCTCTGAGTGTGGTAGTATTGTTTGCTTTCCAGCAAAATATCTCTCAGACTTTCCAGTCCGGCGTGTCTCTGCTTTTCCCTCTCTCGGTCTCATGCGTCTGCTCACCAGCAACTCCAACTCCAACTCCAACCCTGTGTCTCGTGCCGGCTGCTGCTAATAAAGGCGACAGGTGATTAGATAACAAAACCCCAGCTGGGCAATCTACTCACCTGCCGCTGTCTTCGAGGATGAGGAGGTTGAGGTGGGCGGGGATGGGGTTGAAGTGTGGGCAGGGGGTAGGGGGTAGCAGGGGGTATATATTGTAGCGTCCCGGAAGAGTTAGTGCTGCAAGGGGTTCTGGGTATTTGTTCTGTTGTGTTACGGTGCGGATGTTCTCCCGAAATGTGTTTGTCATTCTTGTTTGGTGTGGGTTCACAGTGTGGCGCATATTTGTAACAGTTGTTTATACGGCCACCCTCAGTGTGACTTCTATGGCTGTTGACCAAGTATGCCTTGCATTAACTTGCGTGTGTGAAAAGCCGTAGATATTATGTGACTGGGCCGGCACGCAAAGGCAGTGCCTTTAAGGTTTATTGGCGCTCTGTACTTCTCCCTACGTCCGTGTACACAGCGGCTGTCACGTCTGTGTGATCATGTTTTGTTTTAGTCATGTTCAATTTTGTTTTTGGACTTTTTGTGCACTTTTGTTTTGTTGTCACCATAGCAACCATTAGTTTTCACCTGTCACGTCACGCACCTGTTTCACGTTTTGAGTCGCGCACCTGCTTTCGCTAATCATGTCCGTAGTATTTAAGTTCATTGTTTTTCAGTTTGTCGTTCTGACGACATCCCACAATTATGCTCTGCACATTCCTGACACTTGATTTCATGTCCATCGTTCATGCTGCTCCTTTTAGTCCATGCCAAGTAAGTTTTTGTTTATTAATGCTATAGTCTTTTGCTTTCATAGTTTGTTCTCCGCCACTGTGCGCGCTTTTCGTTTGTACTTTATTTTGATGTATTAAATAAATCATGTATTTACATTCCCGTCTCGCCCAAGCCAACTTTCCGTTGCATTCCGGAAAAGCAAACACTAGTGATGGGCTGATGAGGCGTCATGAAGCGTTTCGACACATTGCAAAACTGTATTGATACTGTGTCGATACTGTGTCACTAAATACTGACATCTGCTGGACATTAAAAATCCCTACAGGCAACCTATGGACCGACTCAACTGACACTGATTTTATGCCCTAGTACAGTGGTTCTCAAATGGGGGTACACGTACCCCTGGGGGTACTTGAAGGTATGCCAAGGGGTACGTGAGATTTTTAACAAATATTCTAAAAATAGCAACAATTCAAAAATCCTTTATAAATATATTTATTGAATAATACTTCAACAAAATATGAATGTAAGTTCATAAACTCAGTGAAGCACAAGCTCAGGTTTCTCACTAAAATGTCTGTCAAAAAGAACTGTGAAAAGAAATGCAACAATACAATATTCAGTCTTGACAGCTAGATTTTTTTGTGGACATGTTCCATAAATATTGATGTTAAAGATTTTTTTTTTTGTGAAGAAATGTTTAGAATTAAGTTGATGAATCCAGATGGATCTCTAATACAATCCCCAAAGAGGGCACTTTAAGTTGATGATTACTTCTATGTGTAGAAATCTTTATTTATAATTGAATCACTTGTTTATTTTTCAACAAGTTTTTAGTTATTTTTATATCTTTTTTTTCCAAATAGTTCAAAAAAGACCACTACAAATGAGCAATATTTTAATTTATTTTAAGCCCTTGCAGCACTAACTCTTCCGGGACGCTACAATATACACCCCCCGCTACCACCAAACCCTGCCCCCCTACTACTGGTAAGGATGGAAAGGACACAAGGGCACAAAAAGAGGGCGAAAACAAAAAGGTATAAAGTAGACTAAAAATGTACCATAGTAGCAATATAACATATATGTAATATTTACATATTATATATACAGTAGAGATGTCCGATAATGGCTTTTTTGCCGATATCCGATATTGTCCAACTCTTAATTACCGATTCCGATATCAACCGATACCGATATATAGAGTGGTGGAATTAACACATTATTATGCCTCATTTTGTTGTGATGCCCCGCTGGATGCATTAAACAATGTAACAAGGTTTTCCAAAATAAATCAACTCAAGTTATGGAAAAAAAAAATGCCAACATGGCACTGCCATATTTATTATTGAAGGCACAAACATGCCTCAAAACAGCAGCTTGGAATTTGGGACATGCTCTCCCTGAGAGAGCATGAGGAGGTTGAGGTGGGCGGGGTAGGGGGTAGCGGGGGGTGTATATTGTAGCGTCCCGGAAGAGTTAGTGCTGCAAGGGCTTCTGGGTATTTGTCCCGTTGTGTTTATGTTGTGTTACGGTGCGGATGTTCTCCCGAAATGTGTTTGTCGTTCTTGTTTGGTGTGGGTTCACCAGTGTGGCGCATATTTGTAACAGTGTTAAAGTTGTTTATACAGCCACCCTCAGTGTGACCTGTATGGCTGTTGACCAAGTATGCCTTGCATTCACTTGCGTGTGTGAAAAGCCGTAGATATTATGTGACTGGGCCGGCACGCAAAGGCAGTGCCTTTAAGGTTTATTGGCGCTCTGTACTTCTCCCTACGTCCGCGTACACAGCGGCTGTCACGTCTGTGTGATCATGTTTTTGTTTTAGTCATGTTCGGTTTTGTTTTTGGACTTTTTGTGCACTTTTGTTTTGTTGTCGCCATAGCAACCATTAGTTTTCACCTGTCACGTCACGCACCTGCTTTCACTAATCATGTCCGTAGTATTTAAGTTCATTGTTTTTCAGTTTGTCGTTCTGACGACATCCCACAATTATGCTTCTGCACATTCCTGACACTTGATTTCATGTCCATCGTTCATGCTGCTCCTTTTAGTCCATGCCAAGTAAGTTTTTGTTTATTAATGCTATAGTCTTTTGGTTTCATAGTTTGTTCTCCGCCACTGTGCGCGAGGAGCTTATTGATTGGCTGATATTGCTAATGCGTGTCCAGGCAGGACACCAACACGACTGTAAGCTTGCAGAAAGCCTTCAGAGTAAGTCTGTTGTTGGTATTTGTCCACATGGCTGCGTACTCAACATTTTGATATCGTTTGCTGCTGGCCAGACGGTGTCAGAGACAGGTCAGCATAAAAATGATTGTACACACAAAGACAGTAGAGTGAAACACCAATCCATACTATTTATAACATCTGGCCTGCAGGCCGTTACAAGACGCTTTGTATAAATATAGCCCCGAAATGAGTGCCTGTGGCTCCTCGAACCTGCAATTTGCATGCACCGTCTCCAGCACGACTGACTGGCCGGCTGGGAGTTTACCTCGGTTGCCGCGGCGACGTGCACGCGAGGAAGCATTTTTCCTCATTGGGTCCAGTCTTGACCTGCCTCCTGGCACGCCTGTCGAGCCAATCAGGTGTGAGAGAGAGCCATCTGGAGCGTAAGCTGCTTGTGGCACCGCTGCTGCTTAAGACTGATGCCAGGAGCAAAACATGGGCCACGAAAACACAAATGAATCATTGCGTGTGTATTTTGTTATTTAAAAAATGTTTTACCGGAAATATGTCATGCATTACATCAGTGCTTTTCAACCACGAGTGTGCCGTGAGTGCTGCACAACAATGTTAAAAAACAATATTCAAATATTATCCTTAGCTCCACCAATGACTGAATAAAAACAAAAAATAAATAAAAATTAAAAAAATATAAAAATAAATATTATAGATAAATGCTTTATTTTTTATTATTATCTGTACCTGTTTTTTATTTTTTATTTTATTTAAAAAAAAATTTTTTTTACAAACCCCGTTTCCATATGAGTTGGGAAATTGTGTTAGATATAAATATAAACGGAATACAATGATTTCAGTTGAGTATGCTACAAAGACAACATATTTGATGTTCATAAACTTCATTTTTTTCATTAACTTAGAATTTCATGGCTGCAACCCGTGCCAAAGTAGTTGGGAAAGGGCATGTTCACCACTGTGTTACATCACCTTTCCTTTTAACAACACTCAGTAAACATTTGGAACTGAGGAGACACATTTTTGAAGCTTCTCAGGTGGAATTCTTTCCCATTCTTGCTTGATGTACAGCTTAAGTTGTTCAACAGTCCGGGGGTCTACATTGTGCTATTTTAGGCTTCATAATGTTTCAATGGGAGACAGGTCTGGACTACAGGCAGGCCAGTCTAGTACCCGCACTCTTTTACTATGAAGCCACGTGGCTTGGCATTGTCTTGCTGAAATAAGCAGGGGCGTCCATGGTAACGTCGCTTGGATGGCAACATATGTTGCTCCAAAACCTGTATGTACCTTTCAGCATTAATGGCGCCTTCACAGATGTGTAAGTTACCCATGTCTTGGGCACTAATACACCCCCATACCATCACACATGCTGCCTTTTACACTTTGTGCCTATAACAATCCGGATGGTTCTTTCCCTCTTTGGTCCGGTGGACACGACGTCCACAGTTTCCAAAAACAATTTGAAATGTGGACTCGTCAGACCACAGAACACTTTTTTCTACTTTGTATCAGTCCATCTTAGATGAGCTCAGGCCCAGCGAAGCCGACGGCGTTTCTGGGTGTTGTTGATAAACGGTTTTCGCCTTGTATAGGAGAGTTTTAACTTGCACTTACAGATGTAGCGACCAGCTGTAGTTACTGACAGTGGGTTTCTGAAGCGTTCCTGAGCCCATGTGGTGATATCCTTTACACACTGATGTCGCTTGTTGATGCAGTACAGCCTGAGGGATGGAAGGTCACGGGCTTAGCTGCTTACGTGCAGTGATTTCTCCAGATTCTCTGAACCCTTTGATGATATTACGGAGCGTAGATGGTGAAATCCCTAAATTCCTTGCAATAGCTGGTTGAGAAAGGTTTTTCTTAAACCGTTCAACAATTTGCTCAGGCATTTGTTGACAAAGTGGTGACCCTCGCCCCGTCTTTGTTTGTGAATGACTGAGCATTTCATGGAATCTGCTTTTATACCCAATCATGGCACCCACCTGTTCGCAATTAGCCTGCACACCTGTGGGATGTTCCAAATAAGTGTTTGATGAGCATTCCTCAACTTTATCAGTATTTATTGCCACCTTTCCCAACTTCTTTGTCACGTGTTGCTGGCATCAAATTCTAAAGTTAATGATTATTTATGAGTTTGAACATCAAATATGTTGTCTTTGTAGCATATTCAATTGAATATGGGTTGAAAAGGATTTGCAAATCATTGTATTCCGTTTATATTTACATCTAACACAATTTCCCAACTCATATGGAAACGGGGTTTGTATTGCAGTGCCTTTAAGGCACGCCCCCAATAATGTCTTCCGGGTGGAAATCGGTAGAATGGTTGCAACGGGAGGGGCACTGAAATTCAAGAGTCTCCCGGGAGCATCGGGAGGTTGAAACCGATACCGATAATTTCCGATATTACATTTTAAAGCATTTATCGGCCGATAATATCGGCAATTTTAGAAGTGTTAAAAAAAGATGAAAGCTGCACGATTCAATAGGGAAATGAGACTTATGTTGATGCAAAAATATTGAGACTGTATGAGATCTGGGACTTTGCATGATGACTTGGCTCCTTCTTGCAGTTGATGTTGTTTACTTGCAAGTGAATGATCCAGATTTCCATTTTTTTTGGCGAGCGAAGCGGGAGCATGTCGACACGGGCAAGTTTAGAGATTTAGAAACATTTACATATATCTTCAGTGTACACATGTGTGTACGTGTCATGTATTTAGGGCAGGGGTGCTCACACTTTTTCTGCAGGCGAGCTACTTTTCAATTGATCAAGTCGTGGGGATCTACCTCATTCATATATATCATTTATATTTACTTATTTATGAAATATATGTTTTTGTTAATAAGTTAAAGGTGTTTAATGATAATGCAAGCATGTTTAACACATATAGTTAATATTGTTAAAAAATTAAAGGTGTTTAATGATAATACAAGAATGTTTAATACATATAGTTAATATTGTTAATAAATTAAAGGTGTTTAATGATAATACAAGCATGTTTAATACATATAGTTAATATTGTTAACAAGTTAAAGGTGTTTAAAGATAATACAAGCATGTTTAACACATATAGTTAATATTGTTAACAAGTTAAAGGTGTTTAAAGATAATACAAGCATGTTTAATACATATAGTTAATATTGTTAACAAGTTAAAGGTGTTTAATGATAATAAAAGCATGTTTAATACATATAGTTAATATTATTAATAAGTTAAAGGTGTTTAAAGATAATACAAGCATGTGTAACACATATAGTTAATATTGTTAACAACTTAAAGGTGTTTAATGATAATACAAGCATGTTTAACACATATAGTTAATATTGTTAATAAGTTAAAGGTGTTTAAAGATAATGCAAGCATGTTTAACACATATAGTTAATATTGTTAATAAGTTAAAGGTGTTTAAAGATAATGCAAGCATGTTTAACACATATAGTTAATATTGTTAACAAGTTAAGGTGTTTAAAGATAATACAAGAATGTTTAACACATATAGTTAATATTGTTAACAAGTTAAAGGTGTTTAAAGATAATGCAAGCATGTTTAACACATATAGTTAATATTGTTAACAAGTTAAGGTGTTTAAAGATAATACAAGCATGTTTAACACATATAGTTAATATTGTTAACAAGTTAAGGTGTTTAAAGATAATACAAGCATGTTTAACACATATAGTTAATATTGTTAATAAGTTAAAGGTGTTTAAAGATAATGCAAGCATGTTTAACACATATAGTTAATATTGTTAACAACTTAAAGGTGTTTAATGATAATACAAGCATGTTTAACACATATAGATTCCTTTCTTTCATGAAGACAAGAATATAAGTTGGTGTATTACCTGATTCTGATGACTTGCATTGATTGGAATCAGACAGTGGTGCTAAAAACGTCCGCATTTTCGAATGGAGGAGAAAAAAGTCCTCCTTTCTGTCCAATACCACATGAAAGTGGTTGGTTTTTGGCATCTTATTTGTCCAGCTTCCGTACTCCTTTGTATACACTTTACAAGAAATACATTGTCGGCAAACTCCGTAGCTTGCTAGCTTGTGCACGCCAGCTTTCTGAGACTCTTGTTTTGTTAGCGCAACTGTGCAGTCGGTCTTTGGAGTTTTGACGACAGGTACGGCGCCAGAGTCTGTTGAAATAAAGTGTTTCTCGCCTCCCAGTCGGTAATTTTAATGAGCTGGCAGCAGCCGGCGTCATCTCAGAAGACCCTCGGGTGCCGTGAATGTCAATCAAGTGACGAAAGTGACGTCATAGTGAAGATTTATGATCGCTCGTTTTTAGGACTATTTTTTTAATGCCTGGCTGGTGATCGACTGACACACCCTCCGAGATCGACCGGTAGCTCGCGATCGACGTAATGAGCACCCCTGATTTAGGGCATCTGCATACTGACCTAAATATTAACCCTACATTGGCGTGTGAGCAGCAACAACCAGGATTGGCTCTCACTTTACATGCTTTTAATGAGCCTTTTTTAAAAATTGATTTAAAGCTGCAAGCAAGACCACATCCTCCTGAGACTCGGCGTCCTCTGCAGTGGACTTCTTTTTGCAAACATTTGAACTGATTAGGCCAAAAAACAAGAGTCTAGGACTTAGGTGCTGGGGTGCTATGATGCTGTTACTCCCACCTCCACACATCATCATCCTGGTCCGTGTGTAAATCCAGATTAGCAGATGATCATTTTCCCAGAGGCAGGATGTGACGTATAAACCTCATTAAAAAACACACGCTTCTAATTAAAAATACCCTTTATTAAATGTACTCTTTTTTTCTCTCTTCTCTCCCATGTGCTGATCATTGGTGCCAACCCTCCTCAGGTAAGTCCCATCTTTTCTGTTTGACCCATATTACTGCCCTTTAATGTCCCTATTGGCTGATCCCAGATCAGTGCTGTAGTATGCAGAAAAGCCCTACAAAGCCTACATTAAAGCGCATTACAGCCCGTTTACAGCCACTAATAACCAAATCTCCCACTATTTCTTCTGCACACACACACACATTTATCCTATTATTTTGGTAGTATCGGATCTCATTTTGAAAGACACTTGATGAAAAAACGAGGATTAGGTTTTTTGGACATGATTTTCAATTTGTGTTCATGTTGGCCCAAGACAGTCCACATTCAGGGTTGGTACGGGTGCTTCGAAACCTTGAAAATGCTTGAATTTTGGGTGAAGTGTTTGGAAACGTTCATCATATTTCTCGGCAGTCTGACTCAACAGGCTGATTATGATATACAGGTAAAAGCCAGTAAATTAGAATATTTTGAAAAACTTGATTTATTTCAGTAATTGCATTCAAAAGGTGTAACTTGTACATTATATTTATTCATTGCACACAGACTGATGCATTCAAATGTTTATTTCATTTAATTTTGATGATTTGAAGTGGCAACAAATGAAAATCCAAAATTCCGTGTGTCACAAAATTAGAATATTACTTAAGGCTAATACAAAAAAGGGATTTTTAGAAATGTTGGCCAACTGAAAAGTATGAAAATGAAAAATATGAGCATGTACAATACTCAATACTTGGTTGGAGCTCCTTTTGCCTCAATTACTGCGTTAATGCGGCGTGGCATGGAGTCGATGAGTTTCTGGCACTGCTCAGGTGTTATGAGAGCCCAGGTTGCTCTGATAGTGGCCTTCAACTCTTCTGCGTTTGGGTCTGGCATTCTGCATCTTCCTTTTCACAATACCCCACAGATTTTCTATGGGGCTACGGTCAGGGGAGTTGGCGGGCCAATTTAGAACAGAAATACCATGGTCCGTAAACCAGGCACGGGTAGATTTTGCGCTGTGTGCAGGCGCCAAGTCCTGTTGGAACTTGAAATCTCCATCTCCATAGAGCAGGTCAGCAGCAGGAAGCATGAAGTGCTCTAAAACTTGCTGGTAGACGGCTGCGTTGACCCTGGATCTCAGGAAACAGAGTGGACCGACACCAGCAGATGACATGGCACCCCAAACCATCACCCAACCATGCAAATTTTGCATTTCCTTTGGAAATCGAGGTCCCAGAGTCTGGAGGAAGACAGGAGAGGCACAGGCTCCACGTTGCCTGAAGTCTAGTGTAAAGTTTCCACCATCAGTGATGGTTTGGGGTGCCATGTCATCTGCTGGTGTCGGTCCACTCTGTTTCCTGAGATCCAGGGTCAACGCAGCCGTCTACCAGCAAGTTTTAGAGCACTTCATGCTTCCTGCTGCTGACCTGCTCTATGGAGATGGAGATTTCAAGTTCCAACAGGACTTGGCGCCTGCACACAGCGCAAAATCTACCCGTGCCTGGTTTACGGACCATGGTATTTCTGTTCTAAATTGGCCCGCCAACTCCCCTGACCTTAGCCCCATAGAAAATCTGTGGGGTATTGTGAAAAGGAAGATGCAGAATGCCAGACCCAAAAACGCAGAAGAGTTGAAGGCCACTATCAGAGCAACCTGGGCTCTCATAACACCTGCGCAGTGCCAGAAACTCATCGACTCCATGCCACGCCGCATTAACGCAGTAATTGAGGCAAAAGGAGCTCCAACCAAGTATTGAGTATTGTACATGCTCATATTTTTCATTTTAATACTTTTCAGTTGGCCAACATTTTTAAAAATCCCTTTTTTGTATTAGCCTTAAGTAATATTCTAATTTTGTGACACACGGAATTTTGGATTTTCATTTGTTGCCACTTCAAATCATCAAAATTAAATGAAATAAACATTTGAATGCATCAGTCTGTGTGCAATGAATAAATATAATGTACAAGTTACACCTTTTGAATGCAATTACTGAAATAAATCAAGTTTTTCAAAATATTCTAATTTACTGGCTTTTACCTGTATGTTGAGTTTGTTGGTGTTTTCCTGTGTGTAGTGCTTTAGCTCTTGTCTTGCGCTCTTATTTTGGTGGCCCTTCCTGTTTTGTTGGTGTTCTCCTGTAGCAGTTCCACGTCCGCTTTGTGTTAGCAAGCAAGACTATTTAAGTTGTTGCTACCCTTCTTTGTGGGGACATTGTTGATTGTCATGTCATGCACGGATGTACTTTGTGTAAGTTTTTGCTGTCGTCCAGCATTTCGTTTCTGTTTACTTTGTAGCCAGTTCAGTTCTACTTTCGCTTTTCCTTTCCCTTTCCCTTTCGTTCATTTTTGGTTTAAAGGGGAACATTATCACCCGACCTATGTAAGCGTCAATATATACCTTGATGTTGCAGAAAAAAAGACCATATATTTTTTTAACCGATTTCCGAACTCTAATCTGCGTTCAAAGAACTCCGGCTTATTAGTGATTCCCAGAGCCCAAAAAAAGTCTGCGGGCTGTAGAGCGTTTTCTATTCGGGCTCCAGCACTATGGAATGCCCTCCCGGTAACGGTTAGAGATGCTACCTCAGTAGAAACATTTAAGTCCCATCTCAAAACTCATTTGTATACTCTAGCCTTTGAATAGCCCCCCTTTTTTTTAGACCAGTTGATCTGCCGTTTCTTTTCTTTTCTCCTCTGCTCCCCCCCTATCCCTTGTGGAAGGGGAGACACACAGATCCGGTGGCCATGGATGGGGTGCTGGCTGTCCGGGGTCGGGACCCGGGGTGGACCGCTCGCCTGTATATCGGTTGGGAACATCTCTGCGCTGCTGACCCGTCTCCACTCGGGATGGTTTCCTGCTGACCCCACTGTGGACTGGACTCTTACTGTTATGTTGGATCCACTATGGACTGGACTCTCACAATATTATGTTAGATCCACTATGGACTGGACTCTCACACTATTATGTTAGATCCACTATGAACTGGACTCTCACACTATTATGTTAGATCCACTATGGACTGGACTCTCACTATTATGTTAGATCCACTATGGACTGGACTCTCACTATTATGTTAGATCCACTATGGACTGGACTCTCACACTATTATGTTAGATCCACTATGGACTGGACTCTCACTATTATGTTAGATCCACTATGGACTGGACTCACACTATTATGTTAGATCCATTATGGACTGGACTCTCACTATTATGTTAGATCCACTATGGACTGGACTCACACTATTATGTTAGATCCATTATGGACTGGACTCACACTATTATGTTAGATCCACTATGGACTGGACTCTCACTATTATGTTAGATCCACTATGGACTGGACTCACACTATTATGTTAGATCCACTATGGACTGGACTCTCACTATTATGTTAGATCCACTATGGACTGGACTCTCACAATATTATGTTACACCCACTCGACATCCATTGCATTCGGTCTCCCTAGAGGGGGGGGGGGGGTTACCCACATATGCGGTCCTCTCCAAGGTTTCTCATAGTCATTCACATCGACGTCCCACTGGGGTGAGTTTTTCCTTGCCCTTATGTGGGCTTTGTACCGAGGATGTCGTTGTGGCTTGTGCAGCCCTTTGAGACACTTGTGATTTAGGGCTATATAAATAAACATTGATTGATTGATTGATTGATAAATGGGTGAATTTTGGCGAATTAAACGCCTTTCTAATATTCGCTCTCGGAGCGATGACGTCACAACGTGACGTCACATCAGGAACCAATCCGCCATTTTCTCAAACACCGAGTCAAATCATGCCATATTTATTATTGTAGTCACAAAGTGCATTATTTTTTTTAACATGCCTCAAAACAGCAGCTTGGAATTTGGGAGGTGGGCTGGGGGGGCGGGTAGGGGGTAGTGGGGAGGGGTATATTGTAGCGTCCCGGAAGAGTTAGTGCTGCAAGGGCTTCTGGGTATTTGTTCTGTTGTGTTTATGTTGTGTTACGGTGCGGATGTTCTCCCGAAATGTGTTTGTCATTCTTGTTTGGTGTGGGTTCACCAGTGTGGCGCATATTTGTAACAGTGTTACAGTTGTTTATAGCGCCACCCTCAGTGTTACCTGTATCGCTGTTGATCAACTTTGCGTTGCATTCACGTGTGTGTGCGTGCAGAAACCGCAAAAATGATGTGACTGGGCCAGCACTCGTTGGACTGGATGAAAAGCGGACGTGATGATTTTCGGGTGGGGCACTGAAAAATTTGGCCCGCGGGCCAGAGTTTGACACCCATGACTTAAAGCATTGATAACAAATTCAATGTTATTGGAAAAAAAAATCTTCAAAATATTGCAACGTTTGCCACAACTTTCTGGAAAAAGCTGCTGCAAATTTAGACATTTTTAGGCTGGAACACTCACACAAAAAAAGCCCACAAAATAATGTAGAAACTGCCTTTTAAATGATATTATACTGCAATACTTTTTGATTTTTTTTTTTCTCAAGCGAATTTGATTAGGATTGAAAATTAATTCCATTCCTCTTCCACCGCCCTCGCCTGAGAAGGAGCAGTCGTTAAGCTGACCTCAGAAATATTTCTTCCGAGCTAGTGGTTTTATAGCGGAGGTTAATAAGAGCCACTTTTGGGTCTACAGTGTCCAATTAAAGTCAACAGACCGGTGGAAGGAGGAAGATTTTATGATCTAGTCTGGTAGCAGCTTGTGTGTTCGATATGTTGATTATTTCCAGAGAAGCTTTTTTTTTTTTTTTTCACGCTCAGCCTTTAACTGGCGACATCTGGTCTTGGCAAACGTGTCGCGGCCTGCAAGCAATAGAAGTGGGATTAGCGTGTCCATGACTCACACATATACTTTGTCTTTTACACATCCAGTAGGAGTAGCATCACATATGTATGAAAGAAAACTTAACTTCAAGGATATTTAAAAAAAAAATATATATATATACTGTATATACAACTGTATATATTAGAGATGCGCGGATAGGCAATTATTTCATCCGCAACCGCATCAGAAAGTCGTCAACCATCCGCCATCCACCCGATGTAACATTTGATCAGAACCGCACCCGCCCGTTGTTATATATCTAATATAGACGATGCAAGGCATTAGTGAGGTTATAAAGCTTTTGCCTGTTAAAGAAAGGAGACTGATCCAATGCAGCACAGACATTCGCGTGCCACGCTGTCACGACCCAGACGCACACCAGTGCGCAATCATATGGGAGCCGCGCTGAGCGCACCTCCAAGCGCGTCTCGCTGCCGGCGACGGCCGGGTATATGGGCCCGACGCTCCAGCGCCATCCATTTTCAGGACTAGTTGATTCGGCAGGTGGGTTGTTACACACTCCTTAGCGGGTTCCGACTTCCATGGCCACCGTCCTGCTGTCTATATCAACCAGGGTGAGCCCCACCCCTTTCGTGAGCGCACTGCGCGCGGAGTGACCCCTGTTACGCGCCCCCGGCAACAGGGGTGGCGGGCAGGTAAGCTGCGCGGGCGGAGCGCGCGGAGTGACCACTGTTATGAGCCCCCGGCCACGGGGGTGGCGGGCAGGTAAGCTGCTTACCTGCTGCGCGTGACGCCGGCCGCGGCGAAGGCGGACGAGGCGGGGTGTCGGTGCGGTGGTGACCCTGGACGTGCGTCGGGCCCTTCTCGCGGATCGCCTCAGCTACGGCTCCCGGTGGGGCCCTCTCGGGGGAAGGGGCCTCGGTCCCGGACCCCGGCGAGGCGTCCCTTCTCCGCTCCGTAAAAGTGTCCATCTCTTTTCTTTTTTTTTCTTCTGTTGTGGCATATGCAGCAGGTGCCTGCTCGTTTTTCGTATGTGGGTAACAACATTTAACTATGTATATATATTTCCCAATTGGTTTAACTGCCACCCGCCTGAATTTATTTAAAATCTAATTTTTTTTTATTTCAACCGCCCGACCCGACCCGACCCGACCCGACCCGACCCGACCCGACCCGCGGATAAAATCTAATTTTTTTTATTTCATCCGCCCGATCCGCGGACTCCGCGGTTGTGCCCGCAAACCGCGCATCTCTAGTATATATATATATATTTTTTGTGAGCAAATGTGAGGGTCAAAAGTATACATACAGCAATGTTAATATTTGCTTACATGTCCCTTGGCAAGTTTACCTGCAATAAGGCGCTTTTGGTAGCCATCCACAAGCTTCTGCTTGACCACTTGACCACAAAATTGGTGCAGTTCAGCTAAATGTGTTGCTTTTCTGACATGGACTTGTTTCTTCAGCATTGTCCACACGTTTAAGTCAGGACTTTGGGAAGGCCATTCTAAAACCTTCATTCTAGCCTGATTTAGCCATTCCTTTACCACTTTTGAGGTGTGTTTGGAACACCCAACTGTGCCCAAGACCCAACTGATGATTTTAGCTTGTCCTGAAGAATTTGGAGGAAATCCTCCTTTTTCATTGTCTCATTTACTCTCTGTAAAGCACCAGTTCCATTTTTTTTTTTACTTTTTTTTTTTTTTATTGACATCCAGCATCAGACATTCCTATCCATTACATCATATTCACATACATCATATATCTGTTGTCTGTCCTAAATGTCAAAATATGTTTTGTTTATATCTCAACCATTCCATCCCCCCCAAAAAACAGAAAGAAACAGCAAAAAAAACTAAGTACTTTCTACATATACATAAATTAAATAAACAAAAAAATAAATAATAATACATTAATAATAATAATATTCAGAAATAAAATAAAAAAATATAAACAGATACATATATATATATATATATATACACCCTCACCTATGAACCCACGCCAGGAAACCAGCCAAAAAAGAACAGAAAACGAAACGACATCATCTGGTACAACCCCCCATACAGCAAAAACGTCATTTGTGTCCAACTAACATTGGACACAAATTCCTCAATCTGATTGACAAACACTTTCCCAAAGACAACACCCTAAGAAAAGTATTCAACAAGAACAACATTAAATTGAGCTACAGCTGCATGAACAATATACGACAAATCATCTCAAACCACAACAAAACAATTGCAAATGAGCCGTCGGCCCCCGGACAGAGCGACTCCAAAACCAACAAAGGCTGTAACTGTCGAAGGAAACCTGATTGCCCTCTCAACGGGGGGTGCTTACAAACATCAGTTGTCTACCAATCTAAGGTAACACGCAAGGACATTAACACATCCGACACATATGTAGGATTAACCGAGGGAGAGTTCAAAACCAGATGGAACAATCACAAGGCTTCTTTCAGGAACCAAAACCTGCGGAATACCACAGAACTCAGCAAACACATTTGGGACCTCAAAGACAATAATGTTGAATATTCAATAACATGGCAAATTCTTGCATCCAGCACACCTTACAATAGTGGTAATAAAAGATGCAACCTATGCTTGAAAGAGAAACTGTTTATTATTTACCGTCCAGACCTGTCATCCCTCAACAAGCGCAGCGAAATTGTAACAGCATGCCGCCACAGACGGAAACACCTCCTAGGTAACACATGAGCCAATCACCACGCCCCTACGCCAGCCTGCACCCACCCACTCTGTGCCCTATATAAACCATGGTATGTGAATGCTCCCATTAAAATCTCCTGATGATTGAGGGTACCCCCCCTCATGAAACAGGCCTGTAGAGATGAAATAGTCTTGTGATTTTTTTTCCCACACATACATATATATATATATATATATATATATATATATATATATATATATATATATATATATATATATATATATATATATATATATATATATATATATACAGTGACGTGCAGTCACTGTATATATACATGGAAAGAAAAAAAATGTAAAAAGAAAAAAAAATTATTAAATTGTTATATGTATCCAGTGATTATACTATAAAGTTATTTTCCATTTAACTTCACCAGTTTTAGATTATTTTTATTCAAAATCGCTGAATTTTCACATTTGCCGTTCAAATACTGAGAAGAGACGGTGCGGTGATCAGCAGCCAGTTGAGGCACGTCACTCAGTGCCTCACCATGGATTGCGGACTCGGCTAACTGCTGGCCTGCTGTGCAGTGAGACCGTATTGCTATATGAATTATATTATACATTTCCATAGTTTAGTTAGCTGAGGTATATAATGTACAGTGTATTTTGTCAACAACTGTATGTGTGTAAACGTATTTCTTGTGCTGAGCGATCATAAAACGGCTGCAAAAGACGCACTGGCTGAGGCTCGCAGTAATCCCGCCTCCTGCACCCCCGCCGTAGAATGCACCCCCTGACGGGAGTGTTATATCAACTAAAGCCCACACTTAAACTTTCCACGTGCAAGATTGAATCTATTTAAAAAAGTCATTTCATAAGAAGCCAAAAAGTGCAAAAACAATAATGTTGGTGTTGGAGGAGTTGTGAATGACTGCAGGGCCACAACATTAGGTACACCTGCAGACTGCAGGTGTTTCTAATTCACAACTCCTCCAACACGAACATTATTGTTTTTGCATTTTTTGGCTTCTTATTAAATAACTTTTGTAACCTATTTTCATGGGCTTTCCTCTTTGTGATGTTAAGTTCCTGTTATGCGCTGTTATACAGTATATGCCTTGAGCTCTTATTTTGAAGGCGCTAAGAGCGGAAGTGATGACACGTTGGAGTGGAGCATAGGTTTTTGAAAGAAGGTAAATAAAGTGGTCCTCGTGTAAACTGGAGCCTCCGTGTTTGTTATTTTGTAGTTTCATACAGTATAGGCCACATTTATAAACCCTCGGTTACACTTTTTTAAATAGATTCAATCTTGCACGTGGAAAGTTTAAGTGAGGGCTTTAGTTGATATAACACACCCGTCAGGGGGTGCATTAATCCAGCACAACAGCGGCGCATGGACTTCATTTATAAGTAAAGGTAAGACCATAATAACGTTTTTTTTTTTATTAAATGTGCTTTTTTGTGTGCTACAGTTTGTATGTGTAAAGTTAAAGTTAAGTTAAAGTACCAATGATTGTCACACACACACTAAGTGTGGTGAAATTTGTCCTCTGCATTTGACCCATCCCCTTGATCACCCCCTGGGAGGTGAGGGAAGCAGTGGGCAGCAGCGGCGCCGCGCCCGGGAATAATTGTTGGTGATTTAACCCCCAATTCCAAGCCTTGATGCTGAGTGCCAAGTAGGGAAGAATGCTGGTATGAGCTTTTAAACATAACCCGTTAACTGCTGCCAATCAAATGGTGAATAAGATACTCTTTAGGGTTCATATGTTTGTAAATATGACTGTGATGAAGTCAGTGCCTCACCAGTCATCAACCTCACCGCACGTCACTATATATATATATATATATATATATACATGCATACATACATACATACAGTACATATACACACATATAGGGAGTAATCTTTTTTTTTTTTTTTTTTTTTTTTTTAAGCAGTACAATCATTAATTCGAAGAATTAAAGTCAGACTTATGGGGCGTGACATAATTGACCCAGTTTTCCAAGCATGAAGTAAATTTCTCTATTTTATAATTAATAAAGGCAGTTATCTTCTCCATTTTATATATGTCCATTGTTGTTTCCATACATTGCTTCACAGTTGGGCTCTCCTGGGATATCCATTTCCTAGTACCGTATTTTCCGCACCATAAGGCGCCCTGGGTTATAAGCCGCGCCTTCAATGAACGGCATATTTCAAAACTTTGTCCACCTATAAGCCGCCCCGTGTTATAAGCCGCATCTAACTGCGCTAAAGGAATGTCAAAAAAACAGTCAGATAGGTCAGTCAAACTTTAATAATATATTAAAAACCAGCGTGATGTGGGCGCGCATGGAGTCGTATATCAACATGGACGGAGCTGCGTGAAAAAAGCCACCCGGCCTCTTCGCGTAAACTTAAACTTACCTTAACCACTCGCTCATCTTTTCTTCATCCATCCATCCCTTCGAGTTAGCTTTTATGATGACGCCGGCTGGAAAGGTCTCTTTTGGCAAGGTCTTCCTTTTGAATATCACCATGGGTGGAAGTTTCTGGCCATTAGCATGGCAAGCTAGAACCACAGTGAAGGATGACTTCTCATTCCCTGTGGTGCGAATATTCACCGTACGTGCTCCCGTTGTATCCACAGTGCGGTTCACAGGAATATCAAAAGTCAGTGGAACCTCGTCCATGTTGATAATGTTCTCTGGCCGGATCTTTTTTTCAGCTATCTTGTTTTTACAATATGCACGGAAAGTAGCCAGCTTTTCTTGAAAGTCTTTAGGCAGTTGCTGTGAAATAGTAGTCCGTGTGCGGATGGAGAGATTGCGTCTTTTCATGAACCGGAAACCTGTCGCTTAGTAGGAGCCATTTTGTGGTCTTTACAGATGTAAACACACAAAGGAAATGAAACGTAATATCCGCGCGCTTCTTCTTCTTCTTCTACGCGGGCGGGTGGTTGCTTACAGTAGAAGAAGAAGCGCTTCCTGTTCTATGGGGGCGGGTGCTTACCTTGGCGGTTGCTTGCGTAGAAGAAGAAGCACTTCCTCTTCTACGGGGAAAAAAAGATGGCGGCTGTTTACCGTAGTTGCGAGACCGAAACTTTATGAAAATGAATCTTAATATTAATCCATATATAAAGCGCACCGGGTTATAAGCCGCACTGTCAGCTTTTGAGTAAATTTGTGGTTTTTAGGTGCGGCTAATAGTGCGGAAAATACGGTAGGTGAAATGAGATAATCTCCCACGGCACACCAAACAATATCTCACTGGTTGACAAACGCTGGCTTAAACGCTTGGCTAGATAGATGCCAGCAAATGAGGGCTGGGTAGGGGTGGTGATGGTGTGTGTGTGGGGGGGGGGGCTTGCAAAGCGGTTTCCTGCGGTGTGGAAGTTGGCGTGTTGCCGCTGCAAGCGAGTGTGTGCGACTGGAGGAGTGGGAGTGGGAGTGGGAGGGGGCGATGGCGGCGGGGAGCAAGCAGCCTAAGTGTCAGTGTCTGTGTGAGTGAGCGGCAAGAAGGAAGGAAGCTTTCTTGTGGACAAATGTGGAAGTAAATACCAAAAAGCGACATGTTCTGTTTGAGAGGTAAGTGGACGCAACTGACCGAGTGTGTGTTTGCACTTTTGCCTCTGACTCCATGAGACAAAGAAAAGTTGGACTCCATCCCTCCTTTTGTGGAAAGTAACGTGTGTCACACAGCAGTTTCTTCCCTGCAATATCCTTCCTCCTGCTTTTTTGTCCTCTTTAATACCTCGCTTTAATCATTTGGACTTTGTTCATTCCTCCCACTCGTCTTCTTGGTGCTCCGTTGTAATGTTTCATGCTGAGTGTGTGTGTGTGTGTTTAGCAGTTCAAAAAAAGTGTATTGAAATGAACTGATACTAACTTTTTTAGTCATTTAAGACAGTGTTTTTCCAACCTTTTTTTTGAGTCAAGGCACTTTTTTTTGTGTTGAAAAAAATGCGGAGGCACACCACCAGCAGAAATCATTAAAAACGAAACTCAGTTGACAGTAAAAAGTCGTTGGATATGACTTTAAAGCATAACCAAGCATGCATCACTATAGCTCTTGTCTCAAAGTAGGTGTACTGTCACCACCTGTCACATCACACCCTGACTTATTTGGACTTTTTTGCTGTTTTTCTGTGTGTAGTGTTTTACTTCTTGTCTTGCGCTCCTATTTTGGTGTTGATTGTCATGGCATGTACGGACGTACTTTGTGGAGGCCGTCTTTGCTCCACAGTAAGTCTTTGCTGTCCTCCAGCATTCTGTTTTTGTTTACTTTGCAGCCAGTTCAGTTTTAGCTTTGTTCTGCATAGCCTTCCCTAAGCTTCAATGCCTTTTCTTAGTGGCACAGTATAGCTCTTGTCTCAAAGTAGGTGTACTGTCACCACCTGTCACATCACACCCTGACTTATTTGGACTTTTTTGCTGTTTTCCTGTGTGTAGTGTTTTACTTCTTGTCTTGCGCTCCTATTTTGGTGGTTCTTCCTGTTTTGTTGCGGTTTCATGTAGAGATGTCCGATAATATTATCGGCCGATAAATGCTTTAAAATGTAATATCGGAAATTATCGGTATCGTTTTTTTGTTGTTGTTGTTTGTTTTTTTAATTAAATCAACATAAAAAACACAAGATACACTTACAATTAGTGCACCATATGACTTTAAAGCATAACCAAGCATGCATCACTATAGCTCTTGTCTCAAAGTAGGTGTACTGTCACCACCCGTCACATCACACCCTGACTTATTTGGACTTTTTTGCTGTTTTCCTGTGTGTAGTGTTTTACTTCTTGTCTTGCGCTCCTATTTTAATGGCTTCTTTTTTTATATATTTTCCCGTAGCAGTTTCATGTCTTCCTTTGAGCGATATTTCCCGCATCTACTTTGTTTTAGCAGTCAAGTGTCATGTCTGTTTTATCATGTTTTGTTTTAGTCATGTTTTGTTTAGTTATTGGACTCTTTAGTTTCTGGCTTTTCCACTCACTCCCTTGTCTTGTTTCCATGATTACCCCATTAGTTTCACCTGTTCCACGTTTGGACTCATTGTGCACTCTTGTTTGTCACCATAGCAACCCATTAGTTTTCACCTGTCACGTCACGTTTTGAGTCACGCACCTGTTTTCGTTAATCATGTCTGTAGTATTTAAGTTCATTGTTTTCAGTTTGTCTGTCTGGTGACATCCCACAATTATGCTTGGCACATTTCTGACACTTGATTTCATGTCCATCGTTCATGCTGCTCCTTTTAGTCCATGCCAAGTAAGTTTTGTTTATTAATGCTATAGTCTTTTGGTTTCATAGTTTGTTCTCCGCCACTGTGCACGCTTTTCGTTTGTACTTTATTTTGATATATTAAATAAATCATGTATTTACATTCCCGTCTCGCCCGAGCCAACTTTCCGTTGCATTCCGGAAAAGCAAACACCCAGGACCAAGTCATGACATCAAGAATATTTCAGTTGTTTTTATCCTTCTTTGTGGGGACATTGTTGATTGTCATGTCATGTTCGGATGTACTTTGTGGACGCCGTCTTTGCTCCACAGTAAGTCTTTGCTGTCCTCCAGCATTCTGTTTTTGTTTACTTTGTAGCCAGTTCAGTTTTAGTCTTCCCTAAGCTTCAATGCCTTTTCTTATGGGCATTCACCTTTTGTTTATTTTTGGCTTCAGGATTAGACACCCTTTTACCTGCACCCTGCCTCCCGCTGTTTCCCACATCTACGAAGCAATTAGCTACCGGCTGCCACCTACTGATATGGAAGAGTATTACACGGTTACTCTGCCGACGTTTTTGGTGTTTTCCTGTGTGTAGTGTTTTAGTTCTTGTCTTGCTCTCTGATTTTTAGTGGCTTTTCCTGTTTTGTTGGTATTTTCCTGTTGCAGTTTCATGTCTTTCTTTGAGCGCTATTCTCCGCACCTGCTTTACTTTCGCAATCAAGACTATTTAAGTTGTTTTTATCCTTCTTTGTGGGGACATTGTTGATTGTCATGTCATGTACTTTGTGGATGCCGTCTGCTCCACACGCTGTAAGTCTTTGCTGTCCTCCAGCATTCTGTTTTTGTTTACTGTGCAGCCAGTTCAGTTTTAGTTTCATTTTGCATAGCCATCCCCAAGCTTCTATGGCTTTTCTTAGCGGCACAATATAGCTCTTGTCTCAAAGTAGGTGTACTGTCACCACCTGTCACATCACACCCTGACTTATTTGGACTTTTTTGCTGTTTTCCTGTGTGTAGTGTTTTACTTCTTGTCTTGCGCTCCTATTTTGATGGCTTTTTCTCTTTTTTTGGTATTTTCCCATAGCAGTTTCATGTCTTCCTTTGAGCGATATTTCCCGCATCTACTTTGTTTTAGCAGTCAAGAATATTTCAGTTGTTTTTATCCTTCTTTGTGAGGACATTGTCATGTCATGTTCGGATGTACTTTGTGGACGCCGTCTTTGCTCCACAGTAAGTCTTTGCTGTCCTCCAGCATTCTGTTTTTGTTTACTTTGTAGCCAGTTCAGTTTTAGTCTTCCCTAAGCTTCAATGCCTTTTCTTATGAGCACTCACCTTTTGTTTATTTTTGGCTTCAGGATTAGACACCCTTTTACCTGCACACTGCCTCCCGCTGTTTCCCACATCTACAAAGCAATTAGCTACCGGCTGCCACCTACTGATATGGAAGAGTATTACACGGTTACTCTGCCGCCTGTCGATCTCACGATCCACTCTTCCCCCACTCGTGAACAAGACTCCTAGGTACTTGAACTCCTCCACTTGGGGCAGGGTCTCCTCCCCAACCCGGAGATGGCACTCCACCCTTTTCCGGGCGAGAACCATGGACTCGGACTTGGAGGTGCTGATTCTCATCCCAGTAGCTTCACACTTTGCTGCGAACCGATCCAGTGAGAGCAGAAGATCCTGGCCAGATGAAGCCATCAGGACCACATCATCCGCAAAAAGCAGAGACCTAATCCTGCAGCCACCAATCCGGATACCCTCAACGCCTTGACTGCGCCTAGAAATTCTGTCCATAAAAGTTATGAACAGAATGGGTGACAAAGGGCAGCCTTGGCGGAGTCCAACCCTCACTGGAAACGTGTCCGACTTACTGCCGGCAATGCGGACCAAGCTCTGACACTGATTATACAGGGAGCGGACTGCCACAATCAGACAGTCCGATACCCCATACTCTCTGAGCACTCCCCACAGGACTTCCCGAGGGACACGGTCGAATGCCTTCTCCAAGTCCACAAAGCACATGTAGACTGGTTGGGCAAACTCCCATGCACCCTCAAGGACCCTGCCCAGAGTATAGAGCTGTGTATGCAGTGTTATTTCATTTTAAATTTCAAAATAATTTTGTGGCTCCCATTGTTTCCTTTAATTTGTGAAACTGGTCAAAATGGCTCTTTGACTGGTAAAGGTTGCCGACCCCTGTCTTAGAGGCATAAAACAAAAACTTCTATGTAGGTCTTACTTAGACCTACATTTCATATATTGACAACCCCCAGCAAAAATCAACAGGAAGTTTGCAATTCCCCCTTCAAAACAAAAGTTTTGTAAAAACCGGTCACCTTTTTTCAAAAATGATCTCCTCTGAGCGCGTTTGTCGTGTCGGCATCAAACTAGCACAGGAGAGAGATTGAACCCTTCTGATTGTAAGTTGACCAAAGAGTTTTAATTACTGCTCCGGTTTGGATTTTATGTGTCACCTTTGCCTCTTTGAGCTGTAATTTGACCCCTTTAACATGCTTCAAAACTCACCAAACTGGACACACACATCAGGACTGGCGAAAATTGCGATCTAATAAAAATCCCAACCCCAAAAATCAAAATTGCGCTCTAGCGCCCCCTAGGAAGAAAACACAGACACAACTGCTCCTAGGAAGAAAACTCAGACAAAACTGCCTGTAACTTCCAGTAGGAATGTCTTAGAGGCATAAAACAAAAACTTCTATGTAGGTCTTACTTAGATCTACATTTCATATATTGACAACTCCCAGCAAAAATCAATAGGAAGTTTGCAATTCCCCCTTCAAAACAAAAGTTTTGTAAAAACCGGTCACCTTTTTTCAAAAATGATCTCCTCTGAGCGCGTTTGTCGTGTCGGCATCAAACTAGCACAGGAGAGAGATTGAACCCTTCTGATTGTAAGTTGACCATAGAGTTTTAATTACTGCTCCGGTTTGGATTTTATGTGCCGTCAAAGTCGGTCCAATCCATCGCTGCTTGCAGCTTTAATTAGGGACCGCAATGTCCCATTGGGACAGAGGACCCTATTGTAATTGTAAAGTTTTATTTAGGGACCGCAATGTCCCGTTGGGACAGAGGACCCTATTGTAATTGTAAGGTTTTATTATTATTATTCCGCCGCCTCTTTGAGCTGTAATTTGACCCCCTTAACATGCTTCAAAACTCATCATATTTGACACACACATCAGGACTGGCAAAAATTGCGATATAATCAAAAAACCTAGCCCCAAAACTCAAAATTGCTCCTAGGAAGAAAACTCAGACAAAACTGCCTGTAACTTCCAGTAGGAATGTCTTAGAGGCATAAAACAAAAACTTCTACATAGGTCTTACTTAGATCTACATTTCATATATTGACAACCCCCAGCAAAAATCAACAGGAAGTTTGCAATTCCCCCTTCAAAGCAAAAATTTTGTAAAAACCAAACTGGACACACACATCAGGACTGGCGAAAATTGCAATCTAATAAAAAAAAAAACTCAAAATTGCGCTTAGCGCCCCCTAGGAAGAAAACACAGACACAACTGCTCCTAGGAAGAAAGCTCAGACAAAACTGCCTGTAACTTCCAGTAGGAATGTCTTAGAGGCATAAAACAAAAACTTCTACGTAGGTCTTACTTAGATCTACATTTCATATATTGACAACCCGCAGCAAAAATCAACAGGAAGTTTGCAATTCCCCCTTCAAAGCAAAAGTTTTGTAAAAACCAAACTGGACACACACATCAGGACTGGCGAAAATTGCAATCTAATAAAAAAAAAACCTCAAAATTGCGATTAGCGCCCCCTAGGAAGAAAACACAGACACAACTGCTCCTAGGAAGAAAGCTCAGACAAAACTGCCTGTAACTTCCAGTAGGAATGTCTTAGAGGCATGAAACAAACACCTCTATGTAGGTCTTACTTAGACCTACACTTCATGTATTGACAACCCCCAGCAAAAATCAACAGGATGTTTGCAATTCCCCCTTCAAAACAAAAGTTGGGTCAAAACAGTCTCCTTTTTTTTAAACATTATCTCCTCTGAGCGCGTTTGTCGTGTCGGCATCAAACTAGCACAGGAGAGAGATTGAACCCTTCTGATTGTAAGTTGACCAAAGAGTTTTAATTACTGCTCCGGTTTGGATTTTATGTGCCGTCAAAGTCGGTCCAATCCATCGCTGCTTGCAGCTTTAATTAGGGCCCGCAATGGCCCATTGCAAAAGGACTCCCGAAGGGACATAAGGACCTAATTGTTATTGTAAGGTTTTATTATTCTTTCTTTCTTTCTTCTTCCGCCGCCTCTTTGAGCACTAATTTGACCCACTTAACATGCTTCAAAACTCACCATATTTGACCCACACATCAGGACCTGCGAAAATTGCCTTTTAATAAAAAAAACGATCCCCAAAACTCAAAATTGCGCTCGAGCGCCCCCTAGGAAGAAGAAAAAACTACGCTGCCTGTAACTCCCACTAGGAAGGTCGGAGAGACGAGAAACAAAAACCTTTATGTAGGTCTGACTTAGATCTACATTTGATAATTGTATATCCTCGGGCTAAAATCAACAGGAAGTCGGCAATTCCCCCTTCAAGACAAAAAAGTACTAAAAACAGTCACTTTTGCCTCTTTGAGCTGTAATTTGACCCCCTTAACACGCTTCAAAACTCACCGAACTCAACGCACACATCAGGACTGGCAAAAATTGCGATCTAATAAAGAAACCTAGCCCCAAATTCAAAAATTGCGCTCTACAGCAATTTTTGAATAAAACGGATAAAAAACTGCTCCTCGGAAGAAAAAAATGACAAAACTGCCTGTAACTCCCACTGGGAAGGTCGGAGAGACATGAAACAAAAACCTCTATGCAGGTCTCACTTAGACCTACATTTTATAAATTTACAACCCCCACCAAAAATCAACAGGAAGTTTGCTATTCCCCCTTCAACACAACATTTTTGTAAAAACCGGTCACCTCCTCTGAGCGCGTTTGTCGTTTAGACTTCAAACTAACACAGGAGAGACATTGAACCCTTGCGTATAAAAGTATAGAACAGCTTTTTAATACCTGCTCCGGTTTTGATTTTATGACCCTTCAAAGACCCGCTGCACTGATGCTCCTGCGGTGCTGTTTTTTTAAGATGGCTGCTCAAAAGCAGGAAGCACCAACGTGCCCACACAATGCAGACAAGGTAGGTACACTAGACAAAAGTCTTGGGACACTTCAGACTAAAAGTAGACAAAAGTATTGGGACACTTATGACTATCACTGGACAAAAGTATTGGGACACTTAGGACTAGCACCTGCCAAATACGCGGGCCCGACCAACGCTGCTTGCAGCTTTAATTTTACTTGTTTTGGAAAGTCTTGACAAGCCAAATTTTCCTGTTTTATTGGCAGATAATTTTGCTTATTTCAAATAAAATACCCCTCATTTTTGTATTTGTTTTCTTGATTTTGAACACTGACTTTTTGCAGTGTAACTACCTGTGCTGTGCAGAGACTCAACAACGGCACATCCCCGAATTATAATTATTAGTGTGCAAAAAATTTGGTGAAATTCCATAATCTCCCAGACTGTATTTTCACGGCCCACTGGTTAAAAAAACAGACTTAAACTGTACTCCGGCAACATGACGCCTCTTATTGCGTTGCTGTTGGCTGCACGGAGCCTCTTCATCACCTCTGAAGAATGCATGTGAGATCATTACGGTGGTCATCTCGCAGGGATGTTTTAATATTTGCCCTACTTTGTGGAGAGACCTATTAAGAAGCCCCTATGAAGTAGTCTGGAAGATGTCATCCTTGCGCAACGATTGTCCTTTCTCTTGCTGCCAGAAGTGATAAAACCGTTGGACTGTTTGGGGTATAAAGCCCAGCTGTGTGCAGTAATACATGCTGACAGTTGGAGTTTCCACACCAAGTGACACGTCAGACACATGGTGTGGACACTTAGCACAATACGACTCCAAACAGATACCGCTGCGGTTTTTTTTGTGTGCGATACAGGTGAACCTTGAACATTGGATACAACTTTGCTGGTTTTTTTGGAAGCTGGTCAATCTTTGTTATTTTGGTGGGGGAATTGCAGAAGCCTCTTGACTGTCATGATCCGTGGTCCGGATCATGTTTTTGTTATTTTCTGTTAGCTCTGGATTCTTTTAGTTCCTGTTTGTTGCATCTCTGAGTTTGGTTTTGGTTACCACACTGCAAAAAGTTAGTGTTCAAAAACAATAAAAAATAAAAATAAATTAGGGGTGTTTTATTTGAACTAAGCAAAATTATCTGCCAATAGAACAAGAAAATTGTAAAATGAGCTAACCTCAATGAACCCCAAAATACCTTAAAATAAGTATATTCTCACTAATAACAAGTGCACTTTTCTTTGTAGAAAAAAAAGAGACCTTTCTGCTCAATACATACTTGCCAACCCTCCCGGATTTTCCGGGAGACTCCCGAAATTCAGCACCTCTCCCGAAAACTTTCTCCCGAAAATCTCCCGAAATTCAGGCACACAATATAAACAGCGTACCTGCCCAATCACGTTATAACTGTAGAATGATGGAGGGCGAGTTCTTGGTTTCTTATGTGGGTTTATTGTTTCATTAACGTCCTCCCAGCGCGGTAACAACACACAACAACAGCATTTTGTCTACCGTAAAGCAGTTCGTCTGCCGTAAACAGCAACGTTGTGACACTCTTAAACAGGACAATACTGCCATCTAGTGCATTTGATGAAAGCACTTTTGTGCGTGCCACACAGCAATGCATCATTAGTGAGGGCGTTCAGCATGGTTAGAAAAATAGTGACGAATAGAACAAGGATGGACAATTCAACCCTTAACTTAACAATGAGTAGATGAGTGTTATGTGTGTGTATATGTGTAAATAAATGAACACTGAAATTCAAGTATTCCTTTTATTTATATATATATATATATATATATATATATATATATATATAAATACTTGACTTAGTATTTCTTATATATATATATATATATACCGTATTTTCCGCACCATAAGCCGCCCTGGGTTAAAAGCCGCGCCTTCAATGAACGGCATATTTCAAAACTTTGTCCACCTATAAGCCGCCCCGTGTTATAAGCCGCATCTAACTGCGCTAAAGGAATGTCAAAAAAACAGTCGGATAGGTCAGTCAAACTTTAATAATATATTAAAAACCAGCGTGATGTGGGCGCGCATGGAGTCGTATATCAACATGGACGGAGCTGCGTGAAAAAAGCCACCCGGCCTCTTCGCGTAAACTTACCTTAACCACTCGCTCATCTTTTCTTCATCCATCCATCCCTTCGAGTTAGCTTTTATGATGACGCCGGCTGGAAAGGTCTCTTTTGGCAAGGTCTTCCTTTTGAATATCACCATGGGTGGAAGTTTCTGGCCATTAGCATGGCAAGCTAGAACCACAGTGAAGGATGACTTCTCATTCCCTGTGGTGCGAATATTCACCGTACGTGCTCCCGTTGTATCCACAGTGCGGTTCACAGGAATATCAAAAGTCAGTGGAACCTCGTCCATGTTGATAATGTTCTCTGGCCGGATCTTTTTTTCAGCTATCTTGTTTTTACAATATGCACGGAAAGTAGCCAGCTTTTCTTGAAAGTCTTTAGGCAGTTGCTGTGAAATAGTAGTCCGTGTGCGGATGGAGAGATTGCGTCTTTTCATGAACCGGAAACCTGTCGCTTAGTAGGAGCCATTTTGTGGTCTTTACAGATGTAAACACACAAAGGAAATGAAACGTAATATCCGCGCGCTTCTTCTTCTTCTACGGGGGCGGGTGGTTGCTTACAGTAGAAGAAGAAGCGCTTCCTGTTCTATGGGGGCGGGTGCTTACCTTGGCGGTTGCTTGCGTAGAAGAAGAAGCACTTCCTCTTCTACGGGGAAAAAAGATGGCGGCTGTTCACCGTAGTTGCGAGACCGAAACTTTATGAAAATGAATCTTAATATTAATCCATATATAAAGCGCACCGGGTTATAAGCCGCACTGTCAGCTTTTGAGTAAATTTGTGGTTTTTAGGTGCGGCTAATAGTGCGGAAAATACGGTAATATTTAGCTTTAAGGCTCTTTCAACATTTCGGGTTGCCGACCCCTGACCTATGACTACAAAGCAAGTTATTCATTAATCTGTCTGTAAAACATATAATAATCCAAAACAGTTGTCTATGCAAATTCTGTAACGAGACTATTATTGGTTACATTCATATATTCACTGTTACAAACGGCCCTCTGAGGGCAACAATAATTGCACGGGGGCCTTGTGTTTGACACCCCTGCTATAAATTAAGGCATCATTTCTTGATGATCCATGAAGGGGAATTTCTGCAAACGATCATCCCTAACCTAACCTAACCAGCACAGCAAACTGACCCAGATTCTGTACATGACATCGCCCACCCATGATCCGACCAAGAGAGTCGGTTCTTGTGGTTGCCAAAGATGCAGATTGACTGTTATGATTTAAACTGCCCTCCCCCCAGCCCCCTCATCCTACCCTGGTCCATGTCTTTCCACAGCCAGCAGCCTCTGACTTTGAGCGTAAGCTTCTTTATGGTTGTCGAGACCTGCTCTTGATGGGGCTTTCTGGATGTTATATCAGCCATGTCTTCATCTGAGGAGCCCGTGTAAGCCCAGAAATGAAAAACAAGATAAGTCGAGAATCTGACTCACAAACACGATTGAAGCGAGTAGGTTTATGCTTGTTGTTCGGGATGTTAGCAGACAACTACTAAACATGCTTCTAAGTCAAGAGTATTCAACTAAATACAAACCCCGTTTCCATATGAGTTGGGAAATTGTGTTAGATGTAAATATAAACGGAAAAACCCATATTCAATTGAATGCACTACAAAGACAACATATTTGATGTTCAAACTCATAAACTTTATTTTGTTTTTTGCAAATAATAATTAACGTAGAATTTCATGGCTGCAACACGTGCCAAAGTAGTTGGGAAAGGGCATGTTCACCACTGTGTTACATGGCCTTTCCTTTTAACAACACTCAATAAAGCTAATTGTTGAAGCCTTTGAAAGTGGAATTATTTCCCATTCTTGTTTTATGTAGAGCTTCAGTCGTTCAACAGTCGTATTTTACGCTTCATAAATGCGCCGCACATTTTCGACGGGAGACAGGTCTGGACTGCAGGCGGGCCAGGAAAGTACCCGCACTCTTTTCCTATGAAGCCACGTTGATGTAACACGTGGCTTGGCATTGTCTTGCTGAAATAATAATTGACGTAGAATTTCATGGCTGCAACACGTGCCAAAGTAGTTGGGAAAGGGCATGTTCACCACTGTGTTACATGGCCTTTCCTTTTAACAACACTCAATAAAGCTAATTGTTGAAGCCTTTGAAAGTGGAATTATTTCCCATTCTTGTTTTATGTAGAGCTTCAGTCGTATTTTACGCTTCATAATGCGCCACACATTTTCGATGGGAGACAGGTCTGGACTGCAGGCGGGGCCAGGAAAGTACCCGCACTCTTTTTTTTTACGAAGCCACACTGTTGTAACACGTGCTGAATGTGGCTTGGCATTGTCTTGCTGAAATAAGCAGGGGCGTCCATGAAAAAGACGGCGCTTAGATGGCAGCGTATGTTGTTCCAAAACCTGTATGTACCTTTCGCATTAATGGCGCCTTCACAGATGTGTAAGTTACCCATGTCTTGGGCACTAATACACCCCCATACCATCACACATGCTGCCTTTTACACTTTGCGCCAATCCGGATGGTTCTTTTCCTCTTTGGTCCGGAGGACACGACGTCCACAGTTTCCAAAAACAATTTGAAAATGTGAACTCGTCAGACCACGGAACACTTTTCCACTTTGTATCAGTCCATCTTAGATGAGCTCAGGCCCAGCGAAGCCGACGGCGTTTCTGGGTGTTGTTGATAAACGGTTTTCGCCTCGCATAGGAGAGTTTTAACTTGCACTTACAGATGTAGCGACCAACTGTAGTTACTGACAGTGGGTTTCTGAAGTGTTCCTGAGCCCATGTGGTGATATCCTTTACACACTGATGTCGCTTGTTGATGCAGTACAGCCTGAGGGATCGAAGGTCACGGGCTTAGCTGCTTACGTGCAGTGATTTCTCCAGATTCTCTGAACCCTTTGGTGATATTACGGAGCGTAGATGGTGAAATCCCTAAATTCCTTGCAATAGCTGGTTGAGAAAGGTTTTTCTTAAACTGTTCAACAATTTGCTCACGCATTTGTTGACAAAGTGGTGACCCTCGCCCCATCCTTGTTTGTGAATGACTGAGCATTTCATGGAATCTACTTTTATACCCAATCATGGCACCCACCTGTTCCCAATTAGCCTGCACACCTGTGGGATGTTCCAAATAAGTGTTTGATGAGCATTCCTCAACTTTATCAGTATTTATTGCCACCTTTCCCAACTTCTTTGTCACGTGTTGCAGGCATCAAATTCTAAAGTTAATGAAAAATAATAAAGTTTATGAGTTTGAACATCAAATATGTTGTCTTTGTAGCATATTCAACTGAATATGGGTTGAAAAGGATTTGCAAATCATTGTATTCCGTTTATATTTACATCTAACACAATTTCCCAACTCATATGGAAACGGGGTTTGTACAAACAAAAATTGCCAAGTTATGCAAAACACAAATGTCCACTGTAGAGGACGCTGGTTCTCAGGGGAATAATACCTTCTAAGGTGGAAAATCTCCAGGTTGACTTAGTTGGCCTATTTCAAGTAGCTTTTAACTTGTATTTGTCATGTCTGTGTGATCATGTTTTGTTTTAGTCATGTTTTTGTTTAGTTATTGAACTCTTTAGTTTCTGGCTTTTCACTCCCTTGTCTTGTTTCCATGATTACCCCATTAGTTTCACCTGTTCCACGTTTGGACTCATTGTGCACTCTTGTTTGTCACCATAGCAACCCATTAGTTTTCACCTGTCACGTCACGCACCTGTTTCACGTTTTGAGTCACGCACCTGTTTTCGTTAATCATGTCTGCAGTATTTAAGTTCATTGTTTTCAGTTTGTCTTTCTGGTGACATCCCCGCATTTATGCTCTGCACATTTCTGACACTTTTTTCATGTCCATCGTTCACGCTGCTCCTTTTAGTCCATGCCAAGTAAGTTTTGTTTATTAATGCCACAGTTAGTGTTTTTTTGTTGTTCATAGTTTCTGCCTTTGTGCAAGTATTTGTTTTCATAGCCAAGTTGTTTCTCCGCCACTGGGCGCGCTTTTCGTTTTGAGTTTGGCGGAAGCGGGGATCGAACCTGCAACCCTCAAGTTGCTGGCACGGCCACTCTACCAACCGAGCTATACCGCCCCGAAAAACTCAAAACTGTGGCATGAAACAAAAAGCATAAACTATGGCGTGGAACAAACTCAAAACTGTGGCATGAAACAAACAGCATAAACTATGGCGTGGAACAAACTCAAAACTGTGGCATGAAACAAACAGCATAAACTATGGCTTGTAACAAACTCAAAACTGTGGCATGAAACAAACAGCATAAACTATGGCTTGGAACAAACACGAAACTGTGGCATGAAACAAACAGCATAAACTATGGCTTGGAAAAAACTCAAAACTGTGGCATGAAACAAACAGCATAAACTATGGCTTGGAAAAAACTCAAAACTGTGGCATGAAACAAACAGCATAAACTATGGCTTGTAGCAAACACGAAACTGTGGCATGAAACAAACAGCATAAACTATGGCTTGGAAAAAACTCAAAACTTTTTTTGATAAGTTTAAATAAATATGTTCTCACATTCCCGTCTCGCCCGAGCCAACTTTCCGTTGCCGACTAGAAAAACTAAACCCCAGGACCAAGTCTTGACAGTATTTTGATGCCTTGTGGGGTCACATCATGCTCGTCTGCATTTCTATGTCCGGTGCCGGGTACAGTGGCATGCCCTGGAGCTTCTTTTAAATCTATTTCTACTTTGCAGGAGCTAAATCTGTCCACTTGGAGCTTGAAAGCCACGCAGAAACATGATCTTTTTAAGTATTGCAGTGTGCGCGTGTGTGTGCGTGTGTGTTTGCATTGAATTCCAAGAATGCGTACGCGTGCCTATATATTTTCCAAACACTCTTTCAGGAAGGGTTAGTTGGGGATCAGGAGGCAATGACCCGCATATCTGCCTGTATGTCTAAACCTATATTTATCTCCAACTGACATTTCACTGAGGATTTATACTAGGGATGTCCCGATCCGATATTTGGATCGGATAGGCTGCCGATATTTGCAAAAAATTGCGTATCGGCAAGGCATGGGAAAATGCCGATCCAGATCCAGTTTAAAAAAAACTCCAACGCACCTATTTAAATAATACATTCCACTTTTCTGCTGCTCCCTAATTTCCGTTCCGCATTTTCCAGCACACCTTCAACACATCCAGAATTCTCACGCAGTTGCTTTTAGCTGCTGGCATTACACAACAGGCTCTTCTCACTCTTTCCTGTGTCTCCCTCTCACAGACAGCGAGTGCACCTTCTTACACACGTCACATACTGTCACGTCATAAGTCACATACTGTACGTATACGTCCTCTTCGAGCAGAGAGCGAGGTAGCGGCATGGCTAACGTTAGCTGTGATGCTAGCGCAGCCTGCTCAAACGTCCTCTGCGCATAGCAAATCTATGCCACGCACAAAATCAAATTAAAAAAATAAGCGCATAACAATTTTCGACACACGGACACGACAGAGAAAACAGTTTTCGTCGTCATTGTTCAAATATTGTGACGTCTGTCGAGGCGCTTATCTCCGTTCGGTGCCACACGTCCACACCGTCAAAATGCCGAGGCAAACATTTCCACATCAACACCGTATGAAAAAATTAGTGATTTTTTTTAGTTGTGATTTCCTTCTCTGCATGAAAGTTTAAAAGTAGCATATATTAATGCAGTTTGAAGAAGAATGTTTTAATGTGAAAGAACATTTTGAAAATCAAGACTACATTTCCTGCAAATTGGGTGCATTTCTACCCTATATTTTAACTTTAGATTTATTCTCATGTCAAAGTCTTTTTGACACTTACATCCGGCGCCCCCCTCCACACCCCGGATTATAAATAATGTAAATAATTCAATGTGATTATCTTGTGTGATGACTGTATTACGATGATAGTATATATCTGATAGTATATATCTGTATCATGAATCAATTTAAGTGGACCCCGACTTAAACAAGTTGAAAAACTTATTGGGGTGTTACCATTTAGTGGTCAATTGTACGGAATATGTACTTCACTGTGCAACCTACACTCTTAGAAATAAAAGTGCTAAGTAGAACCATATAAGGTTCTTCGGCTCGTCCTCATAGGAGAACCCTTTTTGGCTCCAGGTAGAACCTTTTTATAAAGGTTCCACCTGGAACCCTTTTGGAGGGTTCTACCTAGAACTGTGTGTGTAAGGTTCCACCCAGAACCCCCCATGAGAGGTTCTACAAAGAACCCACGCAGGGAGTTCCACTAAGAACCCTTTCATGTTTCAAGGGTTTCATCTAGAACCCACACAGGGAGTTCCACTAAGAACCCTTTCGTATTTCAAGGGTTTCATCTAGAACCCACACAGGGAGTTCCACTAAGAACCCTTTTGTATTTCAAGACTTTCATCTAGAACCCACGCAGGGAGTTCCACTAAGAACCCTTTCGTATTTCAAGGGTTTCATCTAGAACCCACACAGGGAGTTCCACTAAGAACCCTTTCGTTTGTCAAGGGTTTCATCTAGAACCCATGCAGGGAGTTCCACTAAGAACCCTTTCGTTTGTCAAGGGTTTCATCTAGAACCCATGCAGGGAGTTCCACTAAGAACCCTTTCATGTTTCAAGGGTTTCATCTAGAACCCACACAGGGAGTTCCACAAAGAACTCTTTCATGTTTCAAGGGTTTCATCTAGACCTGACACAGGGGGTTCTAAAAACATCCCTTTTCAAAGGTTTTCACCGATAACCGTCTTGTCTTCTGAGGGTTCTATAAAGAACCATATTGTATTCTACAGATCAGTTTAGTTCTTATTATATTGTGGTCATTTATCATGTTGACATTGAACAAACATTCAAAACATTTTAATGAGAAAAACATTTATTTAAAGATAGGCACCATTATTGGCAAATGTTATCAGGAAGTATGTCCCTGGTGACACAGGATCTTACCCATGCTTTCAACAATCCCTGAAGAACTCTTTCTTCCAAAAACGGTTCTCTGGATCAAAATAGTTCTTACTGGAACCCTTAGTGTTAGTGAGAACCCTTTTAAAACCAATTATTCAGAAAAGGGGTTTTAAAGGGTTCTCTGGATCAAAATGGTTCTTACTGGAACCATTAGCGTTACCAAGAACCCTTGAAAAACCCTTTCTTCGGGAAAGGGTTTTTCAGAAGCAAATGGTTCCAGTTAGAACCTCAGCCCTTGTAGAAGAACCCTTTTAGAACCCTTATTTCTAAGAGTGTACTAATAAAAGTCTCAATCAATCAATCAAAACACATAGAATCATCATACTGCTGTGATTATATGCATCAAGTGTTCATTCAAGGCTAAGGCAAAATATCGAGATATATATCGTGTATCGCAATATGGTCTTAAAATATCGCAATATTAAAAAAAAGGCCATATCGCCCAGCCCTAGTTTCAATGATGCCATTTCTGTTTGTCATGTATAATTTTGTCTATTTTGTGTTTATCCTTGAATAAACAGGTCAGCTTCTTGTTACCAAACATTGTGCATACCTGCCAACTACTCCGGTTTTCCCGTAATTAGTACGGTTTTCATCAACCTATTCCGGGTTACGGTTGCAGTGATTAAAAAATACGGTTTTTTCATTAATTAAAAAAAAAAATTTTTTTTTTAAGTTTTATTCACGAAATCGCGTAACAACAATGACAATCGACACTGCTTCCCGTAACTTCCTATCGAGCCATTCCGAATGCCATGCGCGAGGCTATTTATAGCACCGCTGCCAAGCACGAGGCACCTGTTGCCATTGTTTCCAAACGAGCGAACGATCGTGGAATCAGCCGGAGAAAAATCGCAAACGAGTCTTAAACCGAAAAGAAAACTGCAGTCATTCCGTGAAGAATATTCAAAAGCCTATCCGGGAATAATTATCCGTTCCAAAAAGGGTGAAAACTACGCGAATTGCACCTTGTGCAGACAAGATTTTTCGATCGGACACGGAGGAATTAGCGATGTGAAAGACCACGTTGGGACAAAAAAACACAAGTCTAATGCCGTTGCTAAATTTGGATTTTAGCCACAAAAAGGTAATGACACCAATGTTATCTATTGGAATTGTTTAGTACTGTTATACTGTTAAAAGTGTTTATACTATTTATGCTTTCAAGTCCAAGTTGAAGAAATCTTGTTAAATGTTGACAGCATAACTACCAAAATACAGAAGTATGTCCTTAATATTTTTGCAGTGCTATTTCTGTTGAAAAGTTAAAATGATTACATTAAAGATGTGATGTGCCACTTTTCAAGTGTCTGATGGCTTAAATAAATTTTCATTCATTTTTCATATTTTGAATTCTTTTGAAAGGCTTACAAAAAAACTACATTTGAATTGTAATTCCATGCTATTGACAGGACTATTAATTTTAATGAAGTTAGCTTACCATGTTTACAGTATGATAATTGTGATAGAAATGTGAATTTTAGGCACAGAATATTTTTTACAATTGAACAAGGCAGTAGATTATACAAGCTTGGACAGAAAGTTAATAATGGCACCAATGGAATTGTTTAGTACTGTTTTACCATTTGTTTACTGTAAAAAGTGTTTATACTGTTTATACTTTCAATTAACAAATTGAAGTCTTGCGAAAGGTTGACAGGATAACTGGCATTAACTGTCAAAATAATTTCAAACTATTGAAGTTAGCTTACAGAATAAACATGTCAATCAACTCATATGATTTTTGCTGTAATATTTTTGTTTTGAAAAGTCACTGTGACTGATAGAAAAGTGATGGTTTTAGCAACATTTTAACCTGTCTGAATGCAATCAATCAGAACCCCTCCACCAGGACTTTGTCCTGGACCTACCGGGGCCTGCGGCCCCTGGACCCTGGCTACTAGGTTTTTCTGATTTCAAAAGTTGGCAGGTATGATTGTGTATTATTCAAACTCCCCTAATTCAGCTGGCTAGTTGTTATCAAGAGTACTAAAACCCTTTTCAACATGATTCTGACAACTAAGTAGGCTAAATAACTTTAAACTTTAATACATGCTCGGATAGGCCAGTATCGGTATCGGTCGGTATCGGATCGGAAATGCAAAAACAATATCGGTATCGGATCGGAAGTGCAAAAACCTGTATCGGGACATCCCTAATTTATACCTTCCTGACTGTCCACACTGGACATAAAACCACAATAATAAGCATATTGGGGCTTTAGATTGTGCAGGTGTGCGCATTGAGCCTTTTAGCCCCCTCGTCAAACTCCCTCGTTAACCTACTTGAACTCCAGAGAGAGAGAGAGAGCCATAGCCTCCATACCTGTGCTCTGCATGTCTGGGGTGAGGCCCTGACCCTTTTGACCTCATGCCGACCCCCTGCTTGCCCTCCGGCTTTGTGGGTAGTGGTGTTGATGGACGCTCCCACACTCGATGTGGCAGGTTGACAAGGCAGTGTTGAGTGGGAGCCATTCAAATGTGGTTGAAATCGTAGGAATCTTCTCATCGACATGAAGTGGGGAAAAAAGTTGATGAAAGTGGACTGAATTAAAACTTTTGAACAGGGGTGTGGGGGGGGAGTTTTCAGGATCACAATAGCAGTCTTCCTGTGGGGAAGACTAAAACACAGCATGCAGGTGCTCCTCTCGCTCCATTCGCATTTATGCGTCGCCATAGTTACCATTGTCCCTCAGCCCCCGAAGCCTTCCGCTTTAGTCCTACCTCGCACCCCCCTCCGCCCTCCCCAACACACAGGATCAGTGTGGAGTGAACATCCCCTTGCCACAAATATGCATTGTTGATGTTCTCCTGATGTTGTTGTACTGGATGACCCGGGAGGTTTACGGACATTTACAGGCTGCGGTTGGTCCATTATGGTTTGGGTTTGCGTGCATGTGGTGGTTTTGGCTTTTGTAATCAGCTTGGCTGACTCGACACTGTGGAAATGATAACCGTGGTTTAATGGCTCCTTCAGCCCTTTGCTATCTGCTGAGGCTTTGACTGGATCACTACCAACCTTACACACACACACGCACGCACAATGAATTATAGTATGAAAGAAACGTAATCCTTTTCCGGATGCTGTTTAACCTCCCAATTTGTTCAGATTCGAGTTCTTAAAAACCGATAATGGGAATAATCATGCTATGTACAGGAGGAGTAGACGGCACAGACCACAAGGGGGCGTAGTTTGGCTCTATGATTTATTTTATATATATATATATATATATATATTAGAGATGTCTGATAAATGCTTTAAAATTTAATATCGGTATCGTTTTTTTGTTGTTTTTTTAAAATTAAATCAACATAAAAAACACAAGATACAATTAGTGCACCAACCCAAAAAACATCCCTCCCCCATTCATACTCATTCACACAAAAGGGTTGTTTCTTTCTGTTATTAATATTGTGGTTCCTACATTATATATCAATATATATGAATACAGTCTGCAAGGGATACAGTCCGTAAGCACACATGATTGTGCGTGCTGCTGGTCCACTAATAGTACTAACCTTAAACAATTAATTTTACTAATTTTCATTCATTACTAGTTTCTATGTAACTGTTTTTATATAGTTTTACTTTCTTTTTTATTCAAGAAAATGTTTTTAATTTATTTATCTTATTTTATTTTATTAATTTTTTTTAAAAAGGACCGTATCTTCGCCATACCTGGTTGTCCAAATTAGGCATAATAATGTTTTAATTCCACAACTGTATATATCGGTATCGGTTTATATCGGTATTGGTTGATATCGGTATCGGTTGATATCGGTAATTAAGAGTTGGACAATATCGGAATATTGGATATCGGCAAAAAAGCCTTTATCGGACATCCCTAATATATATATATATATATATATATATATACTGTATATATATATATATATAAATTATATATATAGTATATATAATATATATATATATATATATATATATATATATATATATATATATATATATATATATATATATATATATATATATATATATATACGGTAATCATCTCCTGATGATTGAGGGAGCCCCCCATGAAACAGGCCTGTAGAGATGAAGTAGTCTTGTGATTTTTTCCCACACATACATATATATATATATATATATATATATATATATATATATATATATATATATATATATATATATATATATATATATATATATATATATATATATATATATGATAATGGGAATAATCATGTTATGTACAGGAGGAGTAGACGGCACAGACCACAAGGGGGTGTAGTTTGGCTCTATGATTTATTATATATATATATATATATATATATATATATATATATATATATATATATATATATATATATATATATATATATATATATATATATGTATATATATATATAGTATATATAATTTTTATATGTATATACATATATATATATATATATACTATATATAATGTATATATATATATATAGTATATATAATTTATATATATATATATATATATATATATGATAATGGGAATAATCATGTTATGTACAGGAGGAGTAGACGGCACAGACCACAAGGGGGTGTATTTTGGCTCTATGATTTATCATATATATATATATATATATGTACATACATATATATATATATATATATATATATATATATATATATATATATATATATATATATATATATATATATATATATATAAATAAAATAACAAACAACAATATAATAAACCAAGGGAAATGGAGTGTGACTAAATCCAAAAAGTGTGTGGTGTGTGACTACGTGTGGTGATTAGCTGTTGAGTGTTACCGGTAGTGTTGAGCGAGAAGCGAAAGATCCAGGGCGAGAGAGAGAGACGTCAGAGTCCGTGTCCATGCGAGGGGGTCGAGATCAGGGAAGGCAGTCGAGATCCAGGGGGAGTCCAAGGGAGCGAGACACACAGCTCGAATCCATGGCGACGGAAGAAAACACTGCGGGGCACAAGGGAGAAGACGGGGGACAAACTAGCATGGAAGCGGGAGGACACTGAACGCGAGAATGCACAAGGAGCTTGACAGGTTTGGCTTACTGTACAGGACAGGTAGCTACGTTCTGGCCCAGAACACAGGTCAGCACTGGCTTAAGAAGCCCAGGGAGCTCAGGTGTGAAAATTGCAGATTGATTGCAGCGCGTAGGTGCGCTCCTGGAGGCGCAATCAACAGAGCGCACAGATGAGTGCGCATTGACATGTGCCCGGGCCGTGACAAATCAGTTCCAGGGTCAAACTCTTGGAATCCTTGTATACGTGTAAAAAATACCACTGCTATTATTAAAACATAAAGCATGACGCAGAATTTGTTGTGCCATTCATCTTTATAGGCTCTGCTGTGCCTTTATTTGTAAATGCGGGGCCACCACTAGAGGGAGACATTGTGCCTCAAGCCCTGCCAATGAATATCCTCATTTGCACCTGTCTGGTTAAAAAGTCAAAATACCACTGATAGTCGCACACACACAAAGTGTGGTGAAATTACCCTCTGCATTTGATCCATCCCCTTGTTCCACCCCCTGGGAGGTGAGGGTAGCAGTGAGCAGCAGCAGTGGCCACGCTCGAGAATCATTTTGGTGATTTAACCCCCAATTCCAACCCTTGATGCTGAGTGCCAAGCAGGGAGGTAATGGCTCCCATTTTTATAGTGTTTGGTATGACTCGGCCGGGGTTTGAAATCACGACTTACCGATCTCAGGGCGTTTGAGGCCATTTATGATAGTGAGTAATGGGTTAATGGTACATGGGTTATACTTGTATAGCGCTTTTCTACCTTCAAGCACTTTGACACTATTTCCACATTGACCCATTGACACCCACATTCACACACTGATGGCGGGAATAACCACGACCCATCAGGAGCAAGGGTGAAGTGTCTTGCTCAAGGACACAACGGACGTGACGAAGTTGGTAGAAGGTGGGGATCGAACCAGGAACCCTCAGGTTGCTGGCACGACCACTCTCCCAACTGCGCCAGGCCGTCCCCCAGTAGGGGTGGATATTGTTTATATTTTAACCGATATAGTACCATATCGGGACTTTAAAAACCGTGCCAGGGCTTAAACGGTGCCCAAAATAGCACATAAAAATTTTTAAATAGGTAATCTTTTGTAAAAATGTATTTTTCTTTTTATGGAATATTTTCACATTCAAGTTCAACTGACTGGTAATTGAAAAATGTCATTGATATAAATTATATATCAATCAAAATTATTGCGACAATACAGAACATAGAGAAAGTGCAAAAATTACTTGAGTTGTAACGTTTGATGCTCAAAATTCCGGGTGTTCCTGAATGCAATATCGCTCGCTGCCACTGTCATTGGTGCAGAATGAGGAAGTGCTGTGTTGTTGTGACTACTGGCTAGGCTAGCGGTGTTATGAGGGCTGTTGTTGGTGTGTTAAGTTTAAAAAGAGCGCCAGACTCTGTGTGCTCCACTACATTACTCACCAAGAATATTACTTGCACAATTTCACCGCCTTTGCAGGTGGTTGAGTCTGCATTTACGTAGCACCAGAATAAAGCACCGATAGCTTATTTTTTCGATCCATTTACTTTTGTGTAAATCAGAATTGGTGCTATTGTAGAACCGGGTTTCGGTGCCCACCCCTAGTAGGCAAGGCTTGCTTGTTTTGTCCACAGTCATTGTTTTGGGTATGGCATCATACGAACGCATGTATTCAGTAACAACAGTAATTTATGTCATGGTAAACGAATGCAGAAGTTAGGTATTTGGCCTTGACTTGATTTGGTGATGACACACCAGTTTGTGTCTGCCGAGTGCATAATCTAGGGGGGGGGGAGTAGCAACCCAGTTTTGAACCACATCTGAGCACCAACCATGAAGTGGTTAATTACCAGCAGTATGGTGTCCATCTGTGTTGACTGTGTTACAGTGAAGATGAGGGCTGGAGGCGAGATAATCTGGCTTTAGAGATTGGAGCAGCAGTGTTGAGAATCAGAACAGTACTGTGGGAAGGAGTGTGGGGAGGCCATGTCGGAGCACTGGTCCACGAAGACCTAAATAGACCGAGACGGAGGATGGAGGACGCTAACTTGTTTAAATTTTTTTTTGAAGCCCTAAACCAACGTTTTTACTGACTTTTTGTGTACATTGTTCTTGAAGTCATTGCTAGAGACATGAGTCATGGGTATTGCTATTTACTTTGTACCTCATTTTTGTGGTTATTTTTAGGATTGCAAAAGCTCGTCAGCATTTTTTTTTGTTTAAAGCCTAACATAGTTGTGGCGAATTAGTGAATATTTGTTGTAGCTTTCAAACTGTAGCCTTCCTTTGTCAAGCAAACCAATGCAAATCAATAGAGTCCCCTGAGAGAGGAAGAGGAAAGACAAAAAACTGTAGGAGGGGAGGAGACCCAGTTGGAGAGGGGATTGGGATCCCCTGTGGGTTGCAAAAACCTCCAACCTCCCTCAGGCTCACTCTCTTCACCCTTCATCCCACCACCTCAAGTGGAGGCTCCAGAGAGAGAGAGGGTTGTGCAAGAAGAAAGAGTTAGGGGGGTCTGCAGAGCCCACGGGAGGTGGGTAGCTGATTGGTGTTAAGGTCTTAGCTAGAGGATGATCACATATGTGCAGTGCCTCTCCTCGGGGCCGGTGGTCAGTTGCTGGCACAGGGCCTGCTATGAGGACCCTCCTCCGTTCTCCTTCCAGTCCCCCAACACGATGGGAAACAGCCTCCAATCGGAGGTCTGCCCCAGCGTCAGGCCGCCCAGGACCGAGGGTTGCCTCCGCAAACGTCTGTTGTCCATGTCAAAGATCCACCAGAAACAGGATTCTCTCTGGACACCTAAACCTCTGCATGGTCCTCTCGCTAAAAGCCCCTCAAGAAAGAGTCACACCTTACAGGACAACAAAGGTAAAGTTTTTAGAGCTCAGGTCGTTAAATAGGAGTATACTACTAACTTTTGACGGTAGTTCTAGGGACAGTAGACGTTTAAGTCAAAAGCTTTCTTTTGGGCATGTCTCTGATAGTGATTTCTTTAGCTGAGCGTACTTAGTGTAAGTCACTTAAACTGTTTTTTTTTGCATATTATGTCCATCACGGTGGCTCTTTGAGCTCTTCTCAAGCTGGTCTTTGTCTCTTCCCATTAACTGATTTCCATCCCTCTTGTAATCGAATGATCCATGCCGTCTGTCTTCTCTGAGTGTGTCAATGCAGATTGGTTTTGTGACCTCTGACTCCCCCTTAAGAACAAACTGGAGTGTCCTCAGGAAATAGGTGATGTGGGGTTTGTTATCAAATTACCAATGCATTGACAGTAGATACGTAGCTGTCAGTTTAAAATATTGTGGATCTACAGTGACTTTGTCAGTCAGTATGGTCAATGAGTCCGTTTTTGTCTCTGAGAGAATAGTTAAACCACATAATTTGGGATGCTCTCCAGTGGGACCACCCTTGGGAACCAGATACAATAGCTTACAGCTGGAGGTGATGGGCCTCAAGTTGGCTGACTGCATGACAGGGTGATTAGGTGACCCACTTTAACCTATATCACGATATAAAGGAGCCGTCAGGACAATATGGGAAGACAGTGCTGAGAGATACTTAGTATTCCAACCTAATGATCCTATTTACGTTTGGGTTTCCCCCATGGTAATGTCCAAAATGTGACACATGCTCCATCCTCACACCCGCTTTGACTAACGTGTCATGACAGCTCAAGATGTCATGCCGTGAGTACAGTATTGTCTGAGCTCTTTGGGTCAAAGCAAGCCTTACAGTTGCTTTGTGGTTGTGATCACGCACCGCTGAACAGATGCTTTCCAAACAGCCCTAATCAAAGTATTTCATGCAAGCCTTACATAGGCTGTGGTTCTTCTAGGTCGGAAGTGTGACACACTTTTCTTCCAGTCAGGAGCAGGTGTTGGAGCAGATAATCCTTCAGAGGGAAGCTATCGACCAATCAGTGCCAAATGCCCCCTGGGGACAAAGCACCTGAGGGGCCTTGTAAAGTAACTAAAGAAAACCAAATTAAACTGATTTGAAATCAGTTGGAGATGAATAAACGTGTCTTGGTTTGGAGCAGTTTTCAGTTTGTCTCCCCTCTCCTCAACTTTAAGGGGATTTTCTTAGCCAATTAAGGAACTCGCCTAATCCTTCAATTGACAAAAAGGCTCTTTGTCTCTTTCTGAGAACTGTGGCATCAGTCAAATGAAGAGTCGGTGGCGCACTCTGAAGTTACCGTATTTTCCGCACCATAAGGCGCCCTGGGTTATAAGCCGCGCCTTCAATGAACGGCATATTTCAAAATTTTGTCCACCTATAAGACGCCCCCGTGTTATAAGCCGCATCTAACTGCGCTAAAGGAATGTCAAAAAAACAGTCAGATAGGTCAGTCAAACTTTAATAATATATTAAAAACCAGCGTGATGTGGGCGCGCATGGAGTCGTATATCAACATGGACGGAGCTGCGTGAAAAAAGCCACCCGGCCTCTTCGCGTAAACTTACCTTAACCACTCGCTCACCTTTTCTTCATCCATCCATCCCTTCGAGTTAGCTTTTATGATGACGCCGGCTGGAAAGGTCTCTTTTGGCAAGGTCTTCCTTTTGAATATCACCATGGGTGGAAGTTTCTGGCCATTAGCATGGCAAGCTAGAACCACAGTGAAGGATGACTTCTCATTCCCTGTGGTGCGAATATTCACCGTACGTGCTCCCGTTGTATCCACAGTGCGGTTCACAGGAATATCAAAAGTCAGTGGAACCTCGTCCGTCCATGTTGATAATGTTCTCTGGCCGGATCTTTTTTTCAGCTATCTTGTTTTTACAATATGCACGGAAAGTAGCCAGCTTTTCTTGAAAGTCTTTAGGCAGTTGCTGGGAAATAGTAATCCGTGTGCGGATGGAGAGATTGCGTCTTTTCATGAACCGGATCCCTGTCGCTTAGTAGGAGCCATTTTGTGGTCTTTACAGATGTAAACACACAAAGGAAATGAAACGTACGGTAATATCCGCGCGCTTTTTCTTCTTCTACGCGGGCGGGTGGTTGCTTACAGTAGAAGAAGAAGCGCTTCCTGTTCTATGGGGGCGGGTGCTTACCTTGGCGGTTGCTTGCGTAGAAGAAGAAGCACTTCCTCTTCTACGGGGAAAAAAGATGGCGGCTGTTTACCGTAGTTGCGAGACCGAAACTTTATGAAAATTAATCTTAATATTTATCCATATATAAAGCGCACCGGGTTATAAGGCGCACTGTCAGCTTTTGAGAAAATTTGTGGTTTTTAGGTGCGCCTTATAGTGCGGAAAATACGGTAACTAGTTTTGTCACCCTTTACAACAAATGTAACAACATGAATTGATTAACGTGGACCCCGACTTAAAGAAGTTGAAAAACTTATTGGGGTGTTACCACTTAGTGGTCAATTGTACGGAATATGTACTGTACTGTGCAACCTACTAATAAAAGTTTCAATCAATCAATCAATGTGGATTAGTAGACAAGTATACACATAGGGCCTGATTTACTAAAAGGTTGCGTTTACAAGCCACAATGACATCCTTGGCTCAGATCCCACATCAGGGCAAGGTAAAACTCAACCCAATGGGACAATGAGAAACCTTGGAGGGGACCGGGCGACCGGTGCAATGGACATCGAGTGGATCTAGCATAATATTGTGAGAGTCCAGTCCATAGTGGATCTAACATAATAGTGTGATAGTCCAGTCCATAGTGGATCTAACATAATAGTGATAGTCCAGTCCATAGTGGATCTAACATAATAGTGAGAGTCCAGTCCATAGTATATCTAACATAAAAGTGAGAGTCCAGTCCATAGTGGATCTAACATAATAGTGTGAGAGTCCAGTCCATAGTGGATCTAACATAATAGTGTGAGAGTCCAGCCCATAGTGGATCTAACATAATAGTGTGAGAGTCCAGTCCATAGTGGATCTAACATAATATTATGAGAGTCCAGTCCATAGTGGATCTAACATAATATTGTGAGAGTCCAGTCCATAGTGGATCTAACATAATATTGTGAGGGTCCAGTCCATAGTGGATCTAACATAATAGTGAGAGTCCAGTCCATAGTGGATCTAACATAATAGTGAGAGTCCAGTCCATAATGGATCCAACATAATATTGTGAGAGTCCAGTCCATGGTGGATCTAACATAATAGTGTGAGAGTCCAGTCCATAGTGGATCTAACATAATAGTGTGAGAGTCCTGTCCATAGTGGATCTAACATAATAGTGTGATAGTCCAATCCATAGTGGATCTAACATAATAGTGATAGTCCAGTCCATAGTGGATCTAACATAATAGTGAGAGTCCAGTCCATAGTATATCTAACATAAAAGTGAGAGTCCAGTCCATAGTGGATCTAACATAATAGTGTGAGAGTCCAGTCCATAGTGGATCTAACATAATAGTGTGAGAGTCCAGCCCATAGTGGATCTAACATAATAGTGTGAGAGTCCAGTCCATAGTGGATCTAACATAATATTATGAGAGTCCAGTCCATAGTGGATCTAACATAATTGTGTGAGAGTCCAGTCCATAGTGGATTTAACATAATAGTGTGAGTCCAGTCCATAGTGGATCTAACATAATAGTGAGAGTCCAGTCCATAATGGATCCAACATAATATTGTGAGAGTCCAGTCCATAGTGGATCTAACATAATATTGTGAGAGTCCAGTCCATAGTGGATCTAACATTTAGGAGTCTTTGTTTACTTACTACTAAAAGACAAGTTGTCTAGTGTGTTTACTATTTTATTTAAGGACAAACTTGCAATAAGAAACATGTTTGATGTACCCTAAGATTTTTTGTTAATATAAAGCCAACACTCGTACATGCTATTTTACATATTGCTCGAGCAGTTGACCATGTGCTATTTGGATCTTAGAAAATCAAGCCCATAGTCCTAAATGTGACAGAACCCCCTCCAGTTGTTGGGTCTGAGGAACAAAGGAGCAGAGAGAAGATTCCACAGACATGCACCGTCACTCAGTTTCAGGACTGGGGGAGTCATGGCTTTAGTGGTGTTCACTCAACTGTAAAATAGCTTGCCTTAGCAGCCTCGTCCGCTGTATTATTTTGACCCGCAGCCTTTCAATCAAGACCTTGTTTGCTGCATTTGTGCATGTTCTAACAGCTGCGCCGGACAGAAGGTAATGGGAGGTGAACAGTAATCGGTGGTTGATGGCAAGCTGTGGTTCTAGCAGACAAGACAGGCTCGTCAGTCAGCTCGTTAAAGCTTAATAGCTCGTGACTGAACTACTCCATCAAACAAACTCAACCATCTTTGACAAATATTGGGAGGTAATCGAGTTGTTTGGTGTTCTCTCTTGGGGTGGGTGGGTCATTTGGTTGACTCCCTCTACACATACTTGCCAACCTTGAGACCTCCGATTTCGGGAGGTGGGGGGTGGGGGGCGTGGTCGGGGGGCGTGGTTAAGAGATATATATATATATATATATATATATAAATAAAAGAAATACTTGAATTTCAGTTTTCATTTATTTACACATATACACACACATAACACTCATCTACTCATTGTTGAGTTAAGTGTTGAATTGTCCATCCTTGTTCTATTCTCTGTCACTATTTCAGAACACACACATTATACAAATATACATTATAAAATCAATAAGAAAACGGGAGCTCTAATTTGGGAGTCTGAATTAGGATCGGAAGTCCCTATATAAACATTGCGTACTCACGTCGCCATTTTGTATTGATTACTGCAGCTGTGCACTGGATTCATTCGCAAATACAAACTACAACTCACAAACACTTTAGAGTTAGGCTCCACCATCAGAATGTGTACTTAAAGTTATAAAGATCACATGGATATTATTCAGTGAGTTGATTCACCAAAACTAACCTGTTATACAGGAGGAAAAAGCACACAGGACGTTTCAATTGTTCACAGACTGGTCGCGCTCATCAGAATGACAAGACACTTCCGGTCTGCAGGTGATAGCATTCAATTGGGAAGAAAAGCCCTACTGCCCCCTACTGACCAATGTGAATACTGATAAATGTGTAATGACAGCTCCAAAAATGAATTCAAACCACAAAATAAACTAAATAAATCAACACAAAAATGTGACACATTATGGGTGGGTCACATGTGCATGTACAACAGGCTGTCAACACGTCACTCAGGTCCGCATGGAGCTGGAGGGGGGCGTGGCCTCCAGCTCCGCCTGAATTTCGGGAGATTTTCGGGAGAAAATTTGTCCCGGGAGGTTTTCGGGAGAGGCGCTGAATTTCGGGAGTCTCCCGGAAAATCCGGGAGGGTTGGCAAGTATGCCTCTACATTTTGTAACTTTTAAAGACATGTTTAAAGGGGACTTTTGTCTTTTCTGACTGATAAATGTTGGATACCGGTGTTAAAGGAAAAAGAGCTATGAACCTGTCATCCGTGTCCGGTCCTGGTGAGGTTCCCTGTGTTGAGTCCAATTAAAGCCGCAGGCTCCACTCCTGGTGGCGTCATGATCCGTAGCCGGATCATGTTTTGTTTGGTGATATTCTGATGACCAACACTACTGTGATCAGATCGATATTTTTTTATCATCACTAAGTTTTTTGTCATTTTTCTTATTGTTTACAAACTCAGAATGACTTATAGGGGGGGAAAACAATGTTTTTGTAGTCAATTATTTTGCACTATTGACTGTATTTTGCTCAAAATATTAAATAATGAATACAAGGGAACACAAAATGATTTAAATGTCTAATTAAAAATTTATTTTTTTATTTATTTTTTTGTCCTGTCCAGCTTCTCAGGCAAATAATATAGGTGATGCAGATGCCCGTATCGGCTGTTCAGATTTACTTTACAAAAGAGAAGTGTAGGATACTTCTCTTGTTGCCTTATTTGTATTTGACTTTATTAAATGTATTTATATTATCATTTGGTGCAGCCGGGCCGGAAACACAACAACAACAACAATAGAGCAACATCAGCAAATACGACATGTACAATTATGTGTTGTGGTTTACTGAGGGGAGGTGACGGCAAACAGACACCAGGGGGAAGTATATACAATTATTTATTATATATATATATATAAATAATAATAAACAATACTACTGAACTAAGGAAATTAAGTGTGAACTAGAATACAAGAGTGTGTGGTGTAAGACTATGTGTGTAGTTAGCTGAAGTGTGTTACCAAGTGTTGAAGAGAGCAAACGAGGCAGTCCATGGGGCAGGCAGGTGATCCGGGGCGAGAGAGAGGCGTCAAAGTCCAGGGGCAAGCGAGGAGTCAAGGAAACGAAGGAGGCAGTCAAAATCCAGGGCAACGGAAGGTAAACACTGCGGAGGCACGGCAGAACAAACAAGGATGTCAGACACGAGGGAAAACACGCAGAGACAGAGAGAGATCATAAGCCTTACGGTACACCATGAGAAAACTAAGTTCCCGCGCCGATCCTAGGGTCCACTGGTCTTTTAACCAGCTCGCCCTCATCAGTTTCAGGTGTGATGATTGCCGGTGAGTGATTGCAGCTGGTGGCTGCTGCAGGGCGGGGACGCGCGCGGCGCGTCCCTGGACGTGCGCACCCGTGGGCGTGTCCCGAGGTGCGCACAGACGGATGAGCGGCGTTGGCAGGAGCCTGAGCCGTAACATTATGATGGTAAAAGTAATAGCAAATAAGCAGTTAGCGAAAAGAAAAAATACAGAAATGACAATGAGCATTATTACACTGCAAATGGATCAATACAAATACCAATAGAAATAGCGCTATTGATAATGAACAATACCAATACTTTACCTTTATTATCAACAATACAGTTGTTCAAATGCAACAATACGTATACGTAATGATAACTTCAGATACGAAAGAATGCAGAAAAATGGAGGGGGAGAAAGAGAAGCAACCTACATTAACCTTGTAGATTGTTATAGTAACAATAGGTTAAGCTTTGTCCGTGTGCCATCTAATTAATATTTTACACCCGCCATTTAGTTGTTTGATTATACAACTGTAATCCTTCAATGATCTTCGAAATTTGAAGTATCAGTCAGCATTTTCTTATTTTCTGTTTGTTTTGGACTCTTTTAGTTCCTGTTTGCGCTCCCTTGTTTGTTTAGTTACCATGGCGACTTATTAGTTTCACCTGCCTCATGTGTTCGGGACGCGCACCTGCTCTAATTAAGAGACTATTATTTAAGCCTGCCTTTGCCAGTTAGCGTCATTGCTCTTTTCATGCTCGTTTCATGCCATTGTTTCATTCATGCCGCAGTAAATCTTGTTCGTTCTATGCCATAGTTTGGTTAGTTGTTTGGTTAGTTGTTTTCTAAAGTGTTAGCGTATGCTTCCTGCGTTAAGTTTTATGTTCCTTAGACTCTCGTGCAATCGGCACGCTTTCCTTTTGTTTTTGTTCCTGTCTTTTGTCCTGTGTAGTTAGATTATTAATAAATATGTTCCTACCTGCTACCTTTGGCTAAGTGCCATATGTGCATGTGTTGGCGCAAGTGAGAAAGAGCGAGCGGCTGCTGTTGATATAACAAAGTTGCTTTTGGTTCTGGTTTGTACTGCAGAAAATGACCACTTTTGCTAGATTTTTTTTTTTTTACTAATGTTTTGGTGATGTGTTTATGGCCGACAATAAAGAGTTTTGCTCAGTAAAGTGATGGATGGAATCCATGTCCTCAAAGCGTCTCGACAGACATTACAATATTTGAACAATGATGACGAAAACTGTTTTCTCTGTCGTGTCCGTGTGTCGAAAATTGTTATGCGCTTATTTTTAGGGACCGCAATGTCCCTTTGGGACAGAGGACCCTATTGTATTTCGTGCGTTTTATTATTATTATTATTCCGCCGCCTCTTTGAGCTGTAATTGGACCCCCTTAACATGCTTCAAAACTCACCATATTTGACACACACATCAGGACTGGCAAAAATTGCCATCTAATAAAAAACCAAACCCCAAAACTCAAAATTGCGCTCTAGCGCCCCCTAGGAAGAACTGCTCCTAGGAAGAAAACTCAGACAAAACTGCCTGTAACTTCCAGTAGGAATGTCTTAGAGACATGAAACAAAACCCTCTATGTAGGTCTCACTTAGGCCTACATTTCATATAATGACAACCCCCAGCAAAAATCATTAGGACGTTTGCAATTCCCCCTTCAAAACAAACGTTTTGTAAAAACCGGTCACCTTTTTTCAAACATTATCTCCTCTGAGCGCGTTTGTCGTGTCGGCTTCAAATTAGCACAGAAGAGAGATTGAACCATTCTGATCAAAAGTTGACCAAAGAGTTTTAATTACTTCTCTGGTTTGGATTTTATGTGCCGTCAAAGTCGGTTCCGTCCATCGCTGCTTGCAGCTTTAATTAGGGACCGCAGTGTCCCTTTGGGACAGAGGACCCTATTGTATTTTGTGCGTTTTATTATTATTATTATTATTATTATTCCCCCGCCTCTTTGAGCTGTAATTTGACCCCCTTAACATGCTTCAAAACTCACCATATTTGACACACACATCAGGATTGGCAAAAATTGCCATCTAATCAAAAAAACCAAACCCCAAAACTCAAAATTGCGCTCTCGCGCCCCCTAGGAAGAACACACACAAAACTGCTTGTAACTTCCGGTAGGAATGTCGTAGAGACATGAAACATAAACCTCTATGTAGTTTTGACTTAGACCTAGATTTCATACATTGACATCCTTCAGCAAAAATCAACAGGAAGTTGGCAATTCCCCCTTCAAAACAAAAGTTTACTAAAAACAGTCACTTTTGCCTCTTTGAGCTGTAATTTGACCCCCTTAACATGCTTCAAAACTCACCAAACTGGACACACACATCAGGACTGGCAAAAATTGCGATCTAATAAAAAAAAAACCAACCCCAAAACTCAAAATTGCGTTCTAGCGCCCCCTATGAAGAAAACACAGACACAACTGCTCCTAGGAAGAAAACTCAGACAAAACTGCCTGTAACTTCCAGTAGGAATGTCTTAGAGACATGAAACAAAAACCTCTATGTAGGTCTCACTTAGACCTACATTTCATGTATTGACAATCCCCAGCAAAAATCAATAGGAAGTTTGCAATTCCCCCTTCAAAACAAAAGTTTTGTAAAAACCGGTCACCTTTTTTCAAACATTAACTCCTCTGAGCGCGTTTGTCGTGTTGGCTTCAAACTAGCACAGGAGACAGATTGAACCCTTCTGATTAAAAATTGACCAAATAGTTTTAATTACTTCTCTGGTTTGGATTTTATGTGCTGTCAAAGTCGGTCCCGTCCATCGCTGCTTGCAGCTTTAATTTTATTTGATTTTGTGCGTGGCATAGATTTGCCGTGCGCAGAGGACGCTTGAGCAGTGCGCAATTGCACAGGCGCGCACCTTAGAGGGAACATTGGCTGTATGTATACTTTTGACCCAGCACATTTTCAGTAGATCCATAATAAATTCATAAAAGAAGCAAACTTCATGAATGTTTTTTGTGACCAACAAGTATGTGCTCCAATCACTACATCACAAAAAAATAAGAGTAATTTTTAAATGATTGGAAACTCCAGACAGCCATGACATGATGTTCTTTACAAGTGTATGTCCACTTTTGACCCTGACTGTATATTGCAATAGAAATATCGCCCGATCCCTAGATGTCACAATGATTCACAATGGTGTTTATAGTTTGATATTTTTAGTTACGCTTGAGAGCCAATATTGCAACAAAAAAAGATCTGTATGATCCATCCTGTACTCCATCTTGCCTGTGCTTATGCTGAACACTCCTTAAATGTCCCAGTCAGTCTGAGGTTCCTTTAAGCCTCTCCAAAATTCTCTCATATAGCCTGATTTAAAAAAAAAGGAACAAAAGAAAGAGAAGAGGGAAAGTGATTACAAGAGGCTCTCTAAATTTTTGTGTTGATGAGTCATCTTCTCCATGGCAACGTCTGCCCTTTTTTCTTCCAATGACCTCATCCTTCAAGCAAAGGGTAATAATAGTTAGTGTTTAAAAAAAACATGACAAAGTTGTGTCCATGTTTTGCCTGCTGTGCCTTATTTTCACCACCGGGTGGCGTCACAACACAGTTCAGCAATTGTAGGGTTTCTCTTGTCGGGTCAGAAAGTTGATCCTTTTCCTACACTGCAAAAAGTCAGGGTTCAAAAACAAGAAAAAAAAAATTACAAAAATGAGGTGTATTTTATTTGAACTAAGCAAAATTATCTGCCAATAGAACAAGAAAATGTGGCTGGTCAAGACTTTCCAAAATGAGCTAACCTCAATGAACCCAAAAATAGCTTAAAATAAGAATATTTTTACCAATAACAAGTGCACTTTTCTTGGTAGAAAAAAAAAATAGACCTTTTTGCTCAATATGTTGAAAAATATTCTTAAATGAAGTAAATGCTAGTGCCATTATCTTGACATAATGATATGCGCTCGGCATCATGATTTTTTTTCATGCTTGAAATAAGAAATGATTACGTTAAAAAAGTAGTTTTATACTTGTGAGTGTTGATGACACAGCTTTGCAACACTTGATATTCTAGTTTCAAGCATGTTTTACTCAATATAGGTCATCAAATCTCAGCAACAAGCTGTAATATCTTACTGAGATCATTTAAAACACTTAAAACAAGTAAAACACTCTAACATAAAATCTGCTTAGTGAGAAGAATGATCTTATCAGACAGAAAAGAAGCAAATATCACCCTTATTTGACATATTTCATCTTACTTAGATTGCAGTTTTTGCAGTGCATGGTTACTTATCATTTCCACCTGGCTCTGATTAGTGTTCGCCCGCTTACCTGCTTCACGAGCACTAATCAGAGGCATTATTTAAGCCTGCCTTTGCCAGTCAGTCGGCCTGGCGTCATTGTTCAATTCATGCCACGTAAGTCGTGTTTGTTTCATGCCACAGTTTGGTGTTTGTTCCAAGCCATAGTTTATACTGTTTGTTTCATGCCACAGTTTGGTGTTTGTTCCAAGCCATAGTTTACACTGTTTGTTTCATGCCACAATTTGGTGTTTGTTCCAAGCCATAGTTTATACTGTTTGTTTCATGCCACAGTTTCGTGTTTGTTCCATGCCATAGTTTATGTTTGTTTACCTCCTGCCCCGTCAAGATTTCTTGAGAAGATTAAAATCATCTCCTACCTCACTAATAACAACTGTACTACTATATGAGTACGTTTTTTCTATTGTTTCATTGAAAATAAAACAGCAAAGTCCATTTGGCTGTCATCTGTTTTAATTATGAGACACAATTGTGTCAAAGTCATGATTTTTTTTTTTAACATGCTTGAAATAAGAAATGATGACTTTAAAAAAGTAGTTTTGTACTTGTGAGTGTTGATGACACAGCTTTGCAACACTTGATATTCTAGTTTCAAGCATGTTTTACTCAATATAGGCATACTTGCCAACCTTGAGACCTCCGATTTCGGGAGGTGGGGGTGGGGGGGTGGTTGGGGGCGGGGCTAAGAGGGGAGGAGTATATTTACAGCTAGAATTCACCAAGTCAAGTATTTCATATATATATATATATATATATATATATATATATATATATATATATATATATATATATATATATGTCTTAATAAGGTTATCCAAAAAATAGTGCTCGATACCGTAGTAGAGCGCAATGTATGTATGTGTGGGGAAAAAAATCACAAGACTATTTCATCTCTACAGGCCTGTTTCATGAGGGGGGTACCCTCAATCGTCAGGACGATTGAGGGTACCCCCCTCATGAAATAGTCTTGTGATTTTTTTCCCCACACATACATATATATATATATATATATATATATATATATATATATATATATATATATATATATATATATATATATATATATATATATATATATATAAGAAATACTTGACTTTCAGTGAATTCTAGCTATATATATATATATATATATATATATATATATATATATATATATATATATATATATATATAAATAAAAGAAATACTTGAATTTCAGTGTTCATTTATTTACACATATACACACACATAACACTCATCTACTCATTGTTGAGTTAAGGGTTGAATTGTCCATCCTTGTTCTATTCTCTGTCACTATTTTTCTAACCATGCTGAACACCCTTTCGCAGGTACCCAGAAAGGTTTCGAGTACCACCAAAAAAACTGAATCTCTGAAGACAGTATAAAAATCTGTGTTAAAGGTGTACAAATACTGTTTGTATAATAAGCATGTTATTTTTTTACAAATGAGGGTTAAGAGTTCAGTACTAAAAAAAAAAGAAAAGAATGTGGCTTAAGTACAGTTTTTTAATCGAGCTGCTGCATTTTTTGGTTGGGTTGTTTATTTATTTTGAGTAACTTCTATACATTTCTAAAAGGGGAGGAATGTAATTGAGTGATCTATGTTTGTCTGTTGCCATCTCCTGGTGAATGTTGGCTATAGCGTACTGGGGTCACTTTTTGGTTGGCCAACGATTTACGTGGTGTTGCGCACCTGACGTCACTCAGGTCCGCATGGAGCTGGAGGGGGCGTGGCTTCCAGCTCCGCCTGAATTTCGGGAGATTTTCGGGAGAAAATTTGTCCCGGGAGGTTTTCGGGAGAGGCGCTGAATTTCGGGAGTCTCCCGGAAAATCCGGGAGGGTTGGCAAAGTATGATATAGGTCATCAAATCTCAGCAACAAGTTGTAATATCTTACTGAGATCATTTAGGACCAAAACACTTAAAACAAGTAAAACACTCTAACATAAAATCTGCTTAGTGAGAAGAATGATCTTATCAGACAGAAAATAAGCAAATATCACCCTTATTTGAGATATTTCATCTTACTTAGATTGCCGTTTTTGCAGTGCGTGGTTACTTATTATTTCCACCTGGCTCTGATTAGTGTTCGCCCGCTCACCTGCTTCACGAGCACTAATCAGAGGTATTATTTAAGCCTGCCTTTGCCAGTCAGTCGGCCTGGCGTCATTGTTCGATTCATGCCACGTAAGTCGTGTTTGTTTCATGCCACAGTTTGGTGTTTGTTCCAAGCCATAGTTTATACTGTTTGTTTCATGCCACAGTTTGGTGTTTGTTCCAAGCCATAGTTTATGCTGTTTGTTTCATGCCACAGTTTCGTGTTTGTTCCAAGCCATAGTTTATACTGTTTGTTTCATGCCACAGTTTCGTGTTTGTTCCATGCCATAGTTTATGTTTGTTTACCTCATGCCCCGTCAAGATTAAAATCATCTCCTACCTCACTAATAACAACTGTACTACTATATGAGTACGTTTTTTCTATTGTTTCATTGAAAATAAAACAGCAAAGTCCATTTGGCTGTCATCTGTTTTAATTATGAGACACAATTGTGTCAAAGTCATGATTTTTTTTTTTTAACATGCTTGAAATAAGAAATGATGACTTTAAAAAAGTAGTTTTATACTTGTGAGCGTTGATGACACAGCTTTGCAACACTTGATATTCTAGTTTCAAGCATGTTTTACTCAATATAGGCATACTTGCCAACCTTGAGACCTCCGATTTCGGGAGGTGGGGGTGGGGGGGTGGTTGGGGGCGGGGCTAAGAGGGGAGGAGTATATTTACAGCTAGAATTCACCAAGTCAAGTATTTCATATATATATATATGTGTATGTATATATATATATATATATATATATATATATATATATATATATATATATATATATATATATATATATATATATATATATATATATATATATATATATATATATATATATGTCTTAATAAGGTTATCCAAAAAATAGTGCTCGATACCGTAGTAGAGCGCAATGTATGTATGTGTGGGGAAAAAAATCACAAGACTATTTCATCTCTACAGGCCTGTTTCATGAGGGGGGTACCCTCAATCGTCAGGACGATTGAGGGTACCCCCCTCATGAAATAGTCTTGTGATTTTTTTCCCCACACATACATATATATATATATATATATATATATATAAGAAATACTTGACTTTCAGTGAATTCTAGCTATATATATATATATATATATATATATATATATATATATATATATATATATATATATATATATATATATATATATATATATATATAAATAAAAGAAATACTTGAATTTCAGTGTTCATTTATTTACACATATACACACACATAACACTCATCTACTCATTGTTGAGTTAAGGGTTGAATTGTCCATCATTGTTCTATTCTCTGTCACTATTTTTCTAACCATGCTGAACACCCTTTCGCAGGTACCCAGAAAGGTTTCGAGTACCACCAAAAAAACTGAATCTCTGAAGACAGTATAAAAATCTGTGTTAAAGGTGTACAAATACTGTTTGTATAATAAGCATGTTATTTTTTTTACAAATGAGGGTTAAGAGTTCAGTACTAAAAAAAAGAAGAAAAGAATGTGGCTTAAGTACAGTTTTTTAATCGAGCTGCTGCATTTTTTTGGTTGGGTTGTTTATTTATTTTGAGTAACTTCTACATTTCTAAAAGGGGAGGAATGTAATAGAGTGATCTATGTGTGTCTGTTGCCATCTCCTGGTGAATGTTGGCTATAGCGTACCGGGGTTACTTTTTGGTTGGCCAACGATTTACGCGGTGTTGCGCACCTGACGTCACTCAGGTCCGCATGGAGCTGGAGGGGGCGTGGCTTCCAGCTCCGCCTGAATTTCGGGAGATTTCCGGGAGAAAATTTGTCCCGGGAGGTTTTCGGGAGAGGCGCTGAATTTCGGGAGTCTCCCGGAAAATCCGGGAGGGTTGGCAAAGTATGATTATAGGTCATCAAATCTCAGCAACAAGCTGTAATATCTTACTGAGATCATTTAGGACCAAAACACTTAAAACAAGTAAAACACTCTAGTGAGAAGAATGATCTTATCAGACAGAAAATAAGCAAATATCACCCTTATTTGAGATATTTCATCTTACTTAGATTGCAGATTACAGAAATGACATTAGTGCACAACAACAACAACATTTAGTGTCAATTTTGCAAATGTAATTAGCATGGAATGAACCACCTTATTTCACTGGACACACATTTTATCCAAGATCAAATGATGCATCACAGGGAATTTAATTTGGAAGTTGGGGGCAATTTTCCCCCCCTGGGGGCTCCCTAGAAGAGAGGGGGGTCACACACTTAATGCCCAATGAGGGTTACTATCTAATAATAATCCCTCCATCCTGCATTAGTGCTCAGTTGAGACCAAAAGGGGAGGGGGTTTAGAGACAGACTGATTCCAGTGATTTATTCGAAGGGAGGGGCTTCAGTGGATTGGGGGTTCTTTTTTCAGTATAGGATTATCATGGCAGGAGCCTCCTTTTAGCACATCTGTGAAACACATATAATAACACAGCTGACTGACACACAATGGATTTGTGCATGCATGTTTTATAGATCATGCAGATCCACATCCGTCTCCCAGTCCACTGAGACATGATTAAACCCGTCTTGTAGGATTAAAACTGTGTGGATTACACTTGTATCATATTTACTGGCTAAGTGAGATGACAAGAACTCCAGATGAAAACTTGCATTTGACTAGGAAATGCAGCTATAAAGGGGAACATTATCGCAATTTCAGAAGGGTTAAAACCGTTAAAAATCAGTTCCCAGTGGCTTATTTTATTTTTCGAAGTTTTTTTCAAAATGTTACCCATCACGCAATATCCCTAAAAAAAGCTTCAAAGTGCCTGATTTTAACCATCGTTTCTCAACACCCGTCCATTTTCCTGTGACGTCACATAGTGATGCCAACACAAACAAACATGGCGCATAGAACAGCAAGATATAGCGACATTAGCTCGGATTCAGACTCGGATTTCAGCGGCTTAAGCAAAATTGAAGAAGAAACCGAAGCTATTGAGCCATATCGGTTTGAACCGTATGCAAGCGAAAGCGACGAAAACGACACGACAGCCAGCGACACGGGAGAAAGCGAGGACGAATTCGGCGATCGCCTTCTAACCAACGATTGGTATGTGTTTGTTTTTAAGTGTTGTCATGTTTTTAAGCTAAATTATTGGTAAACACAGTTTATTTATAATAATTTACGTAAAACCGCGAGTAATTAATAAAGTTTTCATCAATTAATATATTCTGTAGACATACCCTCATCCGCTCTCTTTTCCTGAAAGCTGATCTGTCCAGTTTTGGAGTTGATGTCAGCAGGCCAGGGAAGCTAGGGTCGATAGGGGGTTTAGCTCGCTCGTCTGCGGGAACAAACTGCCGCCATTGCTTGCCGTGCTAGCGAGGGCCTTTGTCCCTGAATTGCTCACACACTCCGGCAGATTCAATGGGGGTCTGGCGGCAGATTTCTTTGACTTTATGGTTGGAAATGCATCTGCTTTGAGTGTCGCAGGATATCCACACATTCTTGCCATCTCTGTCGTAGCATAGCTTTCGTCGGTAAAGTGTGCGGAACAAACGACTGACCATTTTCGTCGGCTTTCCCCACAGCCCCGTATTTTGAACACATTTCGTCCAAGTTCTTGCCACTTTGGCATCTTTGGGCCACTGGTGCAACTTGAATCCGTCCCTGTTGGTGTTGTTACACCCTCCGACAACACACCGACGAGGCATGATGTCTCCAAGGTACGGTAAAACAGTGGAAAAAAACGGAAAATAACAGAGCTGATTTGACTCGGTGTTTGAGAAAATGGCGGATTGCTTCCCGATGTGACGTCATCGCTCCGAGAGCGAATATTAGAAAGGCGTTTAATTTGCCAAAATTCACCCATTTAGAGTTCGGAAATCTGTTAAAAAAATATATGGTCTTTTTTCTGCAACATCAAGGTATATATTGACGCTTACATAGGTCTGCTGATAATGTTCCCCTTTAAGTTATGGACTGCACTGATTCTGACCGTTTCTGGGTTTTTGTGTTGTTTTCCTTTGTTTAGTGTTTCTTTTTGTCTTGCACTCTTATTATTGTTCTTGTTTGGGTTACGTCTTGCACTGTTTGCCCCTGATCACTAATCTGAAGGAAATATTGATTCGTTTGTCTATAGCAGTGTTTTTCAACCACAGTGAGATACAGTCTGGTGTGCCGTGGGAGATGATCTAATTTCACCTATTTGGGTTAAAAAATATTTTGTTGCAAAGCAGTAATTATAGTCTGCAAATGATGTGTTGTTGTTGAGTGTCGGTGCTGTCTAGAGCTGGGCAGAGTAACCGTGTAATACTCTTCCATATCAGTAGGTGGCAGCCGGTAGCTAATTGCTTTGTAAGATGTGGGAAACAGCGGGAGGCAGTGTGCAGGTAAAAAGGTGTCTAATGCATACTTGCCAACCTTGAGATCTCCGATTTCGGGAGGTGGGGGGCAGGGGGCGGGGCGTGGTTAAGAGGGGAGGAGTATATTTACAGCTAGGATTCACCAAGTCAAGTATTTCATATATATATATATATATATATATATATATATATATATATATATATATATATATATATATATATATAAGAAATACTAAGTCAAGTATTTATAATATATATATATATATATATATATATATATATATATATATATATATATATATATATATGTATATATATATATATATATATATATATAAAATATAGTGAAAAATAGTGACAAATAGAACAAGGATGGACAATTCAACCCTTAACTCAACAATGAGTAGATGAGTGTTATGTGTGTGTATATGTGTAAATAAATGAACACTGAAATTCAAGTATTTCTTTTATATATATATATATATATATATATATATATAAGAAAAACTTGAATTTCATCCATCCATCCATCTTCTTCCGCTTATCCGAGGTCGGGTCGCGGGGGCAGCAGCCTAAGCAGGGAAGCCCAGACTTCGCTCTCCCCAGCCACTTCGTCCAGCTCTTCCTGTGGGATCCCGAGGCGTTCCCAGGCCAGCCGGGAGACATAGTCTTCCCAACGTGTCCTGGGTCTTCCCCGCGGCCTCCTACCGGCCGGACGTGCCCTAAACACCTCCCTAGGGAGGCGTTCGGATGGCATCCTGACCAGATGCCCGAACCACCTCATCTGGCTCCTCTCCATGTGGAGGAGCAGCGGCTTTACTTTGAGCTCCCCCCGGATGACAGAGCTTCTCACCCTATCTCTAAGGGAGAGCCCCGCCACCCGGCGGAGGAAACTCATTTGGGCCGCTTGTACCCGTGATCTTGTCCTTTCGGTCATAACCCAAAGCTCATGACCATAGGTGAGGATGGGAACGTAGATCGACCGGTAAATTGAGGGCTTTGCCTTCCGGCTCAGCTCCTTCTTCACCACAACGGATCGATACAGCGTCCGCATTACTGAAGACGCCGCACCGATCCGCCTGTCGATCTCACAATCCACCCTTCCCTCACTCGTGAACAAGACTCTGAGGTACTTGAACTCCTCCACTTGGGGCAGGGTCTCCTCCCCAACCCGGAGATGGCACTCCAACCTTTTTTGGGCGAGAACCATGGACTCAGACTTGGAGGTGCTGATTCTCATCCCAGTCGCTTCACACTCGGCTGCGAACCTATCCAGTGAGAGCTGAAGATCCTGGCCAGATGAAGCCATCAGGACCACATCATCTGCAAAAAGCAGAGACCTAATCCTGCAGCCACCAAACCGGATCCCCTCAACGCCTTGACTGCGCCTAGAAATTCTGTCCATAAAAGTTATGAAGACTTGAATTTCAGTGTTCATTTATTTACACATATACACACACATAACACTCAGCTACTCATTGTTGAGTTAAGGGTTGAATTGTCCATCCTTGTTCTATTCTCTGTCACTATTTTTCTAACCATGCTGAACACCCTCTCTGATGATGCATTGCTGTGTGGCACGCATCAAATGCACTAGATGGCAGTATCGTCCTGTTTAAGAGTGTCACAACATTGCTGTTTACGGCAGACGAACTGCTTTACGGTAGACGAAAACGTGACTGCTGTTGTTGTGCGTTGTTGCCGCGCTGGGAGGACGTTAATGAAACTGCCTAACAATAAACCCACATAAGAAACCAAGAACTCGCCCTCCATCATTCTTCAGTTATAACGTGATTGGGCGGGTACGCTGTTTATATTGTGTGCCTGAATTTCGGGAGATTTTCGGGAGAAAATTTGTCTCGGGAGGTTTTCGGGAGAGGCGCTGAATTTCGGGAGTCTCCCGGAAAATCCGGGAGGGCTGGCAAGTATGGTCTAATGCTTAAACCAAAAATAAACAAAAGGTGAGTGCCCCTAAGAAAAGTCATTGAAGCTTAGGGAAGGCTATGCAGAACGAGACTAAAACTGAACTGGCTACAAAGTAAACAAAAACAGAATGCTGGAGGACAGCAAAGACTTACTGTGGAGCAAAGACGGCGTCGTCTACAAAGTACATCCGAACATGACATGAAAATCAACAATGTCCCCACAAAGAAGGATAAAAACAACTGAAATATTCTTGACTGCTAAAACAAAGTAGACGCGGGAAATATCGCTCAAAGGAAGACATGAAACTGCTACAGGAAAATACGGAAAAACGAGAAAAAGCTATTAAAATAGGAGCGCAAGACAAGAAGTAAAACACTACACACAGGAAAACAGCAAAAAAGTCCAAATAAGTCAGGGTGTGATGTGACAGGTGGTGACAGTACACCTACTTTGAGACAAGAGCTATAGTGATGCATGCTTGGTTATGCTTTAAAGTCATATCCAACAATTGCGACAATGACTTTTTACTGTCAACTGAGTTTCGTTTTTTAATGATTTCTGCTGGTGGTGTGCCTCCGCATTTTTTCAACGCAAAAAATGTGCCTTGACTCAAAAAAAAAAAGGTTGAAAAACTCTGGTCTATGGTGACAAATGTTCATGGTGTTCCTTTCGTTATCCTGACAGAGTCCAATGTAAGATATCAATACAATGCTTTGTCGACATTCTGCAAACTTGTAGTTGTATCTATTTGCGGACGACTGTGCCCTGAATGCTTCCAACGAGCTGGACATGCAACGGAGCATGAACAACTTTGCCACAGCATGCTCAGACTTTGGACTCACCATCAGTACAAAAAAAAAAACAGTTGTTATGCATCAAACTGCTCCTGGAGACCCGTACACTGAGCCCCTCGTCAGAACCTCAAAGCTGCTGAAAAGTTTGTCTACCTGGGTAGCACCTTGTCACGCGTGGGCAACATCGACGAGGAGGTCATGCGTAGGATTGCGCATGGAAGTGCTGCATTTGGCCGACTCCGCAGTTCTGTCTGGGAGCGCAGAGGGCTTAGCCTACGGACCAAACTTAAGGTCTACCGTGCTGTTGTCCTACCCCTCCTGCTGTACGCCTGTGAGACCTGGACTGTATACAGCCGGCATGCTAAACAGCTTAACGCCTTCCACATGAGCTCCCTCAGGAGGCTGCTCAACATCCCAGACACTGAGGTCCTCCACAGGGCTGAGATGGATAGCATCTATGCCATCCTCAAGCGTTCCCAGCTGAGATGGGCTGGCCATGTCTGCCGCATGTCCGATGAACGCCTACCAAAAATGCTCCTGTACGGTGAACCGCACCATGGAAAGCGTTCACGCGGCGGACAGCGGAAAACGCTTTAAGGACACCTTAAAGGCCAGTCTCAAGGGCTGTGGTCTAGACCCAGAGACATGGGAAGCCGATGCCCAACACCGTTCAATCTGGCGCTCTGCAGTCTGGCACGGTGTTGCAGACTTCGAGGAAAAACGCATCCATGAAGCCGAACAGAAGCGACAGCTCCGCAAGACCAGAGACAGTTCCTCCCTCTCTGCCAGCCACCCCCCCAGCCATAACCTGCCCTCACTGCAGCCCGTCATTCCGCGCAAGGATTGGCCTCATCAGCCATCTTCGCACACACAAATCAACGTGAAGTCACCTGGTCATCTTCGAAAACGAAGGACGAACATGAGTTGTATCTATTAGCCAAGACAGACCTGAACGACTCTGTTCATCACCACATCCGTCCATTTTCTACTGCTTGTCCCTTTCAGGGGTGCCGGAGCCTATTTCAGGAAGCCAATTTGGCATTACTTCCATGCAGGGTTGTGTTGATTGCAGTCATCGATGACATCCAGCAACTCTTGATCGAACCACCGCCCTCAGCATCACTGTCTAACCCACTTCCTGAATTTGTGGTCAATTAGTTTGTCTTTTTAATTGCTGTTTGGACGATTTAGTGTCCCATCCCCCTCCCCTCCTCTCCCTTCCCTAATGACCTACTGTTGTGCACCAGTGAAAGATGAGGTGTAAGGCGGGAAATAGGTCAAACAATTACTGCATCTGCCCAACTTAGAGGAAGTACAGATGAACACATATTGTCGTTGATAGGACTCCAACCCACTTCCTATTGATAGGCTCACATACTGGCGGGCCCCAGGTGGCTTGTTGCGACGTGTCCTTGAGCTTCTTGAGGCACTTAACCTAAATTAGCTCAGTCTGTCGCCAGGCTTCTGTGGAAATCAGACAATACGCCCTCTCAGCACGAGAGCAACACCGCCTAGCTCAATACTGCACTTGCTATTTGCATTCTGCTGATTGGAAACATTGACTTTGATTAGATAAAGTAGTTGTTATTTATGATATCGGATCATCATAAAGGGGCCGGTGTTGGAATGTAGGTCAAGAAACCGGCCTAAGGTTATCTGTGCGTGCAGTCCTCCGAGGCGTGAAGCACCTGCATTCATGTACTTGTCAACCTGTATGTGTGCTATGTCTACACTAAACCAAATACTTATTTAGCCTGAGCCCCGTTTCAGCCACACTAAACCAGCGTTTAATATTGTGAGAGTCCAGTCCGTAGTGGATCTAACATAATAGTGTGAGAGTCCAGTCCATAGTGGATCTAACATAATAGTGTGAGAGTTCAGTCCGTAGTGGATCTAACATAATAGTGTGAGTCCAGTCCATAGTGGATCTAACATAATAGTGTGAGAGTCCAGTCCATAGTGGATCTAACATAATAGTGTGAGAGTCCAGTCCATAGTGGATCTAACATAATAGTGTGAGAGTCCAGTCCATAGTGGATCTAACATAATAGTGAAAGTCCAGTCCATAGTGGATCTAACATAATAGTGTGAGAGTCCAGTCCATAGTGGATCTAACATAATAGCGTGTGAGTCCAGTCCAAAGTGGATCTAACATAATTGTGTGAGAGTCCAGTCCATAGTGGATCTAACATAATAGTGTGAGAGTTCAGTCCGTAGTGGATCTAACATAATAGTGTGAGAGTCCAGTCCATAGTGGATCTAGCATAATAGTGTGAGAGTCCAGTCCATAGTGGATCTAACATAATAGTGAGATAGTCCAATCCATAGTGGATCTAACATAATAGTGAGAGTCCAGTCCATAGTGGATCTAACATAACAGTGTGAGAGTCCAGTCCATAGTGGATCTAACATAATAGTGAGAGAGTCCAGTCCATAGTGGATCTAACATAATAGTGAGAGTCCAGTCCATAGTGGATCTAACATAATAGTGTGAGAGTCCAGACCATAGTGGATCCAACATAATAGTGAGAGTCCAGTCCATAGTGGATCTAACATAATAGTGAGAGAGTCCAGTCCATAGTGGATCTAACATAATAGTGAGATAGTCCAGTCCATAGTGGATCTAACATAATAGTGAGATAGTCCAGTCCATAGTGGATCTAACATAATAGTAAGAGTCCAGCAGTCCATAGTGGATCTAACATAATAGTGAAAGTCCAGTCCATAGTGGATCTAACATAATAGTGAGAGTCCAGTCCATAGTGAATCTTTAGCAGTCAAGAATATTTCAGTTGTTTTTATCCTTCTTTGTGGGGACATTGTTGATTGTCATGTCATGTTCGGATGTACTTTGCTCCACAGTAAGTCTTTGCTGTCCTCCAGCATTCTGTTTTGTTTACCTAAGCTCCCCCTGGTTGAAAAAAAAAAAAAAATTCTTATTACAGTAGTTTTCTGTTGTTAAGTGCTTTGATTGCCAGTGAGACAAAGGAAAACCTCTACCTGTGGAGTTTGCATGTTTACGTTTAACTAAACGAGTAAAACATCAATACAATATTTTTGTTTGTAATGTTTGTCGCAACTGTGTGCTTTTTGAGGTTAAAGGTACAAGGTGTCATGTCTGTGTGACCATGTTTTGTATTAGTCATGTTTTGTTTTGTTTAGTTATTGGACTCTTTAGTTTCTGGCTTTTCACTCCCTTGTCTTGTTTCCATGGTTACCCATTAGTTTCTGTCATGACTTGGTCCGGGGTGTGTGCTTTTCCAGGATGCAACGGAAAGTTGGCTCGTGCGAGACGGGAATGAAGGTACATGATTTATTATTATCAAAAAAAGGAATAAATGAAAGCGCGCACAGTGGCGGAGAATAAACTATGAAACCAAAAGACTATAGCAAAAAAGTACAAACAAAAAACACGCACAATGGCGGAGAACAAACTATGAAACCAAAAAGACTATAAATATGGAACGAAAACTTACTTGGCTTGGACAAAAGTAGTTGCTTGAGGAATTGACATGAAAAGAAATATCAGGCATGAACAGAGCATAAATGTGTTGAGGTCGTCAGGACGAACAACAGAAAATGAATGAACTTAAATACTAGGGACATGATTAGTGAAAGCAGGTGCGTGACTCAAAACGTGAAACAGGTGCGTGACGTGACAGGTGAAAACTAATGGTTGCTATGGTGACCAGACAAGGGAGTGAAAAGACAGAAACTAAACAAAACATGACTTAAAACAAAACATGATAATACAGACATGACAGTTTCACCTGTTTCACGTTTGGACTCATTGTGCACTCTTGTTGTCACCATAGCAACCCATTAGTTTTCCCCTGTCACGTCACGCACCTGTTTCACGTGTTGAGTCACGCACCTGTTTCCGTTAATCATGTCTGTAGTATTTAAGTTCATTGTTTTCAGTTTGTCTTTCTGGTGACATCCCCACATTTATGCTTCTGCACACTCTCCACACCCTTATGACCCTTGCTGCTCTTTTTTCATGCCGGTTCCATGCCAAGTAAGTTTTTGTTTATTAAGCCACAGTTAAGTGTTTTTTGTTGTTGTTCATAGTTTCTGCCTTTGTGCAAGTATTTGTTTTCATAGCCAAGTCGTTTCTCCGCCACTGTGCGCGGACTCATTGTGCACTCTTGTTGTCACCATAGCAACCCATTAGTTTTCCCCTGTCACGTCACGCACCTGTTTCACGTTTTGAGTCACGCACCTGTTTTCGTTAATCATGTCTGTAGTATTTAAGTTCATTGTTTTCAGTTTGTCTTTCTGGTGACATCCCCGCATTTATGCTTCTGCACACTCTCCACACCCTTATGACCCTTGCAGCTCTTTTTTCATGCCGGTTCCATGCCAAGTAAGTTTTTGTTTATTAAGCCACAGTTAAGTGTTTTTTGTTGTTCATAGTTTCTGCCTTTGTGCAAGTATTTGTTTTCATAGCCAAGTCGTTTCTCCGCCACTGTGCGCGATTTTCGTTTTTTTTTTTTTTTTTTTGTAGTTATAGTGTTTAAATAAATCACACAAGGAACATTAAAAACAATTGATATGCTCCAGCACCCCCTGCAACCCCGTAAGGGACAAGCGGTAGAAACGGTAGAAAATGGGCGGATGGATCGCAAGTTCATTCAATGGCATTGAAACAAATAAGCCTCAAAACATTGCAACTTTCTTAAAAAGCATTATAGGCTGCAACGATTAAAAAAAAAGCCCTCGTAATCTGGAGGGACTGTGCTGAAGGACGATTGAAGCTTCGGATTGAAGAGGAAAAATAGTACAACAGGCCAACATGCACAAGTGTTGTCCGGCCAACTAGGAGAAAAATGGTCCGGGGCAGGGAGGCTCCTGAGGGTGTTGTTAGATTTAAAACGTGTTGCCAAGGTGTCAACGGGCAGTTAACTACAAATCCGCCGTAACCAAAAGTGGAAATAAAACACTTTCTTGACACCGGCCACAACATTCTCAGCGAGCGATGAGGCTGCTTATAAAACTTAAACAGGTGTGCACAGTTTTAATGCAGTGTTTTTCAACCACTGTGCCGCGGCACACCAGATACAGTCTGGTGTGCCGTGGGAGATTATCAAATTTCACCTATTTGGGTTAAAAATATTAGTTGCAAAGCAGTAATTACAGTCTGCAAATGATGTGTTGTTGTTGAGTAACCGTGTAATACTCTTCCATATCAGTAGGTGGCAGCAGGTAGCTAATTGCTTTGTAGATGTGGGAAACAGCAGGAGGCAGTGTGCAGGTAAAAAGGTGTCTAATGCTGAAACCAAGAATAAACAAAAGGTGAGTGCTCCTAAGAAAAGGAATTGAAGCTTAGGGAAGGCTATGCAGAACGAGACTAAAACTGAACTGGCTATAAAGTAAACAAAAATAGAATGCTGGAGGACAGCAAAGACTTACATCCGAACATGACATGACAATCAACAATGTCCCCACAAAGAAGGATAAAAACGACTGAAATATTCTTGATTGCTAAAACAAAGTAGATGCGGGAAATATCGCTCAAAGGAAGACATGAAACTGCTACAGGAAAATACCAAAAAAAAAGAAAAAGCCATCAAAATAGGAACGCAAGACAAGAAGTAAACCACTACACACAGGAAAACAGCAAAAAAGTCCAAATAAGTCAGGGTGTGATGTGACAGGTGGTGACAGTACACCTACTTTGAGACAAGAGCTATCACAATCGTGTGTGCTGTGGGAGATTATCTAATTTCACCTATTTGGGTTAAAAATATTTTTTGCAAAGCAGTAATTATAGTCTGCAAATGATGTGTTGTTGTTGAGTGTCGGTGCTGTCTAGAGCTCGGCAGAGTAACCGTGTAATACTCTTCCATATCAGTAGGTGGCAGCAGGTAGCTAATTGCTTTGTAGATGTGGGAAACAGCGGGAGAAAGAGTGCAGGTAAAAAGGTGTCTAATGCTGAAACCAAGAATAAACAAAAGGTGAGTGCCCCTAAGAAAAGGCATTGAAGCTTAGGGAAGGCTATGCAGAACGAAACTAAAACTGAACTGGCTACAAAGTAAACAAAAACAGAATGCTGGAGGACAGCAAAAACTTACTGTGGAGCAAAGTCGGCGTCCACAATGTACATCCGAACATGACATGACAATCAACAATGTCCCCACAAAGAAGGATAAAAACATCTGCAATATTATTGATTGCTAAAACAACTCGAAGGAAGACATGAAACTGCTACAGGAAAATACCAAAAAAAGAGAAAAAGCCGCCAAAATAGGAGCGCAAGACAAGAAGTAAAACACTACACACAGGAAAACAGCAAAAAAGTCCAAATAAGTCAGGGTGTGATGTGACAGGTGGTGACAGTACACCTACTTTGAGACAAGAGCTATAGTGATGCATGCTTGGTTATGCTTTAAAGTCATATCCAACAATTGCGAAAACGACTTTTTACTGTCAACTGAGTTTTGTTTTTTTAATGATTTCTGCTGGTGGTGTGCCTCCGCATTTTTTCAACGCAAAAAATGTGCTTTGGCTCAAAAAAGGTTGAAAACACTGGTCTAGAGCAGTATTTTTCAACCACTGTAGTGTGCCGCGAGATACAGTCTGGTGTGCCGTGGGAGATTAACTAATTTTACCTATTTGGGTTAAAAATATTTGTTGCAAAGCAGTAATTATAGTCTGCAAATGATGTGTTGTTGTTGAGTGTCGGTGCTGTCTAGAGCTCGGCAGAGTAACCGTGTAATACTCTTCCATATCAGTAGGTGGCAGCAGGTAGCTAATTGCTTTGTAGATGTGGGAAACAGCGGGAGGCAGAGTGCAGGTAAAAAGGTGTCTAATGCTGAAACCAAAAATAAACAAAAGGTGAGTGCCCCTAAGAAAAGGCAGTGAAGCTTAGTGAAGGCTATGCCATACTTTGCCAACCCTCCCGGATTTTCCGGGAGACTCCCGAAATTCAGCGCCTCTCCCGAAAACCTACCGGGACAAATTTTCTCCCGAAATTCAGGCGGAGCTGGAAGCCACGCCCCCTCCAGCTCCATGCGGACCTGAGTGACGTCAGGTGCGCAACACCACGTAAATCGTTGGCCAGCCAAAAAGTGACCCCAGTACGCTATAGCCAACATTCACCAGGAGATGGCAACAGACAAACATAGATCACTCTATTACATTCCTCCCCTTTTAGAAATGTATAGAAGTTACTCAAAATAAATAAACAACCCAACCAAAAAATGCAGCAGCTCGATTAAAAAACTGTACTTAAGCCACATTCTTTTCTTCTTTTTTTTAGTACTGAACTCTTAATCTTAACCCTCATTTGTAAAAAAAAAATAATAACATGCTTATTATACAAACAGTATTTGTACACTTTTAACACAGATTTTTATACTGTCTTCAGAGATTCAGTTTTTTTGGTGGTACTCGAAACCTTTCTGGGTACCTGCGAAAGGGTGTTCAGCATGGTTAGAAAAATAGTGACAGAGAATAGAACAAGGATGGACAATTCAACCCTTAACTCAACAATGAGTAGATGAGTGTTATGTGTATGTATATGTGTAAATAAATGAACACTGAAATTCAAGTATTTCTTTTATATATATATATATATATATATATATATATATATATATATATATATATATATATATATATATATATATATATATATATATATATTGTATATATATATATATATATATATATATATATATATATATATATATATATATATATTGTATATATATATATATATATATATATATATCCATCCATTTTCTACCGCTTATTCCCTTTGGGGTTGCGAGGGGCGCTGGAGCCTATCTCAGCTACAATCGGGCGGAAGGCGGGGTACACCCTGGACAAGTCCCCACTTCATCGCAGGGCATATATATATATATATATGTATATATATTTATTTTATTTTATTATATATATATATATATATATATATATAATAAAATAAAATAAATATATATACAGCTAGAATTCACTGAAAGTCAAGTATTTCTTATATATATATATATATATGTATGAAATACTTGACTTGGTGAATTCTAGCTGTAAATATACTCCTCCCCTCTTAGCCCCGCCCCCAACCACGCCCCCGCCCCACGCCCCCCCACCCCCCACCTCCCGACCGAAATCGGAGGTCTCAAGGTTGGCAAGTATGGGCTATGCAGAACGAAACTAAAACTGAACTGGCTACAAAGTAAACAAAAACAGAATGCCGGACGACAGCAAAAACTTACTGTGGAGCAAAGACGGCGTCCACAATGTACATCCGAACATGACATGACAATCAACAATGTCCCCACAAAGAAGGATAAAAACAACTGAAATAGTCTTGAGACAAGAGCTATAGTGATGCATGCTTGGTTATGCTTTAAAGTCATATCCAACAATTGCGACAATGACTTTTTGTCGTGAGATCGACAGGCGGATCGGTGCGACGTCTTCAGTAATGTGGACGCTGTATCGATCCGTTGTGGTGAAGAAGGAGCTGAGCCGGAAGGCAAAGCTCTCAATTTACCGGTCGATCTACGTTCCCATCCTCACCTATGATCATGAGCTTTGGGTTATGACCGAAAGGACAAGATCACGGGTACAAGCGGCCCAAATGAGTTTCCTCCGCCGGGTGGCGGGGCTCTCCCTTAGAGATAGGGTGAGAAGCTCTGTCATCCGGGGGGAGCTCAAAGTAAAGCCGCTGCTCCTCCACATCGAGAGGAGCCAGATGAGGTGGTTCGGGCATCTGGTCAGGATGCCACCCGAGCGCCTCCCTAGGGAGGTGTTTAGGGCAAGTCCGACCGGTAGGAGGCCACGGGGAAGACCCAGGACACGTTGGGAAGACTATGTCTCCTGGCTGGCCTGGGAATGCCTCAGGATCCCCCGGGAAGAGCTGGATGAAGTGGCTGGGGAGAGGGAGGTATGGGTTTCCCTGCTTAGGCTGCTGCCCCCGCGACCCGACCTCGGATAGGCGGAAGAAGATGAATTGATAGATGGACTTTTTACTGTCAACTGAGTTTCGTTTTTTAATGATTTCTGCTGGTGGTATGCCTCCCTTTTTCAATGCAGAAAAAAATGTGCCTTGGCTCCAAAAAGGTGGACAAACATTGGTGTAATGGAGGCTGAAGCGATCATCAGGCTGTAAAAAAAATTGCACACCTTCCAGACAGTCTGGCTTCATATCTCTCGCTGTCATGGCCGTGAAGTTCTCAGCTTTTCATTCATCGGGCTTCACGTTGTCTCACTAACAGCTTCTTTCTGTCACCAAGCTTCCAACCGAGCTTGGACTTCAAAGAGGGGTCACTGGAGGGCGGCCGGGGGAAAATAGGCATGACCGACCGACCGACTCCTCTCTGCCTTTTGTGTCAGTTTGGGAGTCTGTGAAGATGTATTTGTATGGTGAAGATGTATTTGTATGGTGCCTCACCTTGTTGTGTAGATCCACTATCTCTCTCTCGCTCGCTCGCTCACTCACCTGTCCTGCAGCATTTGTTCCCTGGCTTGTCTCTCCGTTAATCTGGCCTTTATCTCATCTCTCTCCGTCTCAGCCTCGCATGGCTGCTCAGCAAAAAAAAAAAGGCCTCCACATCAAAGTGAACATGCATGCAGCTCGTCTATGTTCTTCTTGTCCTTTCTGGAGCAAAGTTTGCTCTCCATAGAATGTGTGCCATTGTTCTTCCTGCCGCCTCAGGAACCTTTCAAAGGAAATAGTTGTGTTTGAACACAGGAGCACGCCCAGTTTTAGTTACAGTAAATTTGTCACTCTTAGCATACATATATATATATATATATATATATATATATATATATATATATATATATGCATATATATATATATATATATACATAATAGTGTGAGTCCAGTCCATAGTGGATCTAACATAATAGTGAAAGTCCAGTCCATAGTGGATCTAACATAATAGTGTGAGAGTCCAGTCCATAGTGGATCTAATATAATAGTGTGAGAGTCCAGTCCATAGTGGATCTAACATAATAATGTGAGAGTCCAGTCCATAGTGGATCTAACATAATAGTGAGAGTCCAGTCCATAGTGGATCTAACATAATAGTTAGAGTCCAGTCCATAGTGGATCTAACATAATAGTGTGAGAGTCCAGTCCATAGTGGATCTAACATAATAGTGAGAGTCCAGTCCATAGTGGATCTAACATAATAGTGTGAGAGTCCAGTCCATAGTGGATCTAACATAATAGTGTGAGAGTCCAGTCCATAGTGGATCTAACATAATAGTGTGAGAGTCCAGTCCGTAGTGGATCTAACATAATAGTGTGAGAGTCCAGTCCATAGTGGATCTAACATAATAGTGTGAGAGTCCAGTCCATAGTGGATCTAACATAATAGTGAGAGTCCAGTCCATAGTGGATCTAACATAATATTGTGAGAGTCCAGTCCATAGTGGATCTAACATAATAGTGTGAGAGTCCAGTCCATAGTGGTTCTAACATAATAGTGAGAGTCCAGTCCATAGTGGATCTAACATAATAGAGAGAGTCCAGTCCTTAGTGGATCTAACATAATAGTGTGAGAGTCCAGTCCATAGTGGATCTAACATAATCGTGTGAGAGTCCAGTCCATAGTGGATCTAACATAATAGTGAGAGTCCAGTCCATAGTGGATCTAACATAATAGTTAGAGTCCAGTCCATAGTGGATCTAACATAATAGTGTGAGAGTCCAGTCCATAGTGGATCTAGCATAATAGTGTGAGAGTCCAGTCCATAGTGGATCTAACATAATAGTGAGAGTCCAGTCCATAGTGGATCTAACATAATAGTGAGAGTCCAGTCCATAGTGGATCTAACATAATAGTGAGAGTCCAGTCCATAGTGGATCTAACATAATAGTGAGAGTCCAGTCCATAGTGGATCTAACATAATATTGTGAGAGAGTCCAGTCCATAGTGGATCTAACATAATAGTGAGAGTCCAGTCCATAGTGGATCCAACATAATAGTGAGAGTCCAGTCCATAGTGGATCTAACATAATAGTGAGAGTCCAGTCCATAGTGGATCTAACATAATAGTGAGAGTCCACTGAAATATTCTTGATTGCCAAAACAAAGTAGATGCAGGAAATATCGCTCAAAGGAAGACATGAAACTGCTACAGGAAAATACCAAAAAAAAGAGAAAAAGCCACCAAAATAGGAGCGCAAGACAAGAAGTAAAACACTACACACAGGAAAACAGCAAAAAAGTCCAAATACGTCAGGGTGTGATGTGACAGGTGGTGACAGTACACCTACTTTGAGACAAGAGCTATAGTGATGCATGCTTGGTTATGCTTTAAAGTCATATCCAACAATTGCGACGACGACTTTTTACTGTCAACTGAGTTTAGTTTTTTAATGATTTCTGCTGGTGGTGTGCCTCCGCATTTTTTCAACGCAAAAAATGTGCCTCGGCTCAAAGAAGGTTGAAAAACTGTTCCAGGGGATGTCATTTACTCAGTAACATCTGCTGCTCAAGCACCTTTTTGCTGTGCAAAGTGTGCTTCTGTGTCAAATGTAGAAATCCTGCTGGCACTTGTCCCAGCCAGTGGCAGGAAGGCATCAGACTTGTGTGTGTTCCTCATGCAGCAAGAGGCCCCAGCAGTAAGAGGGCCAGACAGAAGGGCGGACTGGGACACAGCGGGAGAGTTTGGTGTCACAAAAAGGTCATTCAGCCCGTGGGGGGGATTTTTTTTGAGGGGGGTTGTAAAGTGGAATAGACTGAGGTGTAATGGCCGGGAACGTTAGCCCATGTTAGAATCATTAGTGGCCGATTGTTGACTCAGCCTCGCCCTGCAACACTTGTTGGCCTTCTGTTCTGTTTGGCTGTTTATTCAGGACACCATTCAACTTTCCCCCACTCTAGTTGTAGTACTAACTACCGTATTTTCCGCACCATAAGGCGCCCTGGGTGTATAAGCCGCGCCTTCAATGAACGGCATATTTCAAAACTTCGTCCACCTATAAGGCGCCCCGTGTTATAAGCCGCATCTAACTGCGCTAAAGGAATGTCAAAAAAACAGTCAGATAGGTCAGTCAAACTTTAATAATATATTAAAAACCAGCGTGATGTGGGCGCGCATGGAGTCGTATATCAACATGGACGGAGCTTCGTGAAAAAAGCCACCCGGCCTCTTCGCGTAAACTTCCCTTAACCACTCGCTCATCTTTTCTTCATCCATCCATCCCTTCGAGTTAGCTTTTATGATGACGCCGGCTGGAAAGGTCTCTTTTGGCAAGGTCTTCCTTTCGAATATCACCATGGGTGGAAGTTTCTGGCCATTAGCATGGCAAGCTAGAACCACAGTGAAGGATGACTTCTCATTCCCTGTGGTGCGAATATTCACCGTACGTGCTCCCGTTGTATCCACAGTGCGGTTCACAGGAATATCAAAAGTCAGTGGAACCTCGTCCATGTTGATAATGTTCTCTGGCCGGATCTTTTTTTCAGCTATCTTGTTTTTACAATATGCACGGAAAGTAGCCAGCTTTTCTTGAAAGTCTTTAGGCAGTTGCTGTGAAATAGTAGTCCGTGTGCGGATGGAGAGATTGCGTCTTGGAAACCTGTCGCTTAGTAGGAGCCATTTTGTGGTCTTTACAGATGTAAACACACAAAGGAAATGAAACGTAATATCCGCGCGCTTCTTCTTCTTCTACGCGGGCGGGTGGTTGCTTACAGTAGAAGAAGAAGCGCTTCCTGTTCTATGGGGGCGGGTGCTTACCTTGGCGGTTGCTTGCGTAGAAGAAGAAGCACTTCCTCTTCTACGGGGAAAAAAGATGGCGGCTGTTTACCGTAGTTGCGAGACCGAAACTTTATGAAAATGAATCTTAATATTAATCCATATATAAAGCGCACCGGGTTATAAGCCGCACTGTCAGCTTTTGAGTAAATTTGTGGTTTTTAGGTGCGGCTAATAGTGCGGAAAATACGGTAATCATAATGTAGTGAAGCCTTAAATCATTTATAAAGGAGTGCATTTTCTCCCACTTAACTTTGGCCTGTCCCACCAGACCACGGGTGTCAAACTTGTTTTCATTGAGGGCCACACCGCACTCATGGCTGCCAATAGAATAACAGCTTGTAACAGTAAATAATTCATTAATTTGCCTATGAATTTAAATATTTTAAACATTTTTACGTAAAGAGTAAAAAAAAAATCTGTGGATTTGACCACTGTTTTTTACAGGAAAAAAAACTGGCATCTTAGTTGCCAGTTTTTTACTGTAAAATATATGGTGTTTTTTTTTTTATTATTATTATTTTTACAACATATTACTGTAAATAGAAATACAGTAAAAATAAAATAAAAAAAATAAAAAAAATAAAAAGTAGTAATAAAAAATAAAATCATCAACCGTGGATTCCAAAAAAAAAATTGACATCTGTAAAATAAATGGTGTTATTTTATTATTATTATTTTTACAACATATTACTGTAAATATAAATACAGTGCCGCTGTTTAATGTTAATGTGGCAACTCAGCTGCTAGTTTTTTACCATAAATAAATGTAATATCATAAAATCATCACCCGTGGATTTAAAAAATAAAAATAAAATTGACAGCTCAGTCGACAGACTTTTCTGTAAAATAAATGGTGTTATTTTATTATTATTATTTTTTACAACATATTACTGTAAATAGAAATACAGTACCGCTGTTTAATTTTATTTTGGCAACTCAGCTGCCGGTTTTTTACCAGAATAAAATGTGGTATCATAAAATCATCAACCGTGGATTTAAAAAAAAAAAAAAAATGTACATCTCAGTGGACAGACTTTTACTGTAAAATAAATGGTGGTTTTTTTTATTGTTATTATTTTTACAACATATTACTGTAAATAGAAATACAGTACCGCTGTTTAATTTTATTTTGGCAACTCAGTTGCCAGTTTTTTACCATAAATAAATGTAGTACCATAACATCATCAACCGTGGATTTAAAAAAAAAAAAAAAATGGACAGCTCAGTCCACAAAATTTTACTGTAAAATAAATTGTGTTATTTTATTATTATTATTTTTCAAACATATTACTGTAAATAGAAATACTGTCCCGCTGTTTAATTTTATTGTGGCAACTCAGCTGCCAGTTTTGTACCATAATAAAATGTGGTATCATAAAATCATCAACCGTGGATTTAAAAAACAAAACAAAAAAAACCAGCTCAGTCGACAGAATTATACTGTAAAATAAATGGTGTTTTTTTATTATTATTATTCTTACAACATATTACTGTAAATAAAAATACAGTACTGCTGTTTAATTTTATTATGGCAACTCAGTTGCCAGTTTTTTACCATAAATAAATGTAGTATCATAAAATCATCAACCGTGGATTAAAAAAAAAAAAAAAAAATTGACAGCTCAGTCGACAGACTTTTACTGTAAAATAAATGGTGTCATTTTATTATTATTATTTTTTTACAACACATTACTGTAAATAGAAATACAGTGCCGCTGTTTAATTTTATTTTGGCAACTCAGCTGCCAGTTTTTTACCATAATAAAATGTGGTATCATAAAATCATCAACCGTGGATTAAAAAAAAATAATTGACAGCTCAGTCCACAGAATTTTACTGTAAAATAAATGGTATTATTTTATTATTATTAATTTTTTACAACATATTGCTGTAGATAGAAATACAGTGCCACTGTTTAATTTTATTTTGGCAACTCAGCTGCCAGTTTTTTACCATAATAAAATGTAGTATCATAAAATCATCAACCGTGGATTTAAAAAAAAAAAAAAAACAGCTCAGTCCACAGAATTATACTGTAAAATAAATGGTGTTATTTTATTATTATTATTATTCTTACAACATTATACTGTAAATAGAAATACAGTACCGCTGTTTAATTTTATTGTGGCAACTCAGCTGCCGGTTTTTTACCATAAATAAATGTAGTATCATAAAATCATCAAAAAAAAAAATTTGACAGCTCAGTTGACAGAATGTTACTGTAAAATAAATGGTGTTATTTTATTGTTATTATTTTTACAACATATTACTGTAAATATAAATACTGTGCCGCTGTTTAATGTTAATGTGGCAACTCAGCTGCTAGTTTTTTTTTACCATAAATAAATGTAGTATCATAAAATCATCAACCGTGGATTTAAAAAATAAAAATAAAATTGACAGCTCAGCCGACAGACTTTTCTGTAAAATAAATGGTGTTATTTTATTATTATTATTTTTTACAACATATTACTGTAAATAGAAATACAGTACCGCTGTTTAATTTTATTTTGGCAACTCAGCTGCCAGGTTTTTTACCATAATAAAATGTGGTATCATAAAATCATCAACCGTGGATTTAAAAAAAAAATTGACAGCTCAGTCCACAGAATTTTACTGTAAAATAAATGGTATTATTTTATTATTATTAATTTTTTACAACATATTGCTGTAGATAGAAATACAGTGCCACTGTTTAATTTTATTTTGGCAACTCAGCTGCCAGTTTTTTACCATAATAAAATGTAGTATCATAAAATCATCAACCGTGGATTAAAAAAAAAAAAAAAAAACAGCTCAGTCGACAGAATTATACTGTAAAATAAATGGTGTTATTTTATTATTATTATTATTCTTACAACATTATACTGTAAATACAAATACAGTATTGCTGTTTAATTTTATTGTGGTAACTCAGCTGCCAGTTTTTTACCAAAATAAAATGTGGTATCATAAAATCATCAACCGTGGATTCCCAAAAAAAATTGACATCTGTAAAATAAATGGTGTTACTTTATTGTTATTATTTTTACAACATATTACTGTAAATATAAATACAGTGCCGCTGTTTAATGTTAATGTGGCAACTCAGCTGCTAGTTTTTTGTTTACCATAAATAAATGTAGTATCATAAAATCATCAACTGTGGATTTAAAAAAAAATCCAAAAAAAACTGGCAGCTCAGTCGACAGAATTTTACTGTAAAATAAATGGTGTTATTGTATTATTATTATTATTTTTTACAACATATTACTGTAAATAGAAATACAGTACCGCTGTTTAATTTTATTTTTGGCAACTCAGCTGCCGGTTTTTTACCATAATAAAATGTGGTATCATAAAATCATCAACCGTGGATTAAAAAAAAAAAAAAAATGTACATCTCAGTGGACAGACTTTTACTGTAAATTAAATGGTGTTTTTTTATTGTTATTATTTTTACAACATATTACTGTAAATAGAAATACTGTCCCACTGTTTGTTATTTTGGCAACTCAGCTGCCAGTTTTTTACCATAATACAAGTATCATAGTATCATAAAATCATCAACCGTGGATTTAAAAAAAAAAAAAAACTGACAGCTCAGTGGACAGAATTTTACTGTAAAATAAATGGTGTTATTTTATTATTATTATTTTTTACAACATATTACTGTAAACAGAAATACAGTGCCGCTGTTTAATTTTATTGTGGCAACTCAGCTGCCAGGTTTTTTACCATAATAAAATGTGGTAACATAAAATCATCAACCGTGGATTAAAAAAAAAAAAATTGACAGCTCAGTCGACAGAATTATACTGTAAAATAAATGGTGTTATTTTATTGTTATTATTTTTTACAACATATTATTGTAGCTGAGATAGGCTCCAGCGCCCCCCGCGACCCCGAAGGGAATAAGCAATAGAAAATGGATGGATGGATTACTGTAAATAGAAAAACAGTACCGCTGTTTAATTATTTTTTTTGGCAACTCAGCTGCCGGTTTTCTACCAGAATAAAATGTGGTATCATAAAATCATCAACCGTGGATAAAAAAAAAAAGACTGCTCAGTCGACAGAATTTTTCTGTTAAATAGATGGTGTTATTTTTATTTATTTTTTATTTTTTTTACAACATATTACTGTAAATAAAAATACAGTACTGCTGTTTAATTTTATTATGGCAACTCAGCTGCCAGTTTTTTACCATAAATAAATGTAGTATCATAAAATCATCAACCGTGGATTTAAAAAAAAATAAAACATTTACATCTCAGTCGACAGACTTTTACTGTAAAATAAATGGTGTTATTTTATTATTATTATTTTTACAACATATTACTGTAAATAGAAATACAGTACTGCTGTTTAATTTTATTATGGCAACTCAGCTGCCAGTTTTTTTACCATAAATAAATGTAGTATCATAAAATCATCAACCGTGGATTTAAAAAAAAAAAAAAAATGTACATCTCAGTGGACAGACTTTTACTGTAAAGTAAATGGTGGTTTTTTTATTGTTATTATTTTTACAACATATTACTGTAAATAGAAATACAGTACCGCTGTTTAATTTTATTTTGGCAACTCAGCTGCCAGTGTTTTACCATAAATAAATGTAGTATAATAAAATCATCAACTGTGGATTTAAAAAAAAAAAAAATTTACATCCTAGTTGCCAGATTTTTACTGTAAAATATATGGTGTTTTTTTTTAATTATTATTATTTTTACAACATATTACTGTAAATAGAAATACAGTGCCGCTGTTTAATTGTATTGTGGTAAACTCAGCTGCCAGTTTTTTACCATAATAAAATGTGGTATCATAAAATCATCAACCGTGGATTAAAAAAAAAAAAAAAAAAAATGACAGCTCAGTCGACAGACTTTTACTGTAAAATAAATGGTGTTATTTTATTATTATTATTTTTACAACATATTACTGTAACTAGAAATACAGTACCGCTGTTTAATTTTATTGTGGCAACTCAGCTGCCATTTTTTTTACCATAATAAAATGTGGTATCATAAAATGATCAGCCGTGGATTTAAAAAAATAAATAAATTGACAGCTCAGTCCACAGACTTTTACTGTAAAATAAATGGTGTTATTTTATTATTATTATTTTTACAACATATTAATGTAAATAGAAATACGGTACCGCTGTTTAATGTTATTGTGGCAACTCAGCTGCCAATTTTGTACCATAATAAAATGTGGTATCATAAAATCATCAACCGTGGATTTAAAAAACAAAACAAAAAAAAACAGCTCAGTCGACAGAATTATACTGTAAAATAAATGGTGTTATTTTATTATTATTATTTTTTTACAACATATTACTGTAAATAGAAACACAGTACCGCTGTTTAATTTATTTTGGCAACTCAGCTGCCAGTTTTGTACCATAATAAAATGTGGTATCATAAAATCATCAACCGTGGATTTAAAAAAATAAAATAAAATGTACATCTCAGTGGACAGACTTTTACTGTAAAGTAAATGGTGTTTTTTTATTGTTATTATTTTTACAACATATTACTGTAAATAGAAATACAGTACCGCTGTTTAATTTTATTGTGGCAACTCAGCTGCCGGTTTTTTACCATAAATAAATGTAGTATCATAAAATCATCAAAAAAAAATAAAAATTGACAGCTCAGTTGACAGAATGTTACTGTAAAATAAATGGTGTTATTTTATTATTATTATTTTCACAACATATTACATATTAGGCATGATGTCTCCAAGGTACGGAAAACGGAAAATAACAGAGCTGATTTGACTCGGTGTTTGAGAAAATGGCGGATTGCTTCCCGATGTGACGCCACGTTGTGACGTCATCGCTCCGAGAGCGAATATTAGAAAGGCGTTTAATTCGCCAAAATTCACCCATTTAGAGTTCGGAAATCGGTTAAAAAAATATATGGTCTTTTTTCTGCAACATCAAGGTATATATTGACGCTTACATAGGTCTGGTGATAATGTTCCCCTTTAACTGCTGACTTTATTACACGATGGGAAAGTAGTCAGTGACACTCCCTTTTTGTAGTTGTTAGCCTCAACCCGAGTGAACAGAATGCTTGGCACTCAGCATCAAGGGTTGGAATTGGGGGTTAAATCACCAAAAATGATTCCCGGGCGTGGCCGCCGCTGCTGCTCACTGCTCTCCTCACCTGCCAGGGGGTGAACAAGGGCGATCAATACTGTGAATGCTTTTAAAAAAGGCTTTAAAACCCTTCTTTTTTCTGGTCAGACGCAACAATGTCCGCCCTGAGATCGGTAGGTCGTGAGTACTGTATTGATGCGGGCTGGTCTCCTGAAGCTTCAGGAAAACATGATAATATTCCTATTCTGTCTTGATGGTCCTTGTTACTCTGCATATATGTCATCTGAAAGAACTTGGGATTGACCAGTGAGTTTAATTCCCTGAGAGGTAGACTGGTCAGACGCAACAATGTCCGCCCTGAGATCGGTAGGTCGTGAGTACTGTATTGATGCGGGCTGGTCTCCTGAAGCTTCAGTAAAAAAGCCTTCTTTTTTTTTAGATATATGCATGCTAGTTCTAGCTATTAGGCTGTTCTAGTTTTTATTTTTATTATCTTTTAATTTTTTTTAATACACTGTAGCACTTTGAGGTTGTTTACTCAATGTAAAAAATCTATTATTATTATTATTATTATAAAAAATAACAATAAATATTGGTAAAATAAATAATAGATAAACAGTGATCCCAGTATCACAAACCTTACATCCATCCATCACCACACGGTGATATATATACATTGATTAAAAGTGATTTTGAACCAAGCAACCGTTTGCCCAGCCACACCAACGTTCTGCCAATGGATTATTCATCAAGGTTTGCATCTCTGTGAAGACCAAAGAGATTGTGTTCCCCACTGACCCCCCAGCCCAGAGGCTTTGCTTTCATTCACCATGTAGCGATAAAAGATCGTAGAAAAGGGATGAAAGAGCATGTATGTTGTGATGTGCATGAAGCTGGGTTAGGCTCCACCCACCCCCGCGTGCTTGAGAGGGACAAGCGGTAGTAAATGGATGGATGGATGGATGGTAGACTATTCTATGTTCTATTTATTTGCATTTTATTTTCTGTTGTGCTTCTCATTCCCTGCATGCAAGAATGTTTTAGTTTAACCAGTTTGTGAATTCCCCTGGGAGGTGAGGGGAGCAGTGAGCAGCAGCGGTGGCCGCGCCCGGGAATCATTTTGGTGATTTAACCCCCCAATTCCAACCCTTGATGGTGAGTGTCAAGCAGGGAGGTAATGGCTCCCGTTTTTATATTATTTGGTATGACTCGGCCGGGGTTTGAACTCACAACCTACCCATCTCAGGGCGGACATTGTTGCGTCTGACCAGTCTACCTCTAAGGGAATTAAAGCCACTGGTCAATCCCAAGTTCTTTCAGATGACACATATGCAGAGTAACAAGGACCATCAAGACAGAATAGGAATATTATCATGTTTTACTGAAGCTTCAGGAGACCAGCCCGCATCAATACAGTACTCACGACCTACCGATCTCAGGGCGGACATTGTTGCGTCTGACCAGTCTACCTCTAAGGGAATTAAAGTCACTGGTCAATCCCAAGTTCTTTCAGCTGACATATATGCAGAGTAAGGACCATCAAGACAGAATAGGAATATTATCATGTTTTACTGAAGCTTCAGGAGACCAGCCTGCATCAATACAGTACTCACGACCTACCGATCTCAGGGCGGGCATTGTTGCGTCTGACCAGTCTACCTCACAGGGAATTAAAACCACTGGTCAATTCCAAATTCTTTCAGATGACATATATGCAGAGTAAGAAGGACCATCAAGACAGAATAGGAATATTATCATGTTTTACTGAAGCTTCAGGAGACAAGCCCGCATCAATACAGTAAGGGACGGCGTGGCGCAGTGGAAGAGTGGCCGTGCGCGACCCGAGGGTCCCTGGTTCAATCCCCACCTAGTACCAACCTCGTCATGTCCGTTGTGTCCTGAGCAAGACACTTCACCCTTGCTCCTGATGGGTGCTGGTAGCGCCTTGCATGGCAGCTCCCTCCATCAGTGTGTGAATGTGTGTGTGAATGGGTAAATGTGGAAGTAGTGTCAAAGCGCTTTGAGTACCTTGAAGGTAGAAAAGCGCTATACAAGTACAACCCATTTATCATTTATCATTTACTCACGACCTACCGATCTCAGGGCGGACATTGTTGCGTCTGACCAGTCGACCTCTCAGGGAATTAAAGCCACTGGTCAATCCCAAGTTCTTTCAGATGACATATATGCAGAGTAAGGACCATCAAGACAGAATAGGAATATTATCATGTTTTACTGAAGCTTCAGGAGACCAGCCTGCATCAATACAGTACTCACGACCTACCGATCTCAGGGCGGACATTGTTGCGTCTGACCAGTCTACCTCTCAGGGAATTAAACTCACTGGTCAATCCCAAGTTCTTTCAGATGACATATATGCAGAGTAAGGACCATCAAGACAGAATAGGAATATTATCATGTTTTACTGAAGCTTCAGGAGACAAGCCCGCATCAATACAGTACTCACGACCTACCGATCTCAGGGCGGACATTGTTGCGTCTGACCAGTCTACCTCTAAGGGAATTAAAGCCACTGATCAATCCCAAGTTCTTTCAGATGACATATATGCAGAGTAAGGACCATCAAGACAGAATAGGAATATTATCATGTTTTACTGAAGCTTCAGGAGACTAGCCCGCATCAATACAGTACTCACGACCTACCGATCTCAGGGCGGACATTGTTGCGTCTGACCAGTCGACCTCTCGGGGAATTAAAACCACTGGTCAATTCCAAATTCTTTCAGATGACATATATGCAGAGTAAGAAGGACCATCAAGACAGAATCGGAATATTATCATGTTTTACTGAAGCTTCAGGAGACCCACCCTCTCCAGAAAGGAATACAGGCTCATTGTTCCACTATAGATAAGATATAAGGGAGTACTCCAACTCCTACATTCCAAGTCTTCAAGGTAACACATGCAGTTTACTTGCGGACATATTAAAAAAAAAATAGAAAGAGTACAAATGGAAAAACACTAGCTGATTTAAACATTACTATGAATTAAGAAATAACTTTTAAACATATATGCATTCTCCACAACACTCTAACCACAAGGCCACTAAGCAGAGTTGTGAGTTACCCTGGCCGACAGATCTTCGTGAGCCCGGTAGACAGTTTGAATACAGTCTTTTTATTTGGCATCAACACCCGCCGGTGGCTTGCTTTCCAGCAACGTACATTTGTCTCTACGTGCGTGTCTCTCCCTGGCTCCAACTCCCAACTCCGACAACTTGTCTCGTCCCGGCTGCTGCTAATAAAGGCGACAGGTGATTAGATAACCAGGCCCAGCCGGGCAATCTACTCACCTGCCGCTGTCTTCGAGGCCGGTCCTCGCACACCCCGCTCCGCCGCGGCAGGCCCGCAGGCCACGCCCCCCCTCCACAGAGAGATATCCGTATCCTGTTCTACAAATGTTGCAATCAAAAATGCAAATTTATTTTAAAAAAAATTTTAGACCGCTAACCTTCAAACGTAACAATCATGTCACACAAGGAACACATGTAATGCCCGTTTTGGGCCCTAGGGGCGCACATGGGGTGAACATACATACTGTACACGCAAAGTGTTTGCACACTCACGTGCCGGACAAAATACCTGGTGGCCCTGCTTATCTCCACCTGGCAGACTTCTCGTGTGTGTGTGCGTGTGTGTGTCTGTGTGTGTGTGTGTGTGTGTGTGTGTGTGTGTGTGCGTGTACCTAGCATGAACCAGACGCACATAAATAAAAGAACGACTCGGAGCGTAAAATCAATAGAGGCCGGATCATGTTATCAGCCATGAAAGCACTGGCGTCTGAAGAAGAGAAGACAGTAAAAAGAAGGTGATGGAAGGTCCAAGGAGAGCTTAACTTGAGAGGATCGGGTCCGGTTGAGGAGTTTTAGGGTCCCGGCTTTGCTCTATCCGCTTGAATCCAATTCCAAAAATAAAAGCATAGTGTTGCGTTTTGGACCAGTTGTTCCTCCCAGGGAATTCAAGTCACAAGTCGCTCACAAGTCGCTTAAAGCTGAGTAGAAAAACCACCAGAGACAGAAAAGGTATTTTGTAATATATTTGCAAAGCTTTGCATATATACATTGAGACCAGTCCAGCATAGAACATTCTATCGCGCCGCCATATAAAAAATAACGCGTTAGATTACCCGGACATCTTATATGTAATATAAATGTGTAGGGGGAGTGTATGGTGTGTGGTCTTTAAATATGTATTCTGATATATGTTCTTCACAGAAAATGAGCCAAAGTCAGTGAGAATGAATTAATTGTATCATTTTTCTTTGAATAAAAAATGAAAACGGGTCCCACAGACCCGAACACCACACAAGGGTGGAAAATAAGCAAATATCACCCTTATTTGAGATATTCAATCGTACTTAGATTGCAGTTTTTGCAGTGTTAAGGCTGTTAAATTAGGTGAAATTGTTATTTCGCTGGTATTTTGTGTTTATGGGGTTGTTAACTCTCATGCAGAAATGACATATTTAATTGGGCTAATGTCATCTTAATGTTGTGTGTTTTTCATGCACATTGTGTGACGCGTCCATTTTCGTCTTTGGATGAATAGATAGATGCATATAATCCTCAAAGTGGCCTACATTTGGGGCTCTTGTTGACGGTGATGTATCTATGTCTTTGTGCACGTGTGTGAGAACAATAGGCTCTCTAATAATGACTGATCCTAATACTGTACACGTGCCACAAGCAAGTAAACACAACACACACACACACACACACACAGTAGTGTTTATGTTGTGTGTTTTATAGTCCCTTCGCACACAACCACTTATATTCTAGCATTTAAGATTCAAGTTAAAGTACCAATGTTTGTCACACACACACACTTGTTGTGGCGAAATTATTCTCTGCATTTGACCCATCACCCTTGGGAGGTGAGGGGAGCAGTGAGCAGCAGCAGAGGCCACGCCCGGGAATCATTTCTGGTGATTTAACCCCCAATTCCAACCCTTGATGCTGAGTACCAAGCAGGGAGGTAAAGGCTCCCATTTTTATAGTCTTTGGTATGACTCGGCCGGGGTTCGAACTCACGACCTACCCATCTCAGGGCGGACATTGTTGCGTCTGACCAGTCTACCTCTCAGGGAATTAAACTCACTGGTCAATCCCAAGTTCTTTCAGATGACATATGTGCAGAGTAACAAGGACCATCAAGACAGAATAGGAATATTATCATGTTTTACTGAAGCTTCAGGAGACCAGCCCGCATCAATACAGTACTCACGATCTACCGATCTCAGGGCGGACATTGTTGCGTCTGACCAGTCGACCTCTCAGGGAATTAAAGCCACTGGTCAATCCCAAGTTCTTTCAGATGACATATATGCAGAGTAAGAAGGACCATCAAGACAGAATAGGAATATTATCATGTTTTACTGAAGCTTCAGGAGACCAGCCCGCATCAATACAGTACTCACGATCTACCCATCTCAGGGCGGACACTCTAACCACTAGGCCACTGAGTAGGTACTAGGCCACTGATTAGACTTAGATTCAGACAAACTTTATTGATCCACAAGGGAAATTGTTCCACACAGTAGCTTAGTTACAAAGGATGGAAAGGATAATGCAGGTATTAAGTAGACTAGATATGTACCATAGTAGCAATATCGAATATAACATACATGTAATATTTACATATATATACATTATATAATATATACTGATATATTATATATTTTTATATAATATATACAACATATAACAAATCCCAATTACAGTTTATGTAAAAGCTTCAGGAAAAAAAAAATCCATCCATCCATCCATCTTCTTCCGCTTATCCGAGGTCGGGTCGCGGGGGCAGCAGCCTAAGCAGGGAAGCCCAGACTTCCCTCTCCCCAGCCACTTCGTCCAGCTCTTCCTGTGGGACCCCGAGGCGTTCCCAGGCCAGCCGGGAGACATAGTCTTCCCAACGTGTCCTGGGTCTTCCCCGTGGCCTCCTACTGGTCGAACGTGCCCTAAACACCTCCCTAGGGAGGCGTTTGCGGGGCATCCTGACCAGATGCCCGAACCACCTCATCTGGCTCCTCTCCATGTGGAGGAGCAGCGGCTTTACTTTGAGCTCCTCCCGGATGACAGAGCTTCTCACCCTATCTCTAAGGGAGAGCCCCGCCACCCGGCGGAGGAAACTCATTTCGGCCGCCTGTACACGTGATCTTGTCCTTTCGGTCATAACCCAAAGCTCATGACCATAGGTGAGGATGGGAACATAGATCGACCGGTAAATTGAGAGCTTTGCCTTCCGGCTCAGCTCCTTCTTCACCACAACGGATCGATACAGCGTCCGCATTACTGAAGACGCCGCACCGATCCGCCTGTCGATCTCACGATCCACTCTTCCCTCACTCGTGAACAAGACTCCGAGGTACTTGAACTCCTCCACTTGGGGCAAGATCTCCTCCCCAACCCGGAGATGGCACTCCACCCTTTTCCGGGCGAGAACCATGGACTCTGACTTGGAGGTGCTGATTCTCATCCCAGTCGCTTCACACTCAGCTGCGAACCGATCCAGTGAGAGCTGAAGATCCTGGCCAGATGAAGCCATCAGGACCACATCATCTGCAAAAAGCAGAGACCTAATCCTGCAGCCACCAAACCAGATCCCCTCAACGCCCTGACTGCGCCTAGAAATTCTGTCCATAAAAGTTATGAACAGAATGGGTGACAAAGGGCAGCCTTGGCGGAGTCCAACCCTCACTGGAAACGTGTCCGACTTACTACCGGCAATGCGGACCAAGCTCTGGCACTGATCATACAGGGAGCGGACTGCCACAATCAGACAGTCCGATACCCCGTACTCTCTGAGCACTCCCCACAGGACTTCCCGAGGGACACGGTCGAATGCCTTCTCCAAGTCCACAAAACACATGTAGACTGGTTGGGCAAACTCCCATGCACCCTCAAGGACCCTGCCGAGAGTATAGAGCTGGTCCACAGTTCCACGACCAGGACGAAAACCACACTGTTCCTCCTGAATCCGAGGTTCGACTATCCGGCGTAGCCTCCTCTCCAGTACACCTGAATAGACCTTACCGGGAAGGCTGAGGAGTGTGATCCCACGATAGTTAGAACACACCCTCCGGTTCCCCTTCTTAAAGAGAGGAACTACCACCCCGGTCTGCCAATCCAGTGGTACCGCCCCCGATGTCCACGCGATGCTGCAGAGTCTTCTCAACCAAGACAGCCCCACAGCATCCAGAGCCTTAAGGAACTCCGGGCGGATCTCATCTACCCCCAGGGCCTTGCCACCGAGGAGTTTTTTAACTACCTCAGCAACCTCAGCCCCAGAAATAGGAGAGCCCACCACAGACTCCCCAGGCACTGCTTCCTCATAGGAAGACGTGTTGGTGGGATTGAGGAGGTCTTCGAAGTATTCCCTCCACCGATCCACAACATCCACAGCCGAGGTCAGCAGAACACCATCCTCGCCATACACGGTGTTGATAGTGCACTGCTTCCCCTTCCTGAGGCGGCGGATGGTGGTCCAGAATTGCTTCGAAGCCGTCCGGAAGTCGTTTTCCATGGCCTCACCGAACTCCTCCCATGTCCGAGTTTTTGCCTCTGCGACCGCTGAAGCCGCACACCGCTTGGCCTGTCGTTATGTCGTTATGACAGTATATATTTTTACTCATTAGCAGCTAATTATGTATCTCCATACACAGTGTGGAGCCGCTCTCCTAAGTTAATAATAATCGCCGCCTCTAACACCTTCATTTGTCGGAAAAAAGCGCAAAATGATATTAACGTGTTATCAGGCGGCGATGTTGGAGACACCCTTTCTTTTTAGAACGCAGAAATTCAATGATAATTTGCAGTCCCTTTCAAGCTCTTGTTGCAACCCCCCTCCCCCTTTATGCCCGTCAGACAAGAGTCTCCTACCATTTGGGATGAAAAGAAATGCGGTGGCAGAGGGAGGGGCCGTGGAGGTGTGTGTGTGTGTGTGCGTGTGTGTGTGTGTGTGTGTGTGTGTGTGCAGGACAATGTCTAGGCTACTATGTCATTTATATTCATGTGGCTATAGCCTATTTTAATGTGTGTATTACGGGTCTACTAAGCCAGTGTTTTTCAGCCTTTTCACATTTTTTTCGTTGAAAAACTGCGGAGGCACACCACCAGCAGAAAACATTAAAAAACTAAACTCAGTTGACAGTAAAAAAGTCGTCGTCGCAATTGTTGGATATGACTTTAAAGCATAACCAAGCATGCATCACTATAGCTCTTGTCTCAAAGTAGGTGTACTGTCACCACCTGTCACATCACACCCTGACTTATTTGGACTTTTTTTTTGGCTGTTTTCCTGTGTGTAGTGTTTTTACTTCTTGTCTTGCGCTCCTATTTTGGTGTTGATTGTCATGTCATGTACGGACGTACTTTGTGGAGGCCGTCTTTGCTCCACAGTAAGTCTTTGCTGTCCTCCAGCATTCTGTTTTTGTTTACTTTGCAGCCAGTTCAGTTTTAGCTTCGTTCTGCATAGCCTTCCCTAAGCTTCAATGCCTTTTCTTAGCGGCACAATATAGCTCTTGTCTCAAAGTAGGTGTACTGTCACCACCTGTCACATCACACCCTGACTTATTTGGACTTTTTTTTTGGCTGTTTTCCTGTGTGTAGTGTTTTTACTTCTTGTCTTGCGCTCCTATTTTGTTGTTGATTGTCATGTCATGTACGGACGTACTTTGTGGAGGCCGTCTTTGCTCCACAGTAAGTCTTTGCTGTCCTCCAGCATTCTGTTTTTGTTTACTTTGCAGCCAGTTCAGTTTTAGCTTCGTTCTGCATAGCCTTCCCTAAGCTTCAATGCCTTTTCTTAGCGGCACAATATAGCTCTTGTCTCAAAGTAGGTGTACTGTCACCACCTGTCACATCACACCCTGACTTATTTGGACTTTTTTTTGGCTGTTTTCCTGTGTGTAGTGTTTTCACTTCTTGTCTTGCGCTCCTATTTTGGTGTTGATTGTCATGTCATGTACGGACGTACTTTGTGGACGCCGTCTGCTCATACTTGCCAACCCTTCCGATTTTTCCGGGAGACTCCCGAATTTCAGTGCCCCTCCCGAAAATCTCCCCGGGGCAACCATTCTCCAGAATTTCTCCCAATTTCCACCCGGACAACATTATTGGGGGCATGCCTTAAAGGCACTGCCTTCAGCGTCCTCTTAATCTGTCGTCACGTCCGCTTTTCCTCCATACAAACAGCGTGCGGCTTTTATACACACATGAGTGAATGCAATGCATATTTGGTCAACAGCCATACAGGTCACACTGAGAGTGACAGTATAAACAACTTTAACACTGTTACAAATATGCACCACACTATTTGTTTATGTACACTGGCTCTTCTATACAATATGTCAAGACATGCACCCATCCCGTCTTGCCTGCGCAATTGTTTTAATCACCACAAGTTTTTGTTAAACCCCATGAGTCATATTGACTTGGAATTCCTCGATGCGTTCCAAAAACCTCCCCCACGCAGTTCCATGGAAGACTTGCGTAAATTGCACTTTTCTACCGGCATCCCGACAGAATTAAAAGTGTGTGGCTTATATCAGGATATGAAATACTCGAGGTTGTCAATCAAACTGTGAAAATATTAAATATATTAGTGCTGTCAAATGATATTTAAAAAAAAAAAAAATCAGATTAATCACACCTTTTGGATTTTGATCAATCATGATTATTACCCACTTGCATCATTTAAAACAATTTACAAACCTCTGAACTAGAGATGTCCGATAAATGCTTTAAAATGTAATATCGAAAATTATCGGTATCGGTTTCAAAATTATCGGTATCGGTTTCAAAAAGTAAAATGTACAGAGCGCCAATAAACCTTAAAGGCACTGCCTTTGCGTGCCGGCCCAGTCACATAATATCTACGGCTTTTCCCACACACAAGGCATACTTGGTCAACAGCCATACAGGTCACACTGAGGGTGGCCGTATAAACAACTTTAACACTGTTACAAATATGCGCCACACTGGTGAACCTACACCAAACAAGAATGACAAACACAACATCCGCACCGTATCACAACATAAACACAACAGAACAAATACCCAGAACCCCTTGCAGCACTAACTCTTCCGGGACGCTACACTATACACCCCCCCGCTACCACCAAACCCCTACAACCCCCATCTCCCAAATTCGGAGGTCTCAAGGTTGGCAAGTATGCGTCTGCTGCTCCACACGCTGTAAGTCTTTGCTGTCGTCCAGCATTCTGTTTTTGTTTACTTTGCAGCCAGTTCAGTTTTAGTCTCGTTCTGCATAGCCTTCCCTAAGCTTCAATGCCTTTTCTTAGCGGCACTCACCTTTTTTCAAAAACGGCACATTTGCGGATTATAATTACCGGTTTGTGAAAAATATTTCACTTCACACCCCTGCTTCCACCAAACCCCGCCCACCTCAACCCCCGCCCCATGTCCCAAATTCGGATGCGTCTGCTGCTCAGGTTTCTGGCAACGCCTCAGGTTTCTGGCACGGCCGCTCTACCCACTACGCCATACCGCATAAACATAAACATAACAGAACAAATACCCAGAACTCCTTGCAGCACTAACTCTTCCGGGATGCTACAATATACACCTCCCCCCCGCTACCACCAAAACCCCCCACCCCCCTCCCCAATCTCCCGAATTTGGAGGTCTCAAGGTTGGCAAGAATAAGTCTGCTGCTCCACAGTAAGTCTTTGCTGTCGTCCAGCATTCTGTTTTTGTTTACTTTGTAGCCAGTTCAGTTTTAGTCTCGTTCTGCATAGCCTTACCTAAGCTTCAATGCCTTTTCTTAGCGGCACTCACCTTTTTTAAATTTTTGGTTTAAGCATTAGGTACCTTTTCCCGACATTTACAAAGCAATTAGCCACCTACTGGTATGGAAGACAGTGTTTCCCACAGGACAGGCATCTATTTGTGGTGGTGTGGTCGAGGGTCGGGGGGTGGCGGCGGCAGCGGGCGATGACCAAGAAGAACGCGGAGTTGCAATATAATTACAACATTTTATGTACATATTTATATACAGATTTGAACAATTAGTGATTCACTGAAATATATTTATTAATTGTGGTTCTTACAAAAAATATATCTTATAAAATATAAAAGCTAAAATGTCTCTTAAAGCTCTGCCCCTTTAATTAGTGAATACTAAATAATTTAACTTAACTACAACCATATTATTTACCAGCAACATGAAGTGAAACAGAGGCAGAGGTGTCCTGCCACAGTCAGTCGACCTCCTCCTCCTCCTCCTCCTGCTGCTGCTGAACAGGTCGCACCTGTGGTCCGGACTGTAGGCCTACCTCCTGTCCAAGTCCAGCCCTTTTCGGCCGTTGAAAATATTTTTCTATACTCATCTGTGTGAAGGAGTGAACATCCAACATTAGAATTTATTACTAACGAGCAGAAGCGCTCTATGTACACTGCCGTCTAACCTTAAGCGGCAGCAGCTCAACACATGCAGGGTTCAACGTTAAGCTTTTTTTCTACTTGCCCGACTTCTCAAATCTACTTGCCCCAATATTTTTACTTGTCCTGCCTAGGTTTTTTTCTGGCTGTGTAGTGCTCATGGCTTATATCTTACTAGAATCCTTCCCGTTGACTATTTACAACACTACACAGTATTTATTATTATTATTATTATTATTATTATCTATAATTACATTTAAATGGCATTGCATACATGTAAAATTAAATGCTATTTCACATTATTTGACCAGTAGCAGTTACACTCATCTGAACAGGTCAGCCAACCCTACTCAGTGGCCTAGTGGTTAGAGTGTCCGCCCTGAGATCGGTAGGTTGTGAGTTCAAATCCCGGCCGAGTCATACCAAAGACTATAAAAATGGGACCCATTACCTCCCTGCTTGGCACTCAGCATCAAGGGTTGGAATTGGGGGTTAAATCACCAAAATGATTCCCGGGCGCGGCCACCGCTGCTGCCCACTGCTCCCCTCACCTCCCAGGGGGTGATCAAGGGTGATGGGTCAAATGCAGAGAATAATCTCGCCACACCTAGTGTGTGTGTGTGACAATCATTGGTACTTTAACTTTAACTTTTTAAAGCCCGATCACAGTTGAAATCTTGAAATGAAGGGCCTTTAATGGCCAAAACATTAACCTGGACAACATTTTAACAGCTGGTTTGACTCGGATTTTATTCTTTTCATTGCATTCACATGCTGCAGTGGACAGTGGACAATTATCTTCAGTATTAAAGCAGTATCTGAAGCACCGTCTCCACGTGTGTTTATTGACAACAGGGTTATAACCTGGACACGTTAGCTCGTCGGTATGGTAACACGTGACTGTTACTACGTGCGTCTGCCCCGGCCCCCGAGTCAAACAGCGGCGGTGTTAATGAAGCGGCGTCAGGCTGCTCACCGTCAGTGAAACGCTCGGTGAAACCGCGGATTAACGTTAAATATATGAGGAGCCGCGAGCGACGCAGCTATAACCTATATTACCCTCGTATTTGGCGGAGTTACCGCCACCTACTGCACCGGAGTTGTAACTACAAGCAACCAGACTGTATCTCACGGTGCACTCGTGTGCCGCGGCACGGTGGTTGAAAAACACTGCACTAAACAATGTGTGACAGTTTGCACGCTTGTTAAGAAAATAAATGACCGCCAGTTTTAATTCACATGCACAAACGTTCCCGAGATGCGTGTGCTGGAGCGGCGAGAGCTCGTAAATAAAAATAGATGTTCAACTTGAAAGCTCCAGGATGAAATAAAGGGAGAGGCGGCGCCGGCTCCTTGGTAACTTAAGCACAACAGAGCCGGTCCCAGCCCCCCCTTCGCCCCCCCTCTGTGTGTGTCCCTGAGGACCGGACTGCATGGGGGTGGAGTTGATGGTGTTTAGAGAGAGAGAGAGAGAGAGGTGGAGTCTCATTGTGGGCATAGTGGACCTTTACACTCGTCGTGGAGTGCGGCGAGAATGTGAGCCGGGTCTCCATCCTCCTCTCTGGAATAATGGTGTTCATCGGGACCTCCTTTAAATCGCTGGTTAAATTCTTCAAAAAGAAGGGTGAGTCGTGTTCCATAGTAGATCTTTTTGACTGATTCACCTCGGAACCAGGCGACTACTGACTTTGGAGTCATTTGTAAGGTCGACAGCTGCTGCCGCAAATATTTGAGCCTTTCCCTCGGCACAAGTCAAATACATGCGGAAGAGAAAGTGAAGCTGTCAGCATGAGGAGTATTAAGTCCAAGGCTTCATAAGCCCAGGTGTGCACTGCAAAAACTGCAATCTAAGTAAGATGAAATATGTCAAATAAGGGTGATATTTGCTTATTTTCTGTCTGATAAGATCATTCTTCTCACTAGAGTGTTTTACTTGTTTTTTTAAGTGTTTTGGTCCTAAATGATGTCAGTAAGATATTACAGCTTGTTGCTGAGATTTGATGACCTATATTGAGTAAAACATGCTTGAAACTAGAATATCAACTGTTGCAAAGCTGTGTCATCAACACTCACAAGTATAAAACTACTTTTTTAAAGTCATCATTTCTTATTTTAAGCATGTAAAAAAAAAAAAAAAATCATGACTTTAACACAATTGTGTCTCATAATTAAAACAGATGACAGCCAAATGGACTTTGCTGTTTTATTTTCAATGAAACAAGAGTATAATAGTACACTTGTTATTAGTGAGAATATACTTATTTTAAGGTATTTTTGGGTTCATTGAGGTTAGCTAATTTGACTTGTTTTGTGTTGATCATGTTTTTGGACACTTTCTTAGTTCCTGGTTGTTCACTCCCTTGTTTTGTTTCCATAGCAACCCATTAGTTTTCACCTGTCATGTCACGCACCTGTTTCACGTTTTGAGTCACGTACCTGTTGTTAATCATGTCTGTGTTATTTAAACTTTTCATTTTCTGTTGGTCAGCCTGGCGACATCACATTTATGCTCTGCACACTTTATGATCACGCTTCTTCATGTCATGTTCACAGTTCCATGCCAAGTAAGTTTTTGTGTCTTGTTCATGGTTTTCCGCCTTTGTGCGCGCCTTTTGTTTTCATAGCCATGTTGTTTTACCTCCGCTGTGAGCGCCTTTTGTTTATACCTTTTTTGAGCCTTTTGAGTTTAAATATTAAACATGTACTCACACTCACGTCTTGCCCGCGCCAATTTTCCGTTGCCTTACGGAAAAACAAACCCCAAGGACCAAGTCTTGACAAAAACTACTTTTTTAAAGTCATCATTTCTTACTTCAAGCATGAAAAAAAAATCATGATGCAGAGGGCATATCATTATGTCAAGATAATGGCACTAGCATTTAATTATTTAAGAATATTTTTCAACATATTGAGCAAAAAGGTCTCTTTTTTTTCCTACCAAGAAAAGTACACTTGTTATTAGTGAGAATATACTTATTTTAAGCTATTTTTTTGGTTCATTGAGGTTAGCTAGTTTTTGCTTGTTTTGGAAAGTCTTGACAAGCCGAATTTTCTTGTTCTATTGGCAGATAATTTTGCTTAGTTCAAATAAAAATCCCCTTATTTTTGTTTATTTTTTTCTTGTTTTTGATCACTGACTTTTTGCAATGAAGTTAAAGGGATAAAGTAAGAAACACTGCAAAAACTGCAATCTAAGTAAGATGAAATATGTCCAATAAGGGTGATATTTGCTTATTTTCTGTCTGATAATATCATTATGTCAAGATAAATTACTTTATTTAAGAATATTTTTAAAAATATTGAGCAAAAAGTTCTCTCTTTTTTTTCTACCAAGAAAAGTGCACTTGTTATTAGTGAGAATATACTTATTTTAAGCTATTTTTGGGTTCATTGAGGTTAGCTAATTTGACTTGTTTTGGAAAGTCTGGACAAGCCGAATTTTCTTGTTCTATTGGCAGATAATTTTGCTTAGTTCAAATAAAATACCCCTCATTTTTGTTTGTTTTTTTCTTGTTTTTGATCACTGACTTTTTGCAGTGAAGTTAAAGGAATAAAGTACACTGCAAAAACTGCAATCTAAGTAAGATGAAATATGTCAAATAAGGGTGATATTTGCTTATTTTCAAGTATAAAACTACTTTTTTAAAGTCATCATTTCTTATTTTAGGCATGAAAAAAAAAATCATGCTATTGACACAATTGTGTCTCATAATTAAAACAGATGACAGCCAAATGGACTTTGCGGTTTTATTTTCAGTGAAACAATAGAAAATACGACAGTTAATATTTAAACATTTAACATGTGACATTTCTAACAATTCTGAACAGAAATAGTTCATGCACATTCAGGTAAATTCTTCAAAATTACAATTTAAAAAATTGTTGGCCGGGGGCCGGGCTGTATATATGCGCACTAATTGACTGAAAGAGCAGGCACTTGGCGTGATGATGTCATGTTATCCATGGAAAAATGCATTTTTAGACAATATGATTTGCCTGAGCGGCAAGGAGACCCCGATAGTAGCAAGCAGTTGCCTTTTCATTAAGAACAATAAATTAGTTTTTAGTAGAGATAAATGCGTTAAAATGTAATATCGGAAATTATCGGTATCGTCTTTTTTATTATCGGTATCGATATATATTTTTTCTTTTTTTATTTTTTTTTATTAAATCAACATAAAAAACACAAGATACACTTACAATTAGTGCACCAACCCAAAAAACCTCCTTCTCCCATTTACACTCATTCACACAAAAGGGTTGTTTCTTTCTGTTATTAATATTGTGGTTCCTACATTATATATCAATATATATCAATACAGTCTGCAAGGGATACAGTCCGTAAGCACACATGATTGTGGTCCACTAATAGTACTAACCTTTAACACTTCATTTTACTCATTTTCATTAATTACTAGTTTCTATGTAACTATTTTTATATTGTTTTACTTTCTTTTTTATTCAACAAAATGTTTTTAATTTATTTATCTTATTTTATTTTATTATTATTTTTAAAAAGTACCTTATCTTCACCATACCTGGTTGTCCAAATTAGGCATAATAATGTGTTAATTCCACGACTGTATATATCGGTTGATATCGGTATCGGTAATTAAAGAGTTGGACAATATCGGAAATCGGCAAAAAGCCATTATCGGACATCCCTAGTTTTTAGTATAAATTTGCTGGTTTCAAGAAATGTAATGCCGAGCGCATATCATTATGTCAAGATAAATTACTTAATTTAAGAATATTTTTCAACATATTGAGCAAAAAGGTCTCTTTTTTCCTACCAAGAAAAGTGCACTTGTTATTAGTGAGAATATACTTATTTTAAGCTATTTTTTTGGTTCATTGAGGTTAGCTAATTTTACTTGTTTTGGAAAGTCTTGACAAGCCGAATTTTCTTGTTCTATTGGCAGATAATTTTGCTTAGTTCAAATAAAATACCCCTCATTTTTGTTTGTTTTTTTCTTGTTTTTGATCACTGACTTTTTGCAATGAAGTTAAAGGGATAAAGTAAGAAACACACCGCAAAAACTGCAATCTAAGTAAGATGAAATATGTCCAATAAGGGTGATATTTGCTTATTTTCTGTCTGATAATATCATTATGTCAAGATAAATTACTTTATTTAAGAATATTTTTAAAAATATTGAGCAAAAAGGTCTATTTTTTTTTTCTACCAAGAAAAGTGCACTTGTTATTAGTGAGAATATACTTATTTTAAGCTATTTTGGGGTTCATTGAGGTTAGCTAATTTTTACTTGTTTTGGAAAGTCTTGACAAGCCAAATTTTCTTGTTCTATTGGCAGAAAATTTTGCTTAGTTCAAATAAAATACCCCTCATTTTGTTTGTTTTTTTTCTTGTTTTTGATCACTGACTTTTTGCAATAAAGTTAAAGGGATAAAGTAAGAAGCACACTGCAAAAACTGCAATCTAAGTAAGATGAAATATGTCAAATAAGGGTGATATTTGCTTATTTTCAAGTATAAAACTACTTTTTTAAAGTCATCATTTCTTATTTCAAGCATGAAAAAAAAAAATCATGACTTTGACACAATTGTGTCTCATAATTAAAACAGATGACAGCCAAATGCTGTTTTATTTTCAATGAAACAATAGAAAATACGACAGGTAATATTGAAACATTTAATATGTGTCATTTCTAACAATTTTGAACAGAAGTAGTTCATGCACATTCAGGTAAATTCTTCAAAATTACAATTTAAAAAAATTTGGCTGACGCCGGGCTGTATATATGTGCACTAATTGACTGAAAGAGCAGGCACTTGGCGTGATGATGTCATGTTATCCATGGAAAAATGCATTTTTAGACAATATGATTTGCCTGAGCGGCTAGGAGACCCCGATAGTAACAAGCGCTTGCCTTGTTGCCTTTCCATTAAGAACAATAAATTAGTTTTTAGTAGAGATAAATGCGTTAAAATGTAATATCGGAAATTATCGGCAGGGGCGCCGAAAAGGGGGTGTAAAGGAGACGGATTCTCGGGGCCCATGATGGAGGGGGGCCCAGAGAGGCCCCTAATGATGATGAAATTATAATACAGAAAAAATAATGACACTGTGTTGGGGGCCCTGTAAAGATTCTTTTCATGGGGCCCAAAATCCCTAGCGGCGCCCCTGATTATCGGTATCGTCTTTTTTATTATCGATATCGATAATTCTTTTTTTTAATTTTTTTTATTTTTATTTTTTTAATTAAATCAACATAAAAAACACAAGATACACTTACAATTAGTGCACCAACCCAAAAAACCTTCCTCCCCCATTTACACTCATTCACACAAAAGGGTTGTTTCTTTCTGTTATTAATATTGTGGTTCCTACATTATATATCAATATATATCAATACAGTCTGCAAGGGATACAGTCCGTAAGCACACATGATTGTGGTCCACTAATAGTACTAACCTTTAACACTTCATTTTACTCATTTTCATTAATTACTAGTTTCTATGTAACTGTTTTCATATTGTTTTACTTTATTTTTTATTCAAGAAAATGTTTTTAATTTATTTATCTTATTTTATTTTATTTTTTTATTTTTAAAAGTACCTTATCTTCACCATACCTAGTTGTCCAAATTAGGCATAATAATGTGTTAATTCCACGACTGTATATATCGGTTGATATCGGTATCGGTAATTAGAGAGTTGGAAAATATCGGATATCGGCAAAAAGCCATTATCGGACATCCCTAGTTTTTAGTATAAATTTGCTGGTTTCAAGAAATGTAATGCCGAGCGCATATCATTATGTCAAGATAAATTACTTTATTTAAGAATATTTTTCAACATATTGAGCAAAAAGGTCTCTCTTTTTTTTCTACCAAGAAAAGTGCACTTGTTATTAGTGAGAATATACTTATTTTATTTTATGGTATGTCTGTGTTGATCATGTTTTTGTTTGGCCATGTGCTGTTTGTTTTTTGGACACTTTCTTAGTTCCTGGTTGTTCACTCCCTTGTTTTGTTTCCATAGCAACCCATTAGTTTTCACCTGTCATGTCACGCACCTGTTTCACGTTTTGAGTCACGTACCTGTTGTTAATCATGTCTGTGTTATTTAAACTTTTCATTTTCTGTTGGTCAGCCTGGCGACATCACATTTATGCTCTGCACACTTTATGATCACGCTTCTTCATGTCATGTTCACAGTTCCATGCCAAGTAAGTTTTTGTGTCTTGTTCATGGTTTTCCGCCTTTGTGCGCGCCTTTTGTTTTCATAGCCATGTTGTTTTACCTCCGCTGTGAGCGCCTTTTGTTTATTGTCAGGACTTGGTCCTGGGTGTTTGCTTTTCCGGGATGCAACGTAAAATACCCCTAACTTTTAAGCCCAGGTGTACACTGCAAAAAGTCAGTGTTCAAAAACAAAGGGAAAAAAAACACAAAAATGAGGGGTATTTTATTTGAACTAAGCAAAATTATCTGCCAATAGAACAAGAAAATTTGGCTTGTCAAGACTTTCCAAAACAAGTCAAATTAGTTAACCTCAATGAACCCAAAAATAGCTTAAAATAAGTATATTCTCACTAATAACAAGTGCACTTTTATGGTAGAAAAAAATAGACCTTTTTGCTTAATATGTTGAAAAATATTCTTAAATGAACTAAATGCTAGTGCCATTATCTTGACATAATGATATGCGCTCGGCATCATGATTTTTTTTTCATGCTTGAAGTAAGAAATGATGACTTTAAAAAAGTAGTTTTTGTCAAGACTTGGTCCTTGGGGTTTGTTTTTCCGGAAGGCAACGGAAAATTGGCGCGGGCAAGACGTGAGTGTGAGTACATGTTTAATATTTAAACTCAAAAGGCTCAAAAAGGTATAAATGTCATGTCTGTGTAAATCATGTTTTGTTTTAGTCATGTTTTGTTTTGTTTAGTTATTGGACTCTTTAGTTTCTGGCTTTTCAATCCCTTGTCTTGTTTCCATGATTACCCCATTAGTTTCACCTGTTCCACGTTTGGACTCATTGTGCACTCTTGTTTGTCACCATAGCAACCCATTCGTTTTCACCTGTCACGTCACGCACCTGTTTCACGTTTTGAGTCACGCACCTGTTTTCGTTAATCATGTCTATAGTATTTAAGTTCATTGTTTTCAGTTTGTCGTTCTGGTGACATCCCGCATTCATGCCATGTCCAAGTAAGTTTTTTCTATTAATGCCACAGTTAGTGTTTTTGTTTAATTGTTCACAGTTTTTTTGCCCACGTGCAAGTCTTTTTGTTTCGTTAGTCAAGTTTGTACTTCCGCCTTGAGCGCGCTTTTTGTTCCTTTGAGTCTTACAAATAAATATGTACTTACATTCCCGTCTCGCCCGAGCCAAACTTTCCGTTGCATCCCGGAAAAGCAAACACCCAGGACCAAGTCCTGACAATAAACAAAAGGCGCTCACGGCGGAGGTAAAACAACATGGCTATGAAAACAAAAGGCGCGCACAAAGGCGGAAAACTATGAACAAGAAACAAAAACTTACTTGGCATGGAACTGTGAACATGCGGAACATGAAGAAGCGTGATCATAAAGTGTGCAGAGCATAAATGTGATGTCGCCAGGCTGATCATTTAGGACCAAAATACTTAAAACAAGTAAAACACTCTAAAATAAGATCTGCTTAGTGAGAAGAATTATTTTATTAGACAGAAATTAAGCAAATAACACCCTTATTTGAGATATTTAATCTTACTTAGATTGCAGTTTTTGCAGTGTATTTATAGTCCGTTTGTGTGTCGGAGTTAAGAATGAATTTAATCATTAGGATTATTGTCGTCGATTGTTGGCTCAGCACTTTTTCACACGGCTGAACTTTGCTCCGGGACTCGCCGCCTTGCCCTTCGCTAATGTGGACGCCGTTAATGGTTAACTTTTATCATCGTAAAGGTAGAGTGGACTTTTTTTGGATGAGTCAGATATTGAAATGTTGGCTGTGTTCTGCTAAAAAAGATGCATCTCAATTAGAGATGTCCAAAAATGGCTTTTTTGCTGATATTCCGATATTGTCCAACTCTTAATTACCGATTCTGATATCAAGCGATACCGATATATACAGTCGTGGAATTAACTCATTATTATGCCTAATTTTGTTGTGATGCCCCGCTGTATATTGGTGTATATTGTAGCGTTCCCGGAAGAGTTAGTGCTGCAGGGGTTTCTGGGTATTTGTTCGTGTTGTGTTTATGTTGTGTTACGGTGCGGATGTTCTCCCGAAATGTGTTTGTCATTCTTGTTTGGTGTGGGTTCACAGTGTGGCGCATATTTGTAACAGTGTTTAAGTTGTTTATACGGCCACCCTCAGTGTGACCTGTATGGCTGTTGACCAAGTATGCCTTGCATTCACTTGTGTGTGTGAAAAGCCGTAGATATTATGTGACTGGGCCGGCACGCAAAGGCAGTGCCTTTAAGGTTTATTGGCGCTCTGTACTTAAAAAGTCATACATTTTACTTTTTTAAACCGATACCGATCATTTTAAAACCGATACCGATAATTTCCGATATTACATTTTAAAGCATTTAACCGGCCGATAATATTGGACTGCCGATATTATCGGACATCTCTAATCTCAATTAGTGAAAGATAAAGTTTTAAGTACCAATGATTGTCACACACACGCACACACACACACATACAGGTCACACTGAGGGTGGCCGTATAAACAACTTTAACACTGTTATTATCGGACATCTCTAATCTAAATGAGTTAAAGTTAAAGTACCAATGATTGTCACACACACACACACACACACGAGGTGTGGTGAAATTTGACCCATCGCCCTTGATCACCCCCTGGGAGGTGAGGGGAGCAGTGAGCAGCAGCGGTGGCCACGCCCGGGAATAATTTTTGGTTGATTTAACCCCCAATTCCAACCCTTGATGCTGAGTGCCCAGCAGGGAGGTAATGGCTCCCATTTTTATAGTCTTTGGTATGACTCACAAGGCCACTGAGCAGGTGCCATAGATATCAATAAAACTAATTTATTGATCATATGTATTGGAGGTAAAATAAAAGGTGGGGGTCGTTTTGAACCAGGAACAGACAAAAATGTCGTCTTTTGTCCGCTTATCAACTAGAAAACGAGTAACGATGCACATTTTGGCAAATTTTTGTGGTCCAAAATGGAATCATTCATTGATCTTGAAAGTTTGAAGTCATCATCATGATGATGATGAAAATGGGTTTGATGAAACATTCGATCTGTGCATGGAGTGAGAAGAGAAACTGTGATATCTTGATGTATCGACCCAATAACAGAAACCGGACTATAGTTTTTTTGGTTTAATGCAAACGGTGCGACAACATCCTGACACTTCCAACGTGTGGTTTAGTTAGTTGCTTCCCAAACTACTCTTTCTAGTGTTCAATAGCTTATACACCACTGCCATCTAGTGTCTGAAAACTGAAACTAACTTCAAAGCCACCTTAGCTACGCTCATCCTATCTGGTTACCACACACCTTGTCCACTGATAACTAGCACTCTTGGTAAGTTGGAAATTGCATTACTGTATTTTTTTGGCAGGCTTAAATAACTCATGAAAAATATTAATAATTATCGCTATGGGTCAATAAAAAAAACGTATATCGTGATACAGTTTTCAGCCAATACTGCCTAGCCCTAGTTTGAAGTACCAGTATGAGCATTTGTATGGCCAATAGCGCCCCCGTAACTCATACTTGCCAACCTTGAGACCTCTGATTTCGGGAGGTGGGGGGCTGGGGGCGTGGTTAAGAGGGGAGGAGTATATTTACAACTAGAATTCACCAAGTCAAGTATTTTATATATATATATATATAAGAAATACTTGACGAAATACTAAGTCAAGTATTTCATATATATATATATATATATATATATATAAGAAATACTTGACTTTTAGTGAATTCTAGCTATAAATATATATTATAAATATATATAATATATATTATATTATAAATTATTATAATTATTATAATTTATAATTATTATATAATTTATAATTATTATAATTATTATATTATAAATATATATAATATATATATCATATATATATATATATGAAATACTTGACTTAGTATTTCGTCAAGTATTTCTTATATATATATATATATATATATATATATATATATATAAGAAATACTTGACTTTCAGTGAATTCTAGCTATAAATATATATTTCTTCTATTATATATATATATATATATATATATATATATATATATATATATATATATATAATATATATATATAAGAAATACTTGACGAAATACTAAGTCAAGTATTTCATATATATATATATATATATATATATATAAGAAATACTTGACGAAATACTCAGTCAAGTATTTCATATATATATATGTGTATATATATATATATATATATATATATATATATATATATATATATAAGAAATATTTGACTTTTAGTGAATTCTAGCTATAAATATATATTATAAATATATATTATATTATAAATTATTATAATTATTATAATTGATAATTATTATATAATTTATAATTATTATAATTATTATATTATAAATATATATCATATATATATCATATATATATATATATATATATGAAATACTTGACTTAGTATTTTGTCAAGTATTTCTTATATATATATATATATATATATATATATATATGTATATATATATATAATATATATATAAGAAATACTTGACGAAATACTAAGTCAAGTATTTTATATATATATATATATATATATACATATATATATAAGAAATACTTGACGAAATACTCAGTCAAGTATTTCATATATATATATATATATATAAGAAATATTTGACTTTTAGTGAATTCTAGCTATAAATATATATTATAAATATATATAATATATATTATATTATAAATTATTATAATTATTATAATTTATAATTATTATATAATTTATAATTATTATAATTATTATATTATAAATATATATAATATATATATCATATATATATATATATATGAAATACTTGACTTAGTATTTTGTCAAGTATTTCTTATATATATATATATATATAAGAAATACTTGACTTTCAGTGAATTCTAGCTATAAATATATATTTCTTCTATTATATATATATATATATATATATATATATATATATATATATATATATAAGAAATACTTGACGAACTACTAAGTCAAGTATTTCATATATATATATATATATATATATATATATAAGAAATACTTGACTTTCAGTGAATTCTAGCTATAAATATAAATATATATTTATTTTATTATATATATTTATATATATATATAAAATAAATACTTGAATTTCAGTGTTCATTTATTTACACATATATATGAAATACTTGACTTGGTGAATTCTTGCTGTAAATATACTCCTCCCCTCTTAGCCACGCCCCCAACCACGCCCCGCATCCCCCCCACACACACCCCACCCCCCACCTCCCGAAATCGGAGGTCTCAAGGTTGGCAAGTATGCTTTAGAGAGAGCTTTGGATGTTGATGAAGTGCAGGATTTGCAGACGTCTGAAAGACCGCGGTCCTGCGGTGGCTCGCTAGAAAGTGTATTGTGGCCAATGAAAGGCCTGAGGCCGGGACTGATGTAGAGACACAAAACAGGCTTTGTGTCCGCGCTCCGCATGTCCTTGGTGTGTTGAACTGAGGCCATTGAGGGACCACAGTGTGAGAACAGGCTGGGGGAGGGTTACCTGTGCTAAGTGTTAAAAGTTTTACAAATACGCGTGTATGTTTGGGTCTGATTGGTCCCCCGGATTTTTTAACGTACAATGATAGTCCATGTTCATACACTATGGGGCGGTTTTTAGTCTGAATTCGTTGTGTATAGCAGTGTTTTTCAACCACTTTGAGATACAGTCTGGTGTGCCGTGGGAGATTATCTAATTTCACCTATTTGGGTTAAAAATATGTTTTGCAAACCAGTAATTATAGTCTGCAAATGATGTGTTGTTGTTGAGTGTCTGTGCTGTCTAGAGCTCGGCAGAGTAACCGTGTAATACTCTTCCATATCAGTAGGTGGCAGCAGGTAGCTAATTGCTTTGTAGATGTGGGAAACAGCGGGAGGCAGTGTGCAGGTAAAAAGGTGTCTAATACTTAAACCAAAATAAACAAAAGATGAGTGCCCCTAAGAAAAGGCATTGAAGCTTAGGGAAGGCTATGCAGAACGAGACTAAAACTGAACTGGCTACAAAGTCAACAAAAACAGAATGCTGGAGGACAGCAAAGACTTACTATGGAGCAAAGACGGCGTTCACAAAGTTCATCCGAACATGACATGACAATCAACAATGTCCCCACAAAGACACATTATAGAAGAGAAGTTTTCCGTATTTTAGATTAGACCATTTTAGCTGCGCTAGTGAACGCCTCTGTACTGGATTAGTCTCACGTTTATTTTCAAAGCTTTGAAAATAAATCACAAAATACCCATTCTGTCTGGTGGTCAAATTGAACTCAGCTTATGTGTCATAAAAAAGAACTTGGGAGTGACCAGCAACTTAAATTCCCTGGGAGGAACATCTGGTCCAAACGCAACAACATCTGAACATGACATGACAATCAACAATGTCCCCCATAAAGAATGGTAAAAACAACTGAAATATTCTTGATTGCTAAAACAAAGTAGATGCAGGAAATATCGCTCAAAGGAAGACATGAAACTGCTACAGGAAAATACCCAAAAAAAGAGAAAAAGCCATCAAAATAGGAGCAAGACAAGAAGTAAAACACTACACACAGGAAAACAGCAAAAAAGTCCAAATGAGTCAGGGTGTGATGTGACAGGTGGTGACAGTACACCTACTTTGAGACAAGAGCTATAGTGATGCATGCTTGGTTATGCTTTAAAGTCATATCCAACAATTGCGACTTTTTACTGTGAACTGAGTTTCGTTTTTTGATGATTTCTGCTGGTGGTGTGTCTCAAGATTTGTTCAAATGGAAAAAAATGTGCCTTGGCTCAGAAAAGGTTGAAAAACAGTGCACTAGGACAGTGTTTTTCAACCTTTTTTTGAGGCAAGGCACTTTTTTTTCATTGAAAAAATGCGGAGGCACACCACCAGCAGAAAACGTTCAAAAAAATGAAACTCCACCAGGTCGCTGTGCCTTATTTTGAGTTTGTTGGTGTTTTCCTGTGTGTAGTGTTTTACTTCTTGTCTTGCGCTCCTATTTTGATGGCTTTTTCTCTTTTTTTGGTATTTTCCTGTAGCAGTTTCATGTCTTCCTTTGAGCGATATTTCCCGCATCTACTTTGTTTTAGCAATCAAGAATATTTCTAGGGATGTCCGATAATGGCTTTTGGCCGATATCCGATATTGTCCAACTCTTTAATTACCGATACCAATATCAACCAATATATATATACAGTTGTGGAATTAACACATTATTATGCCTAATTTGGACAACCAGGTATGGTGAAGATAAGGTCCTTTTAAAAAAAATTAAAACAAAAGGTGAGTGCCCCTAAGAAAAGGAATTGAAGAACAAAACTAAAACTGAACTGGCTACAAAGTAAGCAAAAACAGAATGCTGGACGACAGCAAAAACTTACAGCGTGTGGAGCAGAGACGGCGTCCCATCCGTACATGACATGACAACAATGCCCACACAAAAAAAGACAGCAACAACTTAAATATTCTTGATTGCTAAAACAAAGCAGGTGTGGGGAATAGCGCTCAAAGGAAGACATGAAAACTGCTACAGGAAAATACCAAAAAAAGGAGAAAAAGCCATCAAAATAGGAGCGCAAGACAAGAAGTAAAACACTACACACAGGAAAACAGCAAAAAGGTCCAAATAAGTCAGGGTGTGATGTGACAGTTGGTGACAGTACACCTACTTTGAGACAAGAGCTATAGTGATGCACGCTTGGTTATGCTTTAAAGTCATATCCAACAATTGCGACTTTTTACTGTCAACTGAGTTTCGTTTTTTGATGATTTCTGCTGGTGGTGTGTCTCAAGATTTTTTCAAATGGAAAAAAATGTGCCTTGGCTCAGAAAAGGTTGAAAAACAGTGCACTAGGACAGTGTTTTTCAACCTTTTTTTGAGGCAAGGCACTTTTTTTTTCATTGAAAAAATGCGGAGGCACACCACCAGCAGAAAATGTTCAAAAAAATGAAACTCCACCAGGTCGCTGTGCCTTATTTTGAGTTTGTTGGTGTTTTCCTGTGTGTAGTGTTTTACTTCTTGTCTTGCGCTCCTATTTTGATGGCTTTTTCTCTTTTTTTGGTATTTTCCTGTAGCAGTTTCATGTCTTCCTTTGAGCGATATTTCCCGCATCTACTTTGTTTTAGCAATCAAGAATATTTCTAGGGATGTCCGATAATGGCTTTTGGCCGATATCCGATATTGTCCAACTCTTTAATTACCGATACCAATATCAACCAATATATACAGTCGTGGAATTAACACATTATTATGCCTAATTTGGACAACCAGGTATGGTGAAGATAAGGTCCTTTTAAAAAAAATTAAAACAAAAGGTGAGTGCCCCTAAGAAAAGGAATTGAAGAACAAAACTAAAACTGAACTGGCTACAAAGTAAGCAAAAACAGAATGCTGGACGACAGCAAAAACTTACAGCGTGTGGAGCAGAGACGGCGTCCCATCCGTACATGACATGACAACAATGCCCACACAAAAAAAGACAGCAACAACTTAAATATTCTTGATTGCTAAAACAAAGCAGGTGCGGGGAATAGCGCTCAAAGGAAGACATGAAAACTGCTACAGGAAAATACCAAAAAAAGGAGAAAAAGCCATTAAAATAGAAGCGCAAGACAAGAAGTAAAACACTACACACAGGAAAACAGCAAAAAAGTCCAAATAAGTCAGGGTGTGATGTGACAGGTGGTGACAGTACACCTACTTTGAGACAAGAGCTATAGTGATGCATGCTTGGTTATGCTTTAAAGTCATATCCAACAATTGCGAATTTTTACTGTGAACTGAGTTTCGTTTTTTGATGATTTCTGCTGGTGGTGTGTCTCAAGATTTGTTCAAATGGAAAAAAATGTGCCTTGGCTCAGAAAAGGTTGAAAAACAGTGCACTAGGACAGTGTTTTTCAACCTTTTTTTGAGGCAAGGCACTTTTTTTTCATTGAAAAAATGCGGAGGCACACCACCAGCAGAAAACGTTCAAAAAATGAAACTTCACCAGGTCGCTGTGCCTTATTTTGAGTTTGTTGGTGTTTTCCTGTGTGTAGTGTTTTAATTCTTGTCTTGCGCTCCTATTTTGATGGCTTTTTCTCTTTTTTTGGTATTTTCCTGTAGCAGTTTCATGTCTTCCTTTGAGCGATATTTCCCGCATCTACTTTGTTTTAGCAATCAAGAATATTTCTAGGGATGTCCGATAATGGCTTTTGGCCGATATCCGATATTGTCCAACTCTTTAATTACCGATACCAATATCAACCAATATATATATACAGTTGTGGAATTAACACATTATTATGCCTAATTTGGACAACCAGGTATGGTGAAGATAAGGTCCTTTTTAAAAAAAATTAAAACAAAAGGTGAGTGCCCCTAAGAAAAGGAATTGAAGAACAAAACTAAAACTGAACTGGCTACAAAGTAAGCAAAAACAGAATGCTGGACGACAGCAAAAACTTACAGCGTGTGGAGCAGAGACGGCGTCCCACAAAGTGCATCCGTACATGACATGACAACAATGTCCACACAAAAAAAGACAGCAACAACTTAAATATTCTTGATTGCTAAAACAAAGCAGGTGTGGGGAATAGCGCTCAAAGGAAGACATGAAAACTGCTTGAGGTTTGAGAACTTCTGTTTTAAGTGACTTGATCTCAAATGAGCACTTCCTCAATATCCAAATGCTCGTCCAATGCAGTCGTGGGCCATGTTTGTTGTCGTCTAGACGCAGGGGTGTCAAACTCATCGCCACATCGCACATACGTCTGCCCTCAGAGGGCCGTTTGAAACAGGGAATATACATACAAACCCCGTTTCCATATGAGTTGGGAAATTGTGTTAGATGTAAATATAAACGAAATCCTTTTCAAGCCATATTCAGTTGAATATGCTACAAAGACAACATATTTGATGTTCAAACTGATAAACTTTATTTTTTTTGTGCAAATAATCATTAACTTTAGAATTTGACGCCAGCAACACGTGACAAAGAAGTTGGGAAAGGTGGCAATAAATACTGATAAAGTTGAGGAATGCTCATCAAACACTTATTTGGAACATCCCACAGGTGAACAGGCTAATTGGTGTGCCATGATTGGGTATAAAAGCAGCTTCCATGAAATGCTCAGTCATTCACAAACGAGGACGGGGCGAGGGTCACCACTTTGTCGACAAATGCGTGAGCAAATTGTTGAACGGTTTAAGAAAAACCTTTCTCAACCAGCTATTGCAAGGAATTTAGGGATTTCACCATCTACGCTCCGTAATATCATCAAAGGGTTCAGAGAATCTGGAGAAATCACTGCACGTAAGCAGCTAAGCCCGTGACCTTCCATCCCTCAGGCTGTACTGCATCAACAAGCGACATCAGTGTGTAAAGGATATCACCACATGGGCTCAGGAACACTTCAGAAACCCACTTGTCAGTAACTACAGTTGGTCGCTACATCTGTAAGTGCAAGTTAAACTCTCCTATGCAAGGCGAAAACCGTTTATCAACAACACCCAGAAACGCCGTCGGCTTCGCTCGGCCTGAGCTCATCTAAGATGGACTGATACAAAGTGGAAAAGTGTTCCGCGGTCTGACGAGTCCACATTTCAAATTGTTTTTGGAAACTGTGGACGTCGTGTCCTCCGGACCAAAGAGGAAAAGAACCATCCGGATTGTTGTAGGCGCAAAGTGTAAAAGGCAGCATGTGTGATGGTATGGGGGTGTATTAGTGCCCAAGACATGGGTAACTTACACATCTGTGAAGGCACCATTAATGCTGAAAGGTACATACAGGTTTTGGAGCAACATATGTTGCCATCCAAGCAACGTTACCATGGACGCCCCTGCTTATTTCATTTCATTAAAAAAAATAATTTTCAAGGTAAAAAATGATTTTCAAGGTACAAAAAAATTTTCAAGGTAAAATTTTTTTTTCAATGTAAAATTTATTTTTCAAGGTAAAAAATGATTTTCAAGGTACAAAAAAATTTTCAAGGTAACATTTTTTTTTCAAGGTAAAAATTTTTTTTTTCAAGGTAAAAAATGATTTTCAAGGTACAAAAAAATTTTCAAGGTAACATTTTTTTTTCAAGGTAACTTTTTTTTCAAGGTAAAAAATGATTTTCAAGGTACAAAATGATTTTCAAGGTACAAAAAAATTTTCAAGGTAAAATTTTTTTTTCAAGGTAAAAAAAAATTTTCAAGGTAAAAAATGATTTTCAAGGTACAAAAAAATTTTCAAGGTAAAATTTGTTTTCAAGGTAAATTTTTTTTTTTCAAGGTAAAAAATGATTTTCAAGGTACAAAAAAATTTTCCAGGTAAAATTTTTTTTTCAAAGTAAAAAATGATTTAAATTTTTTTATTTTATTTAAAAAAAAATGTTTTTAAATGTTTTTATTTTTTTTATTTTTTTTATTTATTTTATTTATTTTATTTATTTTATTTATTTTATTTATTTTATTTATTTTATTTATTTTATTTATTTTATTTATTTTATTTATTTTATTTTTTTATTTTTTTTATTTTGTAAAACTTTTTAAACTTTTTTTAAAAATTTTTTTATTTTTTAAAACAATTTAAAACAATTTTAAATGTTTTTAATTTTTTTAAACAATTTTAACAATTAACATTTTTTTTTAGGGTTAGGGTTAGGGTTAGGGTTAGGGTTAAGATTAGGGTTAGGGTTAGGGTTAGGGTAAAAAAATTAAAAAAAAATAGTTAAAAAAAGTTAAAAAAAAAAGTTTAAAAAAAAAGTTAAAAATATTTAAAAATATTTAAAAATATTTAAAACATTTAAAACATTTAAAAAAATAAAAATTTTTTTTTAATTTTTACAAAAATTAAATTAAAAAAAATAATAATAATAATTAAAAAATTTAAAAAAAAATGTTTTAAGTTAAAACATGATTTTCAAGGTAAAAAATGATTTTCAAGGTAAAAAAAAGTTTTCAAGGTAAAATGTTTTTTTCAAGGAAAAAATTATTTTCAAGGTACAAAAAAATTTTCAAGGTAAAATTTTTTTTTCAAAGTAAAATTATTTTTTCAAGGTAAAAAATGATTTTCAAGGTACTAAAAAATTTTCAAGGTAAAATTTTATTTTCAAGGTAAAAAATTTTTTTCAAGGTAAAAAATTATTTTTAAGGTACAAAAAAATTTTCAAGGTAAAATTTTTTTTTCAAGGTAAAAATTTTTTTCAAGGTAAAAAATGATTTTCAAGGTACAAAAACATTTTCAAGGTAATTTTTTTTTTTCAAGGTAAAAAATGATTTTCAATTTTTTTAAATTTAAAAAAAATGTTTTTAATGTTTTTTTTGTTTTTTTTGTTTTTTAATTTGTAACATTTTTTTAAAAAATTTTGAATTTATTTTAATTTTTTAAAACAATTTAAAACAATTTTAAATGTTTTTAATTTTTTTAAACAATTTTAACAATTAACATTTTTTTTTAGGTTAGGGTTAGGGTAAAAATTTTTTTTAAAAGTTAAAAAAAAGTTAAAAAAGTTTAAAAAAGTTTAAAAAAGTTTAAAAAAAGTTAAAAATATTTTAAAAATTTAAAAATATGTAAAACATTTTTTAACAAATTTAAAAAAAATTACAATTTAAAAAAAAATTAAAAAACTTAAAAAAATATTAAAAATTTAAAAAAAATGTTTTAAGTTAAAACATGATTTTCAAGGTAAAAAATGATTTTCAAGGTAAAAAAAATTTTTCAAGGTAAAAATTTTTTTTCAAGGTAAAAAATGATTTTCAAGGTACAAAAAAATTTTCAAGGTAAAAATTTTTTTTGTAGGTAAAAATTTTTTTTCAAGGTAAAAAATGATTTTCAAGGTACAAAAAACTTTTCAAGGTTAAATTTTTTTTTCAAGGTAAAATGTTTTTTCAAGGTAAAAAATGATTTTCAAGGTACAAAAAAATTTTCAAGGTAAAATTTTTTTTTCAAGGTAAAAAATGATTTTCAAGGTACAAAAAAATTTTCAAGGTAACATTTTTTTCAAGTTAAAAATGATTTTCAAGGTACAAAAAAATTTTCAAGGTAAAATTTTTTTTTGAAGGTAAAATTTTTTAAACTTTTTTTTAATTTTTTTTATTTTTTAAATAAATTTAAAACAATTTTTAATTTTTTTAATTTTTTTAAACAATTTTAACAATTAACATTTTTTTAGGGTTAGGGTTAGGGTTAGGGTTAGGGTTAAGATTAGGGTTAGGGTTAGGGTAATTTTTTTTAAAAGAAGTTAAAAAAAAGTTTAAAAAAAAGTTAAAAAAAAGTTTTTAAAAATGTTAAAAAAATTTAAAAATTAAAAAAAAATTTAAAAAAAATTTAAATTTTTTTTTTATTTTTTTATTTTTACAAAAATTAAAAAAAAAAATAAAAAAAATTATTAAAAATTTAAAAATTTAAAAATTACAAAAAAATGTTTTAAGTTAAAACATGATTTTCAAGGTAAAAAAAAAATTTCAAGGTAAAATGAAGCCACGTGTTACATCAACACACACAGTAAAAGAGTGCGGGTACTAGACTGGCCTGCCTGTAGTCCAGACCTGTCTCCCATTGAAAATGTGTGGCACATTATGAAGCCGAAAATACCACAACGGAGACCCCCGGACTGTTGAACAACTTAAGCTGTACATCAAGCAAGAATGGGAAAGAATTCCACCTGCGAAGCTTCAAAAATGTGTCTCCTCAGTTCCCAAACGTTTACTGAGTGTTGTTAAAAGGAAAGGCCATGTAACACAGTGGTGAACATGCCCTTTCCCAACTACTTTGGCACGTGTTGCAGCCACGAAATTCTAAGTTAATGATTATTTGCAAAAAAAAAATAAAGTTTATGAGTTTGAACATCAAATATGTTGTCTTTGTAGCATATTCAACTGAATATGGGTTGAAAATGATTTGCAAATCATTGTATTCCGTTTATATTTACATCTAACACAATTTCCCAACTCATGTGGAAACGGGGTTTCTATATTATATATCATTGCTTGAGACCAGTCCATATGCTAGATGTTTCTTAGTTTTTCTTGCTTGTTTTCAGCATAGCTATTTGTGTCGCAAACCGCGCATCTCTAGTACCTATAAAACATTTGAACCTAGTTTTATTTGGAAAAAAATGAATGAATGCAATATAATATGATTTGAGAACAAAGTGTACCAAATTGTACATAAAAAGTCAGGCTTTTGTCCACAGTGTCCAACAGTAAACGATGAACTAATGAGGCCTCAGGTGAGTCCTTATGTCTATTTCAGCTGTAAATAACAATATATTAATGATAAATGTCAGGCGACAGCAAGAACATAACACAATTAGCATTAGCGTTCAGTTCATTCGAGTTGAGACTACTAACTACACAAATGGTGTGTGACTTACTACTTCTACAGCTCGTAAACAACAAATAGTAAATATTTGCTGTGATTTACCTTCATTCCACTCGTTTACTGCCTCCTCTATTTCACATTTATCCTCAAACAACGTGGTCTCAGCAAGTGGCTAAGTACTAAATATTCCTCTGCGAATACGTTTGAAAGAGTCTGTCCACTTCTCGTAGCTCTGTGTATCGAAATGCAGCTTGTAGAAATGGAAAAAATTATATTAAAATATAAACACTGCAAGATTGTTGCACTAATCAGCGTTCTTCAGCGCAGTGTTTTTCAACACTAGTACTAGCCGTGAGATACAGTCTGGTGTGCCGTGGGAGATTATCTAATTTCACCTATTTGGGTTAAAATATTATTTGCAAACCAGTAATTATAGTCTGCATGTGAATAATGCTGTATAATAGACTGTATTTATGTTATTCACATGTGAATAATGCTGTATAATATACTGTATTTATATTATTCACATGTGAATAATGCTGTATAATAGACTGTATTTATATTATTCACATGTGAATAATGCTGTATAATAGACTGTATTTATATTGTTCACATGTGAATAATGCTCCATAATAGACTGTATTTATGTTATTCACATGTGAATAATGCTGTATAATAGACTGTATTTATGTTATTCACATGTGAATAATGCTGTATAATACACTGTATCTATATTATTCACATGTGAATAATGCTGTATAATAGACTGTATTTATGTTATTCACATGTGAATAATGCTGTATAATAGACTGTATTTATATTATTCACATGTGAATAATGCTGTATAATAGACTGTATTTATATTATTCACATGTGAATAATGCTGTATAATAGACTGTATTTATATTATTCACATGTGAATAATGCTGTATAATAGACTGTATTTATGTTATTCATATGTGAATAATGCTGTATAATAGACTGTATTTATATTATTCACATGTGAATAATGCTGTATAATAGACTGTATTTGTGTTATTCACATGTGAATAATGCTGTATAATAGACTGTATTTGTGTTATTCACATGTGAATAATGCTGTATAATGACAATATTATTCACATGTGAATAATGCCGTATAATAGACTGTATTTATATTATTCACATGTGAATAATGCTGTATAATAGACTGTATTTATATTATTCACATGTGAATAATGCTGTATAATAGACTGAATTTATATTATTCACATGTAAAAAATACCTAAGTGTTTATTGTCTATTGTGAGTGAACTGTGGTGCTGAATTTCCCCCAGGCATCAATAAAGTACTTTCTATTCTATTCTATTCTATCCTATTCTATTGTTGTTGTTGTTGTTGGTAGCAAGACCAAGGACTTGAAAGAGTTGATGGACGTTGACATCAAAGACATACCTTTGTCTCACACTTTCTCTGACGACCAGTCATATATGGAACTCCGCCCTGAACTTTCTTACCTCCCCCAACCCACACACACACACACACACACACACACACACACGCACACACACACACACACACACACACACCACACAGTACAAGTCTTTGCATGAATAATTAGCACACTTTCATTGTCCTTCCCCTTCTTTCTCAGTCCTCCACTTTTCTGTCCCAGACAGACACACCAGTTGTTGAGCTCAGGAGGTCACACACACCCACACACCCACACACACACACTCATCTGGGTTAGAATTGAGTAACCCAAATGGAAGTAATCCTGCACCCAGGATCCCCCACGTTGGCATGGTTACGCTCTCTCGGTAAGTGTCGGTGTCGTGTTCCGTGTTGTCGGTGGTGACGGTTGTGTTCTTTTTGCTTATTGACATATTCAGTTGTTGTGCAGAAATACGGGGAAACAACTACAAATGTGCGCTTCATTCACTAACTGTGTTAGAAAAAAGATCAATTAGAATAATACATAATTGTTAGATATAGAGAACATACAAAGTCTTTATTTATTGAAATCACAACGATTTGGTGCATTTGCAAACAGCTAAAATGATGTATAAAGTAGTGTTTTTCAAACTTTTTTGAGCCAAGGCACATTGTTTGCGTTGAAAAAAATGCGGAAAATCAGCAGAAATCATTAAAAAAACGATACTCAGTTGACAGTTAAAAGTCGTCGCAATTGTTGGATATGACTTTAAAGCATAACCAAGCATGCATCACTATAGCTCTTGTCTCAAAGTAGGTGTACTGTCACCACCTGTCACATCACACCCTGACTTATTTGGACTTTTTTTGCTGTTTTCCTGTGTGTAGTGTTTTACTTCTTGTCTTGCGCTCCTATTTTGATGGCTTTTTCTCCTTTTTTTTTGGTATTTTCCTGTTGTCATGTTTTGTTTTAGTCATGTTTTGTTTAGTTATTGAACTCTTTAGTTTCTGGCTTTTCACTCCCTTGTCTTGTTTCCATGATTACCCATTAGTTTCACCTGTTCCATGTTTGGACTCATTGTGCACTCTTGTTTGTCACCATAGCAACCCATTGTTTACAATCATGGCCACCAGCAGCGAGAGCGATTCGGACCGAGAAAGCGACGATTTCCCCATTAATTTGAGCGAGGATGAAAGATTTGTGGATGAGGAAAGTGAGAGTGAAGGACTAGAGGGCAGTGGGAGCGATTCAGATAGGGAAGATGCTGTGAGAGGCGGGTGGGACCTGATATTCAGCTGGGAATGACTAAAACAGTAAATAAACACAAGACATATATATACTCTATTAGCCACAACACAACCAGGCTTATATTTAATATGCCACAAATTAATCCCGCATAACAAACACCTCCCCCCTCCCGCCAATACAGTACCGTTCACCTCCCCAAAGTTCATACGGCACATATATTTCCCCAAAGTCCCCAAAGTTACGTACGTGACATGCACATAGCGGCACGCACGTACGGGCAAGCGATCAAATGTTTGGAAGCCGCAGCTGCATGCGTACTCACGGTACCGCGTCTGCGCATCCAACTCAAAGTCCTCCTGGTAAGAGTCTCTGTTGTCCCAGTTCTCCACAGGCCAATGGTAAAGCTTGACTGTCATCTTCCGGGAATGTAAACAATGAAACACCGGCTGTGTTTGTGTTGCTGCAGCCGGTCCGCAATACACCGCTTCCCACCTACAGCTTTCTTCTTTGCTGTCTCCATTGTTCATTGAACAAATTGCAAAAGATTCACCAACACAGATGTCCAGAATACTGTGGAATTTTGCGATGAAAACAGACGACTTAATAGCTGGCCACCATGCTGTCCCAAAATGTCCTCTACGATCCGTGACGTCACGCGCTGACGTCATCATACCGAGACGTTTTCAGCAGGATATTTCACGCAAAATTTAAAATTGCACTTTAGTAAGCTAACCCGGCCGTATTGCATACTTGCCAACCCTCCCGGATTTTCCGGGAGACTCCCGAAATTCAGCGCCTCTCCCGAAAACCTCCCGGGACAAATTTTCTCCCGAAAATCTCCCGAAATTCAGGCGGAGCTGGAGGCCACGCCCCCTCCAGCTCCATGCGGACCTGAGTGACGTGTTGACAGCCTGTTCACAACATTGCCGTAAACAGCAATGTTGTGACACTTTTAAACAGGACAATACTGCCATCTACTGTACATGCATATGTGACCCACCCATAATGTGTCACATTTTTGTGTTGATTTATTTATTTTATTTTGTGGTTTGAATTCGTTTTTGGAGCTGTCATTCCACATTTATCAGTATTCACATTGGTCAGTAGGGGGCAGTAGGGCGTTTCTTCCCAATTGAATGCTATCACCTGCAGACCGGAAGTGTCTTGTCATTCTGATGAGCGCGACCAGTCTGTGAACAATTGAAACGTCCTGTGTGCTTTTTCCTCCTGTATAACAGGTTAGTTTTGGTGAATCAACTCACTGAATAATATCCATGTGATCTTTATAAGTTTAAGTACACATTCTGATGGTGGAGCCCAACTCTAAAGTGTTTGTGAGTTGTAGTTTGTATTTGTGAATGAATCCAGTGCACAGCTGCAGTAATCAATACAAAAAGGCGACGTGAGTGCGCAATGTTTATATAGGAACTTCTGATCCTAATTCAGACTCCCAAATTAGAGCTCCCGTTTTCTTATTGATTTTATAATGTATATTTGTATAATGTGTGTGTTCTGAAATAGTGACAGAGAATAGAACAAGGATGGCCAATTCAACCCTTAACTCAACAATGAGTAGATGAGTGTCGTGTGTGTGTATATGTGTAAATAAATGAACACTGAAATTCAAGTAATTCTTTATATATATATATATATATATATATATATATATATATATATATATATATATATATATATATGTAAAAAAAAAAAAAAAAATATATATATATATAGCTAGAATTCACTGAAAGTCAAGTATTTCTTATATATATATATATATATATATCTTAACCACGCCCCCAACCACGCCCCCCCGCCCCACCCCCGACCAGAGCAGTTTAGTGCAGTTTCGGGTGCTGCTTTACCAGCTAGTCAGTTTCTGGGGGGGTGTGACGTCTCAGATACGTGTCATGTTAAGAGGTGCAAAGATCAGCACCTGGCAACAAAGCACCTCCTCTTCCTCTCAACGCAAACAAGGCTTCTCCGGAAGAAGGAAATGTCCGAGTTTATGAGCTGGCAGGATCTTCTTACCTGATGTGTATTTTTTTTTCCTCCCTTGCAGCGGTGTCCAACCTGGATGAGGAGAGCAAGTGGACGGTTCACTACACAGCTCCATGGCACCAGCAGGAGAACGTCTTCTTGCCGGGCTCCCGGCCGTCCTGCGTGGAGGACCTCCACCGCCAGGCCAAAGTCAACCTGAAGAGCGCTCTGCGAGGTAAGCGTCATTAAGCCAAGCCGGAGTCTGCGGTGCGTTCAAGTGCAACTTTGAAGCGACGGCATGTCATTCGCGGAAGGTCACAGCGTTAGTGTCAAATTATTTTATGCACATTATTAAGCACTTTATTTTGTAGGTCGAAGCATTAATGTTAAAAAAAGAAATACTGCAAATCCAATTTTGGTGGTCTTGTTTCAAGCAGGTGCTAAATTCACGTCATAATACATATTCTATAATAATAATAATAGATTTTTATTTGTAAAAACCACTTTACATTGAGTAAACAGTGTATTAAAAAAAAAAATACTAATAATAATAATAAAAATAATAAAAAAATAAAAATAAAATAAAAACTAGAACAGCAAAATAGCTAAAATTAGTATGCATATATCTACACTGCAAAAAGTCAGTGTTCAAAAACAAGAAAAAAAATATCAAAAATGAGGGGTATTTTACTTGAACTAAGCAAAATTATCTGTCAATAGAACAAGAAAATTTGGCTTGTCAAGACTTTCCAAAACAAGTCAAATTAAAGCTGCAAGCAGCATTGGTCGGGCCCGCATATTTGGCAGGTGCTAGTCCTAAGTGTCCCAATACTTTTGTCCAGTTTTATTCCTAATTTGTCCTAATACTTTTGTCAAGTTGTAGGATTGGAATTGGGGGTTAAATCACCAAAAATGATTCCCGGGCGCGGCCACCGCTGCTGCTCACTGCTCCCCTCACCTCCCAGGGGGTGATAAAGGGTGATGGGTCAAATGCAGAGAATAATTTCGCCACACCTCGTGTGTGTGTGACAATCATTGGTACTTTAACTTTTAACTTTAGTCCTAAGTGTCCCAATACTTTTATCCAGTGTAAGTGTCCCAATACTTTTGGCCAGTGGTAGTCCAAAATGTCCCAATACTTTTTTCCAGTCGTAGTCCTAAGTGTCCCAATACTTTTGTCCCGCGGTAGTCCGAAGTTTCCCATTACTTTTGTTAAGTTTTAGTCCTAAATGTCCCAATATTTTTGTCAAGTTTTAATACTAAAAGTCCCAATGTTTTTGTCTAGTTGCAGTCCTAAGTATCCCAAAACTTTTGTTCAGTTGTAGTCCTAAGTGTCCCAATACTTTTGTCCAGTTGTAGTCCTAAGTGTCCCAATACTTTTGGCCAGTGTAAGCGTCCCAATACTTTTGTCCAGTGGTGGTCCGAAGAGTTCCAATACTTTTGTCAAGTTTTAGTCCCAAGTGGCCCAATACTTTTGTCAAGTTTTAGTCCTAAGTGTCCCAATACTTTTGTCCAGTTTTAGTCATAAGTGTCCAAAACTTTTGTCCAGTTTTAGTCCTAAGTGTCCCAATACTTTTGTCAAGTTGTAGTCCTAAGTGTCCCAATACTTTTGTCCAGTGTAAGTGTCCCAATACTTTTGTCCAGTGTAAGTGTCCCAATACTTTTGTCAAGTGGAAGTCCTAAGTATCCCAATACTTGTGTCTACGTTTAGTCCGAAGTGTCCCAATACTTTTGTTCAGTGGTCGTCATAAATGTCCCAATACTTTTGTCAAGTTGTAGTCCTAAGTGTCCCAATACTTTTGTCCAGTGTAGGTGTCCCAATACTTTTGGCCAGTTGTCGTCATAAGTGTCCCAATACTTTTGTCCAGTGGTAGTCATAATTGTCCCAATAATTTTGTCAAGTTGTAGTCCCAAGTGTCCCAATACTTCTGTCCAGTGGTAGTCATAAGTGTCCCAATACTTTTGTCTACTTGTAGTCCGAAGTGTTCCAAGACTTTTGTCTAGTGTACCTACCTTGTCTGCATTGTGTGGGCACGCTGGTGCATCCTGCTTTTAAGCAGCCATCTTGAAATAACATCAGCGCAGCAGCATCAGCATAGCGGTTCTTTGAAGGGTCGTAAAATCAAAACCGGAGCAGGTATCAAAACTTTTTCGATAACTTTTAATCAGAAGGGTTCAATCTCTCTCCTGTGCTAGTTTGAAGCCGACACGACAAACGCGCTCAAAGGAGATGATGTTTGAAAAAAGGCGAGCGGTTTTTACAAAACTTTTGTTTTGAAGGGGGAATTGCAAACTTCCTGTTGGTTTTTGCTGGGGGTTGTCAATATATGAAATGTAGGTCTAAGTAAGACCTACATAGTTTTCTTACAAAACTGTGACTTTTGTCGAGTAAACTCACGACTCTTTTCATAAAATTGCCAAAATCTTAAGCTTTTCTTGTAAAACTGCGACTGTTATTGAGTACAATTCCAACTTTTATCATAATATTGCACAAATGTTCAGTTTTTCTCGTAAAATTTCGACTTGCGTTGAGTAATATTACGACTTTCTTTATTAACACGGCCAAAATTCTAAGTTTTTTCTTGTGAAATTGTAAACTTTTTCTTGTGAAATTCCAACTCTTTTTTTAACAACAAGCTTTTTTATATGTGCATAGTATGTCTCTAAGACATTCCTACTTGAAGTTTCAGGCAGTTTTGTCTGAGTTTTCTTCCTAGGAGCAGTTGTGTCTGTGTTTTCTTCCTAGGGGGCGCTAGAGCGCAATTTTGAGTTTTGGGGTTGGGTTTTTTATTAGATCTCAATTTCTGTCAGTCCTGATGTGTGTGTCCAGTTTGGTGAGTTTTGAAGCATGTTAAGGGGGTCGAATTACAGCTCAAAGAGGCAAAAGTGACTAATTTTAGTAAACTTGTGTTCTGAAGGGGGAATTGCCAACTTCCTGTTGAATTTTGCTGAAGGATGTCAATGTATGAAATCTAGTTCTAAGTCAGACCTACATAGAGGTTTTTGTTTCATGTCTCCACGACATTTCTACCGGAAGTTACAAGCAGTTTTGTCTGTGTTTTTTCCTAGGGGGCGCTAGAGCGCAATTTTGAGTTTTGGGGTTGGGTTTTTTATTAGATCTCAATTTCTGTCAGTCCTGATGTGTGTCCCCAGTTTGGTGAGTTTTGAAGCATGTTAAGGGGGTCAAATTACAGCTCAAATAGGCAAAAGTGACTAATTTTAGTAAACTTGTGTTCTGAAGGGGGAATTGCCAACTTCCTGTTGAATTTTGCTGAAGGATGTCAATGTATGAAATCTAGGTGTAAGTCAGACCTGCATAGAGGTTTTTGTTTCATGTCTCCACGACATTTCTACCGGAAGTTACAAGAAGTTTTGTCTGTGTTTTCTTCCTAGGGGGCGCTAGAGCGCAATTTTGAGTTTTGGGGTTGGGTTTTTTATTAGATCTCAATTTCTGTCAGTCCTGATGTGTGTGTCCAGTTTGGTGAGTTTTGAAGCATGTTAAGGGGGTCAAATTACAGCTCAAATAGGCAAAAGTGACTAATTGTAGTAAACTTGTGTTCTGAAGGGGGAATCGCCAACTTCCTGTTGAATTTTGCTGAAGGATGTCAATGTATGAAATCTAGGTCTAAGTCAGACCTACATAGAGGTTTTTGTTTCATGTCTCTACGACATTCCATACCGGAAGTTACAAGCAGTTTTGTCTGTGTTTTTTCCTAGGGGGCGCTAGAGCGCAATTTTGAGTTTTGGGGTTTGTTTTTTTATTAGATCGCAATTTTTGCCAGTCCTGATGTGTGTGTCCAGTTTGGTGAGTTTTGAAGCATGTTAAGGGGGTCAAATTACAGCTCAAAGAGGCAAAAGTGACTAATTTTAGTAAACTTGTGTTCTGAAGGGGGAATTGCCAACTTCCTGTTGAATTTTGCTGAAGGAAGTTGATGTATGAAATCTAGGTCTAAGTCAGACCTACAAAGAGGTTTTTTGTTTCATGTCTCTACGACATTCTTTCCGGAAGTTACAAGCAGTTTTGTCTGTGTTTTTTCCTAGGGGGCGCTAGAGCGCAATTTTGAGTTTTGGGGTTTGGCTTTTTTATTAAATGGCAAATTTCGCCAGTCCTGATGTGTGTGTCAAATATGGTGAGTTTTGAAGCACGTTAAGGGGGTAAAATTACAGCTCAAAGAGGCGGCGGAATAATAATAATAAAATCTTACAAATACAATAGGGTCCTCTGTCCCAATGGGACATTGCGGTCCCTAATTAAAGCTGCAAGCAGCGATGGACGGGGCCGACTTTGACGGCACATAAAATCCGAACCGGAGCAGTAGTTAAAACTCTTTGGTCAACTTTTAATCAGAAGGGTTCAATCCCTCTCCTGTGCTAGTTTGAAGCCGACACGACAAACGCGCTCAGAGGAGATAATGTTTGAAAAAAGGTGACCGGTTTTTACAAAACTTTTGTTTTGAAGGGGGAATTGCAAACTTCCTGTTGGTTTTTGCTGGGGGTTGTCAATATATGAAATGTAGGTCTAAGTGAGACCTACATAGAGGTTTTTGTTTCATGTCTCTACGACATTCCTACTTGAAGTTACAGGCAGTTTTGTCTGAGTTTTCTTCCTAGGGGGCGCTAGAGCGCAATTTTGAGTTTTAGGGTTGGCTTTTTTATTAAATGGCAAATTTTGCCAGTCCTGATGTGTGTGTCAAATATGGTGAGTTTTGAAGCATGTTAAGGGGGTCAAATTACAGCTCAAAGAGGCAAAAGTGACTAATTTTAGTAAACTTGTGTTCTGAAGGGGGAATTGCCAACTTCCTGTTGAATTTTGCTGAAGGATGTCAATGTATGAAATCTAGGTCTAAGTCAGACCTACATAGAGGTTTTTGTTTCATGTCTCCACGACATTTCTACCGGAAGTTACAAGCAGTTTTGTCTGTGTTTTTTCCTAGGGGGCGCTAGAGCGCAATTTTGAGTTTTGGGGTTGGGTTTTTTATTAGATCTCAATTTCTGTCAGTCCTGATGTGTGTGTCCAGTTTGGTGAGTTTTGAAGCATGTTAAGGGGGTCAAATTACAGCTCAAAGAGGCAAAAGTGACTAATTTTAGTAAACTTGAGTTCTGAAGGGGGAATTGCCAACTTCCTGTTGAATTTTGCTGAAGGATGTCTATGTATGAAATCTAGGTCTAAGTCAGACCTAGATAGAGGTTTTTGTTTCATGTCTCCACGACATTCCTACCGGAAGTTACAAGCAGTTTTGTCTGTGTTTTTTCCTAGGGGGCGCTAGAGCGCAATTTTGAGTTTTGGGGTTGGGTTTTTTATTAGATCTCAATTTCTGTCAGTCCTGATGTGTGTGTCCAGTTTGGTGAGTTTTGAAGCATGTTAAGGGGGTCGAATTACAGCTCAAAGAGGCAAAAGTGACTAATTTTAGTAAACTTGTGTTCTGAAGGGGGAATTGCCAACTTCCTGTTGAATTTTGCTGAAGGATGTCAATGTATGAAATCTAGGTCTAAGTCAGACCTAGATAGAGGTTTTTGTTTCATGTCTCTACGACATTCCTACTGGAAGTTACAAGCAGTTTTGTATGTGTTTTTTCCTAGGGGGGCGCTAGAGCGCAATTTTGAGTTTTGGGGTTGGGTTTTTTATTAGATCTCAATTTCTGTCAGTCCTGATGTGTGTGTCCAGTTTGGTGAGTTTTGAAGCATGTTAAGGGGGTCGAATTACAGCTCAAAGAGGCAAAAGTGACTAATTTTAGTAAACTTGTGTTCTGAAGGGGGAATTGCCAACTTCCTGTTGAATTTTGCTGAAGGATGTCAATGTATGAAATCTAGGTCTAAGTCAGACCTAGATAGAGGTTTTTGTTTCATGTCTCTACGACATTCCTACTGGAAGTTACAAGCAGTTTTGTCTGTGTTTTTTCCTAGGGGGCGCTAGAGCGCAATTTTGAGTTTTGGGGTTGGGTTTTTTATCAGATCTCAATTTCTGTCAGTCCCGGTGTGTGTGTCCAGTTTGGTGAGTTTTGAAGCATGTTAAGGGGGTAAAATTACAGCTCAAAGAGGCGGTCCCTAATTAAAGCTGCAAGCAGCGATGGACGGGACCGACTTTGACGGCACATAAAATCCAAACCGGAGCAGTAGTTAAAACTCTTTGGTCAATTTTTAATCAGAAGGGTTCAATCTCTCTCCTGTGCTAGTTTGAAGCCGACGCGACAAACGCGCTCAGAGGAGATAATGTTTGAAAAAAGGCGAGCGGTTTTGAAGGGGGAATTGCAAACTTCCTGTTGGTTTTTGCTGGGGGTTGTCAATATATATATATATATATATTGTGTTTATTTCATGCCACAGTTTCATAAGTTCTCTACGTCCATAGTCTATGCTAAGTATTTACTTTAACTCCCAAGTGCGATCAGCGCCTTGTGCTTTCGCCTTGTTTTCCGTTTTTGTACCTTTTTGAGTTTTGAGAATTAAATCATGTTTTTACCTCCCGGAATAGTCCGTTTGCATCCTGGGAGAACAAACCTCGCAGCAAGCTGCAACAGACTGTATATATCGGTATCGGTTGATATCGGAATCGGTAATTAAGAGTTGGACAATATCGGATATCGGCAAAAAAGCCATTATCGGACATCTCTAATTATTATTATTTTATGTGGCCCGCGAAAGCCTGGAAATAATATGCCTTAATAAAATGCTTAATCGTCCATCCATCCATTATCTACCGCTTGCCCCTTTTCTTACTAAATATATTTCTTCTTTCCCTTTTGACATTAAAAATCATGTACTGCATCTTTTCAAATTCAACATTATCACAATCCAAATATTCCCAAAGATAAATACTGTACTTAGTTATCTGCTTGACTTATGATTGCAAAACAAATTATCAATTAAATTGTAGACTGTAAAATTTGACAATAGATTTTACGGTTAAATTCCGCCGACTGAGTTTTTTTTTACCGTTTAATCAACTTTGGTACTGTTTTTTTTTTTCTATATACAGTAAGACACTAAAACATAAAAAACCTTAAAACAACAAGATTTTACGGTAAAAAAATAAAAATAAATAAATAAAAAAGGCAGCTCTGTTGCTTGAATTTTACCGCTAAAAACAGTGCTTAAAAACCTTTCTTTAAAAAAAAAAAAAGCCTTTTTATAGATATATGCAAACTAGTTTTTATTTTTATTTATTTTTATTATTATTATTATTTATTTATTTTGAATACACTGTAGCACTTTGAGGTTGTTTGCTCAATGTAAAGTGCTTTTTACAAATAACATCTATTATTATTATTATTATTATTATTATTGGTATTGTTTTTCCATTCCATTCCATTTATTCCCTTTTTTTTATATGCTGTAAAAAAACAAAAAAAACACTGCTTTTATTGTGAAATTCTGGTGACTGAGCTGCCAGCTTTTAAAGTAAAATTATATATTTTTTGCAGCTTATATAGAAAAATATATTGTTAATGTATTATATATATATATATACTGTATATGCATGTATATTCATATATTACTCAGTGTTAAAAGCGGCCCTCTGAGGGCAACCATAACTCCGATGGGGCCCTCAATGAAAAGGAGTTTAACACCCTGGATATGACAACATTATACAAACCCCGTTTCCATATGAGTTGGGAAATTGTGTTAGACGTAAATATAAACGGAATACAATGATTTGCAAATCCTTTTCAACCCATATTCAGTTGAATATGCTACAAAGACAACATATTTGATGTTCAAACTCATAAACTATTTTTTTTTTTGCAAATAATCATTAACTTTAGAATTTGATGCCAGCAACACGTGACAAAGAAGTTGGGAAAGGTGGCAATAAATACTGATAAAGTTGAGGAATGCTCATCAAACACTTACCGTATTTTCCGCACTATAAGGCGCACCTACAAACCACACATTTTCTCAAAAGCTGACAGTGCGCCTTATAACCCGGTGCGCTTTATATATGGATAAATATTAAGATTCATTTTCATAAAGTTTCGGTCTCGTAACTACGGTAAACAGCCGCCATCTTTTTCCCCGGTAGAACAGGAAGCGCTTCTTCTTCTACGCAAGCAACCGCCAAGGTAAGCACCCGCCCCCATAGAACAGGAAGCGCTTCTTCTTCTACTGTAAGCAACCACCCGCCCGCGTAGAAGAAGAAAAAGCGCGCGGATATTACCGTACGTTTCATTTCCTTTGTGTGTTTACATCTGTAAAGACCACAAAATGGCTCCTACTAAGCGTCAGGGATCCGGTTCATGAAAAGACGCAATCTCTCCATCCGCACACGGATTACTATTTCACAGCAACTGATATTCCTGTGAACCGCACTGTGGATACAACGGGAGCACGTACGGTGAATATTCGCACCACAGGGAATGAGAAGTCATCCTTCACTGTGGTTCTAGCTTGCCATGCTAATGGCCAGAAACTTCCACCCATGGTGATATTCAAAAGGAAGACCTTGCCAAAGGAGACCTTTCCAGCCGGCGTCATCATAAAAGCTAACTCGAAGGGATGGATGAAGAAAAGATGAGCGAGTGGTTAAGGGAAGTTTACGCGAAGAGGCCGGGTGGCTTTTTTCACGCAGCTCCGTCCATGTTGATATACGACTCCATGCGCGCCCACATCACGCTGGTTTTTAATATATTATTAAAGTTTGACTGACCTATCTGACTGTTTTTTTGACATTCCTTTAGCGCAGTTAGATGCGGCTTACAACACGGGGCGTCTTATAGGTGGACAAAGTTTTGAAATATGCCGTTCATTGAAGGCGCGGCTTATAACCCAGGGCGCCTTATGGTGCGGAAAATACGGTAACTTTATAATTTGATGCCAGCAACACGTGACAAAGAAGTTGGGAAAGGTGGCAATAAATACTGATAAAGTTGAGGAATGCTCATCAAACACTTATTTGGAACATCCCACAGGTGAACAGGCTAATTGGGAACAGGTGGGTGCCATGATTGGGTATAAAAGTAGATTCCATGAAATGCTCAGTCTTTCACAAGAAAGGATGGGGCGAGGGTCACCACTTTGTCAACAAATGCGTGAGCAAATTGTTGAACAGTTTAAGAAAAACCTTTCTCAAGCAGCTATTGCAAGGAATTTAGGGATTTCACCATCTACGGTCCGTAATATCATCAAAGGGTTCAGAGAATCTGGAGAAATCACTGCATGTAAGTAGCTAAGCCAGTGATCTTCGATCCCTCAGGCTGTACTGCATCAACAAGCGACATCAGTATGTAAAGGATATCACCACATGGGCTCAGGAACACTTCAGAAACCCACTGTCAGTAACTACAATTGGTCGCTACATCTGTAAGTGCAAGTTAAAGCTCTACTATGCAAAGCGAAAGCCATTTATCAACAACACCCAGAAACGCCGCCGGCTTCTCTGGGCCCGAGATCATCTAAGATGGACTCATGCAAAGTGGAAAAGTGTTCTGTGGTCTGACGAGTCCACATTTCAAATTGTTTTGGGAAATATTCGACATCGTGTCATCCGGACCAAAGGGGAAGCGAACCATCCAGATTGTTATCGACGCAAAGTGTAAAAGGCAGCATGTGTGATGGTATGGGGGTGCATTAGTGCCCAAGACATGGGTAACTTACACATCTGTGAAGGCACCATTATAGCTGAAAGGTACATACAGGTTTTGGAACAACATATGCGCCGTCTTTTTCATGGACGCCCCTGCTTATTTCAGCAAGACAATGCCAAGCCACATTCAGCACGTGTTACAACAGCGTGGCTTCGTAAAAAAAGAGTGTGGGTACTTTTCTGGCCCGCCTGCAGTCCAGACCTGTCTCCCATTGAAAATGTGTGGCGCATTATGAAGCGTAAAATACGACAGCGGAGACCCCCGGACTGTTGAACGACTGAAGCTCTACATAAAACAAGAATGGGAAAGAATTCCACTTTCAAAGCTTCAACAATTAGCTTCTTCAGTTCCCAATCGTTTACTGAGTGTTGTTAAAAGGAAAGGCCATGTAACACAGTGGTGAACATGCCCTTTCCCAACTACTTTGGCACGTGTTGCAGCCATGAAATTCTAAGTTAATTATTATTTGCAAAAAAAAAAAATGTTTATGAGTTTGAACATCAAATATGTTGTCTTTGTAGTGCATTCAATTGAATATGGGTTGAAAAGGATTTGCAAAAAAAATTGTTTATATTTACATCTAACACAATTTCCCAACTCATATGGAAACAGGGTTTGTATGTATGAATGAGGTAGATCCCCCTTGTCATGTCTGTGTGATCAGGTTTTATTTTTGGACTTTTTGTGCACTTTTGTTTTGTTTTGTCACCATAGTTACCCATTAGTTTCACCTGTCATGTCACGCACCTGTTTTGAGTCACGCACCTGTTGTTAATCATGTCCATAGTATTTAAGTTCATTCATTTTCTGTTGTTCGTCCTGACGACCTCACACCACATTTATGCTCTGTCCATTTTTTCATGTCCATCGTTCACGCTGCTCCTTTTTTGTCCATGCCAAGTAAGTTTTCTTTATTCAAGTATTGCAAGTTTTGTTTAATTGTTCATAGTTTATTCTCCGCCACTGTGCGCGCTTTTTGTTTGATCCTTTTTTTTTTTGTATTTATAGTTAATAAATAAATCATGTACCTTCATTCCCGTCTCGCCCGTGCCAACTTTCCGTTGCATCCCGGAAAAGCACACACCCCCGGACCAAGTCTTGACACCCCTTGACTTGGTCAATTGAAAAGTAGCTCACCTGCAGAAAAAGTGTGGCCTCCCCTGCCCTAAAGTAAGCATTTTCAAGCAAAAAAAAAAGGCTAAATGTATAAAAATATCAATATTAAAGTAGTATCGGCCACTAGATGAGACCAAACCAATCAGCTCATGCAGTTCAGTATTACTCTGGCAGCATTACAAAATAATATAATAGATTAAAAGAGTGTAAAGGTGACTAAAGTATGTTATCTCATGTCTAGAGGGCTCTTATAACATTGATTGTTTTTTTATAAGGCAGTTTTTGAAAATATTTAATCCCTACTTTGCGGAAATTCATTATTGCAGTCATGTCCGGAACCAATTAACAGCGATAAAAAAGGCATTACTGTACACCCCTAACATGTAATTTTTTTTTTTTTTGGGGGGGGGGGATAATTTATCATTTAGTCGTTGATTTTAATAGATGAAGTAGAATGTTTACACACATTGTTTGTTTATTGACAACAATGCAAGCAGATGTGTTTGTGTTTAACAACACAAGCGTGTGAGATCCTTCTGAGTGTGCTACACCCACACAGGAAGGCTCCATACCCTTTTTCCAAATAAGGGCAACTGTAAAAAAAAAAAAAAAATCATTAGGAGCAGTAAAAGATGAAATAGTCACGGCTGTTGTTTTACACGTCAGTAGATAAAAGATAAAGGACGTCGTCGCACAGACGCACACATTGTTTAGTTTCCTGTGCGATATCCACGTGTACACAAACACCACCTGGGATTAAGTAAGACCCCCACCTCCCTCTGTCATCGCCACCCAGCCCCAGGGGTCCCCACTGAAAGGCAACAGGTGTCAGATGTGTGAGCACCTGTGCTGCGTGGATGTGACACTCTGTCTGCTTGTGTGTGTGTGTGTGTGTGTGTGTGTGTGTGTGTGTGTGTGTGTTAGTGTTAAAAGGTTACTCCACTCCCAGGAAGTGAAGGGTGCAGGGGACAGAAACACACACACGCACACACACACACACTAGAGATGCGCGGATAGGCAATTATTTCATCCGCAACCGCATCAGAAAGTCGTCAACCATGTTAGATCCACCCGATGTAACATTTGATCAGAACCGCACCCGCCCGCACCCGCCCGTTGTTATATATCTAATATAGACGATGCAAGGCATTAGTGAGGTTATAAAGCTTTTGCCTGTTAAAGAAAGGAGACTGATCCAATGCAGCACAGACATTTGCGTGCCACGCTGTCACGACCCAGACGCACACCAGTGCGCAATCATATGGGAGCCGCGCTGAGCGCACCTCCAAGCGCGTCTCGCTGCCGGCGACGGCCGGGTATGGGCCCGACGCTCCAGCGCCGTCCATTTTCAGGGCTAGTTGATTCGGCAGGTGGGTTGTTACACACTCCTTAGCGGGTTCCGACTTCCATGGCCACCGTCCTGCTGTCTATATCAACCAGGGTGAGCCCCACCCCTTTCGTGAGCGCACTGCGCGCGGAGTGACCCCTGTGTTACGCGCCCCCGGCAACAGGGGTGGCGGGCAGGTAAGCTGCTTACTTGCTGCGCGTGACGCCGGCCGCGGCGAAGGCGGACGAGGCGGGGTGTCGGTGCGGTGGGCGCGGTGGTGACCCTGGACGTGCGTCGGGCCCTTCTCGCGGATCGCCTCAGCTACGGCTCCCGGTGGGGCCCTCTCGGGGGAAGGGGCCTCGGTCCCGGACCCCGGCGAGGCGTCCCTTCTCCGCTCCGTAAAAGTGTCCATCTCTTTTTTTTTTTTTCTTCTGTTGTGGCATATGCTGCAGGTGTTACTATAAAACAAGACAAGACGAGACAAAACACACACACACACACACACACACACACACACACACATACACACACACACAGGCCCAAACACTCTCTGACCATACACCTCTCTCCCATCGCTCTGTGCTTAGGGCATCACTCTCTTTCCTCCTCGTACTTCTTCAGTACTTCTTTTTTAAACAGTCTTTTAAATGTAATCATGTTAGAACAGGTTTTTAACTCGTCCCCTAAGTTGTTCCACAGACTGACTCCACGCACTGAAATGCACATTGATTTTAAAGTTGTTCTAAATTTAGGCAAATATAATTTGTTGTTTCCTCTTAGACTGTAACTATGGTGAGCATCTCTATCCTGGAATAGGTTTTGTATATTGGATGGTAGAGAGTTTTGGGATGCCCTAAACATAATTTGAGCAGTTTTAAAATTGATCACATCGTGCAGTTTAAGTTGCTTTAACTCCATGAATAGTGGATTTGAATGATGTAAGTAGTGAACATTGGACACAATCCTAATGGCCTTTTTCTGCAGAGTGACTAAAGGCTGTAGATGGGATTTATAACAATTTCCCCAGACTTCAACACAATAGTTTAGATATGACATAATAAATGAATGGTACAATAAAAGCAGAGCATTGGTGTTCAATAAATGACATGATCTCCTCATCATTCCAACACATTTAGCAACTTTTGTCCTCAGGTAATTTATATGAGGCTTCCATGATATATTTTCATCTATTACCACTCCTAAGAATGAATTTTGTTGAACATATTCTATTGGTGTATCATCGATAACAATCCTGATGGGTATTTCACTTTTGCGATTGCTAAAGAGCATGATTTTGGTCTTCTTTAAATTGAGAGACAATTTGTTGGTATTAAACCAAGTTTTTAACTTGATCATCTCCTCAGTTACAGAGGCCAGAAGTTGCTTCAGGTCGTCACCTGCACATGTAATGGTTGTATCGTCAGCAAAGAGGATGAACTTCAGCAGTGTTGATACTTTACATATTTCATTGATATACATTATAAATAGTGTGGGTCCCAGTATCGACCCCTGGGGGACTCCACAGGTTATGTTCATGAGTGTAGATTGATGTTGGTCGATCTGAACAATCTGCTGTCTCTCATTCAAGTAGCTCTTCAGCCATTTCCCTGCCACTCCCCTTATGCCATAGTTTTCCAGTTTGTTTACCAAAATCTGGTGATCAATGGTATCGAAAGCCTTTTGCAGGTCAATAAAAATTCCTAAAACAAATTTGTTTTTCTCGATACCATTAGTAATGTTCTCTATTAGATCACTTAAAGCTAATGAAGTTGACCTATTTTGTCGGAACCCATATTGACAATCAGATAATAATGTGTGTTTTTCAATGAAGCCACGAAGTCTATTATCAAATAATTTTTCCAAAATTTTTGACAACTGTGGCAGAAGGGAGACGGGCCGGTAATTTGTGAAGTGGTGTTTGTCTCCAGATTTGAAGATGGGGATGACTTTTGAGAGTTTCATTTGTGAAGGAAATTGTCCAAGTTGAAAAGATAAATTGCAGATGTATGTGAATGGTTTGATGATTTCTTCCGCTACATTCCGGACCGTCCTCATGTCGAGGTCATAAATGTCACGTGATGTTTTGTTCTTGCTTTTATGAATAATCTCTAAAACTTCCTTTTCGACAGTCGGAGTAAGGAACATCGAGTAAGGATTTTTTCCAATAAGTTCCATAGGCTGTACATCATTAATTGGGATTTTTTTTGCCAGCTCAGGCCCAACTTTAACAAAAAACATATTGAAGCCGTCAGCAATCATCTTCTTGTCACTTATGATTTGGTCGTTCTCAACAAAAAACTCTGGATAACAAGGACTGTTTGAACCATGCCCAATAATTGTATTTAATACCTTCCAAATTCCCTTTATATCACTTTTCTTTTGGATTAATAGTTTGGTGGTGTATTCTTTTCTGCTTGCTCTTAATATGCTGGTTAATTTATTTTTATATGTTTTGTACTTTTGTTCTGTTTCTATGGTTTGATGCCTAAAAAAAGTCCTATATAAATAATTTTTCTTTTTGCAAGCGTTCGCAAGCCCTTTAGTTATCCATGGAGTTTTTGTGGAGTTAGTTATAGTGCATTTTTTGATGGGGCAGTGTGTATCATAAAGTGAGAAAAAAATGTCATGAAATAAATTATAAGCTGCATTTATATCTGACGTTTGAAAAACAGAATCCCAGTTGTGTTTTGCTAAATCATTCTTTAGTGCTGTTAATGATCTTTCTGTTGTGTCTCTACGATAATATTCACTATTTACAGGTTTGGATGTTTTGCAGTTAATATTGTACACCATGAACACGGGTAAATGATCACTGACGTCACTCACTAACAAGCCTCCAGTTACAGTCTGATCTACAATGTTACAAAATATGTTGTCAATAAGTGTCGTGCTGTGTGTTGTGATTCTAGTGGGTCGTGTGATCAGTGGGAATAAGCCCATGGAGAACATGGTGTCAATAAATTTTGCTGTGTGTTTGTGTTTATTAGGATTCAAAAGGTTGATATTAAAGTCACCACATACTATATATTTTTTGTTTCTCTTAAATAATTTTTCCATCCATTCATTAAATATTTTTAAGTCGGATCCTGGTGTTCTATAAACGCAGCTTACAATAATGTGTTTCCTATTTGAAAATGATAATTCTACAGTGACGCATTCGAAGAGTTCCTCAACAGTTAAACACATATCAGTTACAATACTACAGCTGATATTTTTGTCCACATACAGAGCCACACCTCCTCCTCTCTTATTTTTACGGTTGGTGCAAAACATTTCATACCCATTTAATTCAAACTCATTACTTGTATTCTCATTCATCCATGTCTCTGAAATACCTATAATATTAAATGGAGATTTGAACTGATTCAAATAGTCCTGGATATCATCAAAATGAGAATATAGACTCCTGCTATTAAAATGTACTAGAGATATGTTTTTATCTTGCATAAATGTTTTATCAAATGTGACGTCAGTATAATATAAACAATCATTGTTGGTGTTTTGAGGAGCATTTCTATCTGGATCCATTTCGCTCATAAATCTTTGTGATTTGTAGTTGATGTGGTCTGAGAAACTGATCGATTCCAAATTGTGGGAGTTTATCAAATCTTCATTCTCCTCTATTTCAGAGGAGAATTCACTATCAGAACTATCCATATAGTGTTATTTCAGAAACATGAAAGGAAGAAGAGGGTGTGTGATCATGGTCAGATAAATCATTCCTCTGTTCATGAAACATGAACAAGAGAAGAGGGCATATGGTCAAAGACTGTGGGCCACAGACACACAACACAAACGTGCACACAACTGGACCATTCAAGCAAACACATAAACAATCTCTCATCCACACACACACAAACATACACTCGTACACTGCAGGCAATAAAATAAACATGGAAAACAAAAAAACAAAACAAAACAAAAACAAAAAGCTCCCCCCAAGAGCTACTAAATATCCAATTGCAAAAGTAAAAAACTAAAGAAGTAATATTAACAAAAATATGCACACACATACACATACACATATATACATATATATACACATGCATATCATACATGCATGAGGTGTGGAAAGTATCACATATTTAATATGGAACAACTTCAAAATGCAAAAATAGTTTCCTAAATAATTCCCATTCATCACACCACATGCATAGTTAGGTTCGGATATCAAATAGAAACAAAATAAAAATAAAACTCTTATGTATCTTCTGTGTACAAAATAATATTGTGGTTTAGTGAAAAACAGAAAAAAGAAAAAAACAGTCACGTGGCAACATGACGCGTCAACAACCCAGGAAGTAAACAGATCCATGCCTGTCTCCTGCGCAGAAGCACTGCGATGAAAAAGTCTCATTGAAGAAAAATCAAACAAAAATAGTCTTACCAAGTGTCGTATGTCCATGTCTCTGTGTGAGTACCCCCAAGTTCAGTGGAGTTTACGAGGCTGCGGAGATGAACTTTTCAGCCTCTGCTGGATTGTCAAAAAAGTGTTGTTGGGAGCCTTTGGAGAGTTTGATAGTTGCTGGATAAATGAGAAAGGCTTCAAAACCAGCTTTTCGAGCGCTGTACATAGTGGAGTAGCAGGGTCGTCTCAGCTTGGCCGTCACGTCACTGTAGTCCGGGGCAAAGCGAACGGAGTTACCGGAGAGCTGAAGAGGGACTTTCCTAGCCTCCTTCAGGATGCGGTCCCTATCCGTGTACCTCAGACACTTAACAATCATCGCCCTGGGACGGGGAGATTGTCGCGGGGGGCCGATGCGATGGGCCCGCATGAGCTCCGGAGGATTTGCAGCCAAGGCAGGGAACCATTTGGGGATGTTGGCGGCCAGGTAAGACAGCGCGTTATTTCCTTCTTCGCCTTCTTTGATGTTGATGATTCTAATGTTATCCCTCCTGCTTCTGTCCTCGAGATCTATCATTTTTTTCTCAATCTTCGTGAGCATGCTGGTGAAATTGAGCATAGCGTCCTCATTGCTCTGGACACGTGTTTCAATAGAAGACACTTCATTGCGGACAGATTCTATATCGGCAGCGTGCTTAGATAAAGTATCTTGAATTGTACCAAGTTGATCCTCCAATCGCTGGAATCGCTTTTGGGATCTATCCTCAGCCTCATTGAAAAATTTCCTGAGTAAAGTCTCAAGATAGGCCTCAGTGACGACAGGTGTTTGAGACGAGGACGATCCCGACTCCATTGTTGCCCTTTTCATTAAACTTTTGTAACGGGTGTGCAACAAATAAGGAAAGCGTTGTTCGTAAATGAAAAAATTATGGCAGAAATCCAAGTAGCTTAGAGTTTTTTTAGAGCATGCACAGGGGAGCTTCAGTTTTTGACGTGCTCTACTCCGCCATCTTGTTTTCAATCAGAACGGATATTGTAGCGTCCCGGAAGAGTTAGTGCTGCAAGGGGTTCTGGGTATTTGTTCTGTTGTGTTTATGTTGTGTTACGGTGCGGATGTTCTCCCGAAATGTGTTTGTCACTCTTGTTTGTTTTTGTTGAGCACCCGCTAGTCCTGTGAGTCATTCAAATTCAAGTCTTTGTTAAACAACCTGTTAGTGAAACTCGAGTCTTTGTCAACCTGCTTGTCAGTGGATCTTAAGTCTTCGTCGTCATGTGGGTACGTCAAATTTGAGTCTTTGTCGAACGCACTTTAGTCATCGAAATCAAGTCTTTATGAACCTGTGAGTCGGTAAAACGTGAGTCTTCATCGAACACGTAAATCAGTGAAACTTGAGCCTTTGTCAACTAGTGAGCCATTGATACGTACATTTTTGTAAAAATGTGAGCCAGTGAAACTTGAATCTTTGTCAAGACTTGAGTCAGTAAAACTTGAGTTTTCGTCAACAAGTGAATCAGTTAAACTTGATTCTTTGTCAACGCCTGTGTTAGCAAAACTTGAGTCTTTGACAACACAAGAGTCCGTGAAACTTGAGTCTATGTCAACATGTGAGCCAGTGAAATTTGAGTCTTGAGTCAGTAAAACTTGAGTTTTCGTCAACAAGTGAATCAGTTAAACTTGATTCTTTGTCAACGCCTGTGTTAGCAAAACTTGAGTCTTTGACAACACAAGAGTCCGTGAAACTTGAGTCTATGTCAACATGTGAGTCAGTGAAATTTGAGTCTTCGTCAACACGTAAAAGAGTGAAGCTTGAGTTTCAGTCGACACGTGTATCAGTGAAACTTGACTTTTAGTCAAAATATAAGTCAGTAAAACTTGACTTTTAGTCAACACCTGAGTCAGTGAAACTTGAGTCTTCATCAACACATGGAATAATGAAGCTTGAGTTTTAGTCAACACGTGAATCAGTGAAACTTGACTTTTAGTCAACACATGACTCAGTAAATATTGAGCCTAAGTCAACATGTGAGTCCGTGAAACCTGAGTCTTCGTCAGCCCATTAGTCAGTGAAACTTGAGTCTTTGTCAACATGTGAGTCAGTAAAACTTCAGTCTTAGTCAACATTTGAGTCAGTGAAACTGGAGTCTTTGTCAACACCTGTATCAGTGAAACTTGACTTTTAGTCAACACGTGAGTCAGTAAAACTTGAGTCTATGTCAATACGTGAGTCAGTGAAACTTGAGTCTTTGTCAACGCGTACAAGAATGAAGCTTGAGTTTTAGTCAACATGTGAATCAGTGAAACTTGAGTCTTAGTCAATACGTGAGTCAGCAAAACATGACTTTTAGTCAACACATGAGTCAGTAAACGTGAATCTTAGTCAACATGTGAGTCAATAAAACTTATGTCTTTGTCAGCCCATTAGTCAGTGAAACTTGAGTCTTCTTTAACACGTGAGTCACACACACACACACACACACACACACACACACACACACACACCCACACACAATCTTGTACCTTCTTGGGACCTGAGAATAATGCTTATCTCTTTAGGACCAGCCTTTCTAGATATAAAAAGAAGTGTATATACAACATTAATAATATATACATACTATGCAAACATAAAAAAGCTTGTTGTGAAAAATGAGTTGGAATTTCACAAGAAAAAGTTCACAATTTCACAAGAAAAAACTTAGAATTTGGGCCGTGTTAATAATGAAAGTCGTAATTTTACTCAACGCAAGTCAAAATTGTACGAGAAAAACTGAACATTTGTGCAATATTATGATAAAAGTTGGAATTGTACTATATATACTATGTGAGGGGAGCAGTGGGCAGCAGCGGTGCCACGCCCGGTAATCATTTTTGGTGATTTAACCCCCAATTCCAACCCTTGATGCTGAGTGCCAAGCAGGGAGGTAATGGGTCCCATTTTTATAGTCTTTGGTATGACTCGGCCGGGGTTTGAACTCACGACCAACCCATCTCAGGGACGGACACTCTAACCACTAGACCACTGAGTAGGCAAAAATCCCCCCCAAAAAGTGCAGTTTCCCTTTAATAAGGCCCAAGCTGTTTGTTTACATGCTTTTTTTATTTATTTCTCTTTGCTATTTGGGCTTATTGGACCCTAATTAGAATAAATACTAAGAGTCATCTTTTGATATGATGTACTTAGTCCATAAGTACACAAACGTGTACTTCATGTTTAGTGACATGCTAATTCTTGTTTTCACACTTTTTTTTTTTTTCCAAATTCCATTGTAAAGTTAAAGTTAAAGTACCAATGATTGTCACACATGTTGTACTCTTCTGACACCACCAGATGGCAGTATAAGTGTCCACATAAGTGGCCATAAGACATACTTGCCAACCCTCCCGGATTTTCCGGGAGACTCCCGAAATTCAGCGCCTCTCCCGAAAACCTCCCGGGACAAATTTTCTCCCGAAAATCTCCCGAAATTCAGGCGGAGCTGGAAGCCACGCCCCCTCCAGCTCCATGCGGACCTTGTCAGGTGCGCAACACCACGTAAATCGTTGGCCAACCAAAACGTGACCCCAGTACGCTATAGCCAACATTCACCAGGAGATGGCAACAGACAAACATAGATCACTCTATTACATTCCTCCCCTTTTAGAAATGTATAGAAGTTACTCAAAATAAATAAACAACCCAACCAAAAAATGCAGCAGCTCAATTAAAAAACTGTACTTTAAAATGTAATATATGTCTAATAAATGTAATATATGTAAAATGTAATGTAATATATGTAAAAATGTAATATATGTCTAATAAAATAAATATATATATATATATATAGCTAGAATTCACTGAAAGTCAAGTATTTCTTATATATATATACATATATACATATATATATATATATATATATATATATATATATATATATATATATATATATATGAAATACTTGACTTGGTGAATTCTAGCTGTAAATATACTCCTCCCCTCTTAACCCCGCCCCCAATCACGCCCACCCCCCACCTCCCGAAATCGGAGGTCTCAAGGTTGGCAAGTATGCCATAAGACCCCAATTCAGTAGTGTACACAATTTTGGAAATAAGAGCTAAAAGGTGCTGTCCACGCATGTGGCCAACTAAGCCTTTAGAGGTTGGTTGCACAGTGGTTGCATTTGCAGTTTTTAGTTTGTATTGAGAGTTTAAAGCTTCAGATGTTGCTCTCTGACCCTTTTGCTCGGGGGGGAAAAAAGCTTTTGTCTATGCAGCTCCTGGTGCTTGGAACATGGAAGCTGACTGCATTTTTTTTATCCTAACATGCTTTTAAATGTAAACTGAGAGCATTTGAAGGCGCCTCAGTTATCTGTAAGTGTTTTACTTGATGTCCATCCTGTCATTTTAATGTGTAATGTGAATGAGATTTGGTGTATAACTCTGCTGCCTTTTAGCCAGGACTCCCTTGAAAAAATAGGTTTTTAATCTCAATGGGATTTTTCCTGGTTACATAAAGGTTCAATACAAATTAAAGCTGCAAGCAGCATTGGTCGGGCCCGCGTATTTGGCAGGTGCTAGTCCTAAGTGTCCCAATACTTTTGTCAAGTTTTAGTCCCAAGTGTCCCAATACTTTTGTCCAGTGTAAGTGTCCCAATACTTTTGTCCAGTGGTAGTCCTAAGTTTCCCAATACTGTTGTCTACTTTTAGTCGTAAGTGTCCCAATACTTTTGTCAAGTTGTAGTCCCAATACTTTTGTCCAGTTTTCGGCTTAAGTGTCCCAATACTTTTGTCCAGTGGTAGTCATAAGTGTCCCAATACTTTTGTCTAGTGTACCTACCTTGTCTGCATTGTGTGGGCACGCTGGTGCATCCTGCTTTTAAGCAGCCATCTTAAAAAAACAGCAGCGCAGCAGCATCAGCGGTTCTTTGAAGAGTCATAAAATCAAAACCGGAGCAGGTATCAAAACTCTTTCGTCAACTTTTAATCAGAAGGGTTCAATCTCTCTCCTGTGTTAGTTTGAAGCTGAAACAACAAACGCGCTCAGAGGAGATAATGTTTGAAGAAAGGTGACCGGTTTTTACAAAAATTTTGTTTTGAAGGGGGAATAGCAAACTTCCTGTTGATTTTTGCTGGGGGTTGTCAATTTATGAAATGCAGTTCTAAGTGAGACCTACATAGAGGTTTTTGTTTCATGTCTCTCCGACCTTCCCAGTGGGAGTTACAGGCAGTTTTGTCATTTTTTCCTTCCGAGGAGCAGTTTTTTCTGCGTTTTATTCAAAAGTTGCGGTAGAGCGCAATTTTGAGATTTGGGGTTAGGTTTTTTTTTATTAGATCGCAATTTTTGCAAGTCCTGATGTGTGCGTTCAGTTCGGTGAGTTTTGAAGCATGTTAAGGGGGTCAAATTACAGCTCAAAGAGGCAAAAGTGACTGTTTTTAGTACTTTTTTGTCTTGAAGGGGGAATTGCCAACTTCCTGTTGATTTTAGCCCAAGGATGTACAATTATGAAAACTAGATCTAAGTCAGACCTACATAGAGGTTTTTGTTTCATGTCTCTCCGACCTTCCCAGTGGGAGTTACAGGCAGTTTTGTCATTTATTTCTTCCGAGGAGCAGTTTTTTCTGCGTTTTATTCAAAAGTTGCGGTAGAGTGCAATTTTGAGATTTGGGCTTAGGTTTTTTTATTAGATCGCAATTTTTGCAAGTCCTGATGTGTGCGTTCAGTTCGGTGAGTTTTGAAGCATGTTAAGGGGGTCAAATTACAGCTCAAAGAGGCAAAAGTGACTGTTTTTAGTACTTTTTTTGTCTTGAAGGGGGAATTGCCAACTTCCTGTTGATTTTAGCCCGAGGATGTACAATTATGAAAACTAGATCTAAGTCAGACCTACATAGAGGTTTTTGTTTCATGTCTCTCCGACCTTCCTAGTGGGAGTTACAGGCAGTCTAGTTTTTTTTTTTTCTAGGGGGCGCTAGAGCGCAATTTTGAGTTTTGGGGTTCGGTTTTTTTATAAAAAGGCAATTTTCGCAGGTCCTGATGTGTGGGTCAATATGGTGTGTTTTGAAGCATGTTAAGTGGGTCAAATTAGTGCTCAAAGAGGCGGCCGGTATAATAATAATAAAACCTTACAAATTCAATAGGTCCTTATGTCCCATTGCATAAGGACTCCCAAAAGTCCTTATGCAATGGGCCATGCGGGCCCTAATAAAAAAAATCACTTATACAGCACATGGAAGCGCATACACGGGGTGTTTTTTTTTATTTCTTTACAAAGCAGAATAATCAATAAGTAATCAGCTGGGTGTCCTCTCATGAACGCAGTGGAAATGACCACGGGCGTGTCCTTTGGCAGTAAAAGAACGTGCGGGACATTGCGCAACACCCTCGTGATTGCAAGTCAATATCATCTGTGTGTTGCGTAATAGTCCGATCACTCTTGTCGTTGATACACGAGGACAGTGAGATACAGTCTGGTGTGCCGTGGGAGATGATCTAATTTCACCTATTTGGGTTAAAAATACTTTTTTGCAAACCAGTAATTATAATCCACAAATGATGTGTTGTTGTTGAGTGTCGGTGCTGTCTAGAGCTCGGCAGAGTAACCGTGTAATACTCTTCCATATCAGTAGGTGGCAGCCGGTAGCTAATTGCTTTGTAGATGTGGGAAACAGCGGGAGGCAGTGTGCAGGTAAAAAGGTGTCTAATGCTTAAACCAAAAATAAACAAAAGGTGAGTGCCCCTAAGAAAAGGCATTGACGCTTAGAGAAGGCTATGCAGAACGAAACTAAAACTGAACTGGCTGCAAAGTAAACAAAAACAGAATGCTGGACGACAGCAAAGACTTACTGTGGAGCAGCAGACGGCGTCCTCAATGTACATTCGAACATGACATGACAATCAACACCAAAATAGGAGCGCAAGACAAGAAGTAAAACACTACACAGAGGAAAACAGCAAAAAAAAGTCCAAATAAGTCAGGGTGTGATGTGACAGGTGGTGACAGATTGTTTGGTAAACGTATATCATGTTCTATATGTTATAGTTATTTGAATGACTCTTACCATAATATGTTACGTTAACATACCAGTTGGTTATTTATGCCTCATATAACGTACACTTATTCAGCCTGTTGTTCACTATTCTTGATTTATTTTAAATTGCCTTTCAAATGTCTATTCTTGTTGTTGGCTTTTATCACATACATTTCCCCCCAAAAAATGCGACTTATACTCCAGTGCGACTTATATATGTTTTTTTCCTTCTTTATTATGCATTTTCGGCAGGTGCGACTTATACTCCGGTGCGACTTATACTCCGAAAAATACGGTACTTGAATTTCGGGTGAATTCTAGCTATAAATATACCCTTCCCACAATCTCCCGAATTCGGAGGTCTCAAGGTTGGCAAGTATGGTCGTGTGAGACGACAATGGTTTGTCATGATCACAATATGCAGGCGACAGCGGGAGGCAGTGTGCAGGTAAAAAGGTGTCTAATGCTTAAACCAAAAATAAACAAAAGGTGAGAAAAGGAATTGAAGCTTAGGGAAGGCTATGTAGAACAAAACTAAAACTGAACTGGCTACAAAGTAAACAAAAACAGAATGCTGGACGACAAATCAAATCAAATCAAATCAACTTTATTTATAAAGCACATTTAAAATTGACCACAGGGGTAGCCAAAGTGCTGTACAATGAACAGGTTAAAAGATAAAACGAGTACCGAGCAAACACAACACAACACAAACAGAACACGATAAAAAATAAATAATTAAAATAGAATTAATAAAAACATAAAAACAGGATCACAGCAGGTGTATTATGGGGCGCCATTGCAGGATGGATATCACTCAGTGTTAAAAGCCATGGAATAAAAGTATGTTTTTAAGAGAGATTTAAAAACAGGAAGAGAGGAGGCTTGTCTAACACTCAGAGGTAGGTCGTTCCAGAGCTTGGGAGCAGCAACGGCGAAAGCTCTGTCACTTCTAAGCTTCAGCCTTGTGTCAGGGACCGTCAACAGCAGCTGATCGGCTGATCTTAAGGATCGGGTGGGGCAGTAAGGCTGAAGGAGGTCGGAGAGATAGGTTGGCGCGAGGTTGTTTAGACATTTAAAAACAAATAAAAGGAGTTTAAAATTGATTCGGTAACGCACAGGGAGCCAGTGAAGGGACGCTAAAATAGGGGTGATGTGCTCACGTCTGCGGGTCTGTGTTAGCAGACGAGCAGCAGAGTTCTGCACGAGCTGCAGGCGGGCGAGGGAGGCCTGGCTAATGCCAACATACAGGGCATTACAATAATCAAGACGAGTCGAGATAAAAGCGTGGATTAATTTCTCAAGATCATGTCTTGATAGAAGCGGTTTCACTTTCGCTATTTGGCGTAATTGATAAAAGCTTTTTTGAACGACGCTGCTGATTTGTTTTTCGAATTTAAAATCTGAGTCAAACTTTACCCCCAGGTTTGTGACAGAGTCGCTGAGATACGGGGTCAGAGTGCCGAGGTCAACGTTGGGGGAGGGAGAGCGACTTGGACCGAACAACATAACTTCTGTTTTGTCTTCATTTAGGCTCAGGAAGTTAGCTGAAAGCCAGACTTTGATGTCGTGCAGGCAGTCAATAAGACGTTGAACCGTGTTATTTTGTGCCATTGGAAAATAAATCTGGCAATCATCGGCATAAAAATTAAATGCAATACTGTACTTCCTAAATATAGAACCAAGGGGGAGAAGGTAAAGCGCAAATAAAATTGGGGCAAGGATTGAGCCCTGGGGGACCCCATGTGGTAAAGGAGCTGTGGACGACATAAAACTGTCTACTTTTACACAAAAACTCCTGTCGGTTAGGTACGACCGGAACCAGTTGAGGGCGGCGCCCTTAATGCCCACACAGTTCTCAAGACCAGTGATTAAGGTGGCGTGGTCGACGGTGTCGACAGCAAAAACTTACAGCGTGTGGAGCAGAGACGGCATCCCACAAAGTGCATCCCCGTACATGACATGACAACAATGTCCACACAAAAAAAGACAGCAACAACTGAAATATTCTTGATTGCTAAAACAAAGCAGGTGTGGGGAATAGCGCTCAAAGGAAGACATGAAACTGCTACAGGAAAATACCAAAAAAAGAGAAAAAGCCACCAAAATAGAAGCGCAAGACAAGAACTAAAACACTACACACGGGAAAACAGCAAAAAAGTCCAAATAAGTCAGGGTGTGATGTGACAGGTGGTGACAGTACACCTACTTTGAGACAAGAGCTATAGTGATGCATGCTTGGTTATGCTTTAAAGTCATATCCAACAATTGCGACGACGACTTTTTACTGTCAACTGAGTTTCGTTTTTTAATGATTTCTGCTGGTGGTGTGCCTTGGCTCAAAAAAGGTTGAAAAACACTGTTGTAAGTGACTGAAATTAGTCCTGCAAGGGTCTGCCGGCCCGTGCACGCTACATACTGATTCAGGAGTGGTCTTCCCGATGAAGGCACTTCCACTTATGTATGCTCGCACTGCGGAACAAAGACTGATATGCAAAACACTGTGGGATTGGGGGGAGTGGGACGTCTGTGTGTGTGTGTGTGTGTGTGTGTGTGTGTGTGTGTGTGTGTGTGTGTGTGTGTGTGTGTGTGTGTGTGTGTTCTTGCATTTATAGCATTTATACCCTTCTTGAGACATCAACAAGGAAAAGTAGTTTCCATATGAGGAGGTGATGACATAAATCATGGTCCCAATACGGAAAACCATTGCATCTAATAGACAATGTCTCATTTGCACCCCTGCTGGTGACATCTATCAAAATGAGGGTGGTCCCAAAAAGGAGGGATTTTTCAAATTGACTGTGTGTCGCTTTTAAAAGTGCTCCCCCTCTGGTCAACATATGAAATAACAAGTGTGTGTAAGAAATTGAAATGCGCCCCCTTTGGCCAAAATTAATTAAAAAAAACAAAATGTATATAGAGACATACTAAAGTAAATAATGAAGATTAAAAACCAATTACAAACAAAAAAAAATGCCCCCAAAAAAATCAATGAACTAAAAGCAGACTTCTTTCTTATAAAATTCGGAACAATTTCTCATATTCTTTCTGTTTCTGTAATATTTAAATATTTTCTCGTAAGATTTTTTTTTTTTTTTTTAATGTAGAATTATTACTTTTTAATGCAAAATGGTGACATTTGTCATATCAAATTCTGACTTTTATCACAATGTTGCCAATTTTTTTGTTGTTCTTGTAAAATAGTGACATTTTTTTTGAGTAAAATTATGACTTTTGTCATCATATTGCCGAGCAAAATTCTGATTATTACTATAACATTGCAATAATTTTAAAGTTTTCTTACAAAATTGTGACTTTTATCGAGTAAAATTACGATCATTTTAATCAAATTGCCAACATTTTAAGGTTTTCTTGTACAATTGCAACTGTTATTGAGTAAAATTCCAAATTTTATCATAATATTACACAAATGTTCAGTTTTTCTTGCAAAAATTTTGACTCGCGTTGAGTAAAATGACGACTTTTATTATGAAACCGCCAACATTCTAAGTTTTTCTTGTGATTGTGACTTTTTTCTTGTGAAATTCCAACTTATTTTTGCAGAACAAGCTTTTTTATATTTGCATAGTATGTATGTATTATTAATGTTATAAATACAAATAATCTTTATATATCTAGAAAGGGTGGTCCTAAAGAGGTCGGCATTTTTTGGACGTCTCAAGAAGGTAACAAATACAAGAACGCGTGTGTGTGTGTGTGTGTGTGTGTGTGTGTGTGTGTGTGTGTGTGTGTGTGTGTGTGTGTGTGTGTGTGTGTGTGTGTGACAGGCGTTTGGTTCCACACATCACACACAGCAGGTGGGGATGAGCAGCCCTTGGCAGGCATCCCACAGGGACTCGCACTCGACACGGGTGTGTGGCGTAACGACATGCCTGTAATAAGGCATGCACTCGTGAAACTATCAGTCATGTTATACTGCACACGTACAAATGTGTCATTTTAGTGTGCGATAACACCCTTTTATTCCTTCCCCTCAGAATGTGACAAGCTGAGGAAAGATGGTTTCCGCAGCTCCCAGTACTACTCGCAGGGGCCCACCTTCTCCGACCCTCTACAGTCCAGCAGCAGCCTTCAGGATGATGAGGAGGAGGAGGAGGATGTTGATAAAAAGGTACATTAAATACATGGAAACCCTATGCCAGGGATATTCAACTCAATTGGGGGCCACACTTACAGTAAGATAGGGACTGAGGGGCCAGACTGCTCCCTCCACTATTAGTCTTATTTTGTATATTCCCTGAGAACTAGCACCCTCTACTGTGGAAGTAGAATTGTCTCACTTCAACTTATATATATATATATATATATATAGAATAGAATAGAAAGTACTTTATTGGTGCCTGGGGGAAATTCAGCACCACAGTTCGCTCACAATAGACAATAAACACTTAGGTATTTTTTTACATGTGAATAATATAAATACAGTCTATTATACAGCATTATTCACATGTGAATAATATAAATACAGTCTATTATACATCATTATTCACATGTGAATAATATAAATACAGTCTATTATACATCATTATTCACATGTGAATAATATAAATACAGTCTATTATACGGCATTATTCACATGTGAATAATATAAATACAGTCAATTATACAGCATTATTCACATGTGAATAACATAAATACAGTCTATTATACGGCATTAGTCAATCAATCAATCAATCAATCAATCAATCTTTATTTATATAGCCCTAAATCACAAGTGTCTCAAAGGGCTGCACAAGCCACAACGACATCCTCGGTACAAAGCCCACATACGGGCAAGGAAAAACTCACCCCAGTGGGACGTCGATGTGAATGACTATGAGAAACCTTGGAGAGGACCGCATATGTGGGTAACTCCCCCCCCTCTAGGGGAGACCGAAAGCAATGGATGTCGAGTGGGTCTGACATAATATTGTGAGAGTCCAGTCCATAGTGGATCCAACATAATAGTAAGAGTCCAGTCCATAATGGGGCCAGCAGGACACCATCCCGAGCGGAGACGGGTCAGCAGCGTAGAGATGTTCCCAGCCGATGCACAGGCGAGCGGTCCACCCCGGGTCCCGACTCTGGACAGCCAGCACTTCATCCATGGCCACCGGACCTGTGCCCCCCCCCCTCAAGGAAAAGGGGAGCAGAGGAGAAAAGAAAAGAAACGGCAGATCAACTGGTCTAACAGGGGGGCTATTTAAAGGCTAGAGTATACAAATGAGTTTTAAGATGGGACTTAAATGCTTCTACTGAGGTAGCATCTCTAATTGTTACCGGGAGGGCATTCCATAGTACTGGAGCCCCAATAGAAAACGCTCTATAGCCCGCAGACTTTTTTTGGGCTCTGGGAATCACTAATAAGCCGGAGTTCTTTGAAGGCAGATTTCTTGCCGGGACATATGGTACAATACAATCGACAAGATAGGACGGAGCTAGACCGTGTAGTATTTTATACGTAAGTAGTAAAACCTTAAAGTCACATCTTAAGTGCACAGGAAGCCAGTGCAGGTGAGCCAGTATAGGTATATATATATATGTATATAAAGGTATATACAGTATAGGCGTAATATGATCAAACTTTCTTGTTCTTGTCAAAAGTCTAGCAGCCGCATTTTGTACCAACTGTAATCTTTTAATGCTAGACATAGGGAGACCCGAAAATAATACGTTACAGTAATCGAGACGAGACGTAACGAACGCATGAATAATGATCTCAGCGTCGCTCTTAATGTGTGACTCAAAGGAGAGAGTTGGGTGGAAGATAATACCCAGATTCTTTACTGATTCGCCTTGTATAATTGTTTGGTTGTCAAATGTTAAGGTGGTATTATTAAATAAATGTCGGTGTTTAGCAGGACCGATAATCAGCATTTCCCTTTTCTTGGCGTTGAGTTGCAAGAAGTTAGCGGGCATCCATTGTTTAATTTCATTAAGACACGCCTCCAGCTGACTACAATCCGGCGTGTTGGTCAGCTTTAGGGGCATGTAGAGTTGGCTGTCATCAGCATAACAGTGAAAGCTAACACGTATGATGTCACCTAGCGGCAGCATGTAAATACTAAAGAGTGCAGGGCCAAGAACCGAACCCTGAGGAACTCCGCACGTTACCTTAACATAGTCCGAGGTCACATTGTTATGGGAGACGCATTGCATCCTGTCAGTAAGATAAGAGTTAAACCACGACAAAGCTAAGTCTGACATACCAATACGTGTTTTGATACGCTCTAATAAAATGTTATGATGGACGGTATGGAAAGCAGCGCTAAGATGAAGAAGCAGCAACATAGATGACGCATCAGAATCCATCGTTAGCAGTAGATCATTAGTCATTTTTGCGAGGGCTGTCTCCGTAGAGTGATTTGCCCTGAAATCCGGACTGAAAAGGTTCACAGAGATTGTTAGACACTAAGTGTTCATTTAGCTCAGTGTTTCTCAAAGTGTGGGGCGCGCCCCACTGGTGGGGAATAGAGACATGACAGGTGGGGCGCGAGGAACGGGAGGAAATTTCACTTTAAATTTTTTTTTAAATTATTATATTTTTAGATTATTTTTTTTACTATGCTGTCATTTTCTATACACACTGTAAATCACTTTGTGATTCTGTCTGTGAAATCCGCTATATAAATAAATGGAAATTACCGGTACTTATTTTTACTGTAGGCTTTATATTTCTCGGTAGGAGCGAAAGTTTGACAGACATAGCAACAGTAACTAATGGGGGCGGGGCTAAGCGGAACAAACTTTCGAGCGGATGGGTAGCAGGCTAATGTGTGGATCACAATTACACAAATATATACATTTGTGACTCGCACCTCAAAGGTCGTCGAGCCAGAGCCAGCGCCTGCAGAGAAACAAAAATGTGACGGGCACACACTGTGTCATTCACCGGGAAGCACTCGCGTCAAGGCAGCTCAGCCCCGAACTCAATGAAGTTTTAACAGATGTTGTGAGCGCGGTAAATTTGATCAAAACACGACCACTGAAATCGCGACTGTTCTCTGCACTGTGTGAGGAAATGGGAGCTGATCATACAGCCGTGCTGTTTCACAGTGAAGCAAGGTGGCTCTCCTGGGGGAAAGTGCTGTCACTTGCCCTGTCTTGCCAAATGCATAGCTCCTCCTTTTTTTTTTTGCAAAGATTGCAAAGTGGCACTTTTATTGTATTTATTATTGAACTTGATGCAAGTTATTTGATTTATTATTGAACTTGATGCAAGTTATAACACTTTTTTTGATTTATTATTGAACTTGATGCAAGTTATAACACTTTTTTTGATTTATTATTGAACTTGATGCAAGTTATAACACTTTTTTTGATTTATTATTGAACTTGATGCAAGTTATTGGATTTATTATTGAACTTGATGCAAGTTATAACACTTTTATTTGATTTATTATTGAACTTGATGCAAGTTATAACACTTTTTTTTATTATTGAACTTGATGCAAGTTATAACACTTTTGTTTTATTTATTATTGAACTTGATGCAAGTTATAACACTTTTTTTGATTTATTATTGAACTTGATGCAAGTTATTTGATTTATTATTGAACTTGATGCAAGTTATAACACTTTTTTTTATTTATTATTGAACGTGATGCAAGTTATAACACTTTTTGATTTATTATTGAACTTGATTCCAGTAATAACACTTTTTTTGATTTATTATTGAACTTGATGCAAGTTATAACACTTTTATTTGATTTATTATTGAACTTGATGCAAGTTATAACACTTTTTTGATTTATTATTGAACGTGATGCAAGTTATAACACTTTTTTTTATTTATTATTGAACTTGATGCAAGTTATAACAGTTTTTTTTTTTTTTTTATTGAACGTGATGCAAGTTATAACACTTTTTTTTATTTATTATTGAACTTGATGCAAGTTATAACACTTTTGTTTTATTTATTATTGAACTTGATGGAAGTTATTTTATTTATTATTGAACTTGATGCAAGTTATACCACAGCTGCACAGTTATTTTATTTATTATTGAACTTAATGTTATTTTATGTTATTGAGTTCGAATGTATACAACTTGATGTTCAATAAATTTGAAAATGTTAAAGCTTGGCATTAGCGCTCTGTTGGGGCGATGGGGGCAGGTAGGGCTTGAAAACTCCCCCTTGTCCAAAGTGGGGGATGACAAAAAAAGTTTGAGAACCACTGCACTACACCAATACATCATCCCACTACCATCAGGGCGCAGGTACAGAACTATCAAATTCCGGAGGGCCCGCCTCAGGAAAAGCCTTATCCCTGCAGCTATAGCCGCCCTTAACAGCAGGCCCGGCCGACCCGTCTGACAAGCCTGTAAATGTGTGTTAGTCATGTATGATGTCTTTTTGTTATTTTTTTTTTGCGTGATGTGTAATGTCTAGTGTTTAAATGTACGGCAGTGACAATGAATTTCCCCAAGGGGACCAATAAATCTAATCTAAAAAAAAAGTCATGTTGCATGCATGCATGTTCCAAATAAACTCAAACTCAACTCAAATAAGTCGGGTGTTTTTGGACAGTTAGACGATGTTATGTTTGACCACGAGGGACCCTGAAGAGGCTCATCACTACCGTATTTTCCGCACCATAAGCTGCCCTGGGTTATAAGCCGCGCCTTCAATGAACGGCATATTTCAAAACTTTGTCCACCTATAAGCCGCCCCGTGTTATAAGCCGCATCTAACTGCGCTAAAGGAATGTCAAAAAAACAGTCAGATAGGTCAGTCAAACTTTAATAATATATTAAAAACCAGCGTTCTAACAACTCTGTTCACTCCCAAAATGTACGGTAATGTGCAAATGTGCAATCACAAACATAGTAAAATTCAAAATAGTGCAGAGCAATAACATCAATAACTTAATGTTGCTCGAACGTTAATGTCACAACACACAAAATAAACATAACACTCACTTTCTGAAGTTATTCTTCATTCATAAATCCCTCGAATTCTTCTCCTTCGGTGTCCGAATTAAAAAGTTGGGCGAATACGGGATCCAAAATGGCCGGCTCCGTCTCGTCCAGCAGTTCTGTGAATCCTGCCTTCCGGAAAGCTCGGACCACAGTTGTGACCGAAATATCCGCCCAGGCATTTACGATCCACTGGCAGATGTTGGCGTATGTCGTCCGGCGCTGTCTCCCTGTCTTAGTGAAGGTGTGTTCGCCTTTGGTCATCCATTGTTCCCACGCCGTTCGCAGTCGTGATTTAAATGCCTTGTTGACACCAATATCGAGCGGTTGGAGTTCTTTGGTTAATCCACCCGGAATGACGGCGAGTGTTGTATTTGTGTGCTTCACTTGTTTTTTGACACCATCTGTGATGTAAGTTTAAATTCTGCGTTATACACGTGTCGCTTAGTAGGAGCCATTTTGTGGTCTTTACAGATGTAAACACACAAATGAAATGAAACGCAATATCCGGGGGCTTCTTCTTCTACGGGGGCGGGTGGTTGCTTACAGTAGAAGAAGAAGCGCTTCCTCTTCTATGGGGGCGGGTGCTTACCTTGGCGGTTGCTTACCATAGAAGAAGAAGCGCTTCCTCTTCTACGGGGAAAAAAGATGGCGGCTGTTTACCGTAGTTGCGAGACCGAAACTTTATGAAAATAAATATTTATATTAATCCATATATAAGGCGCACCGGGTTATAAGCCGCACTGTCAGCTTTTGTGAAAATTTGTGGTTTTTAGGTGCGGCTTATAGTGCGGAAAATACGGCACATGTTTTGTTCCATCTTTTGCATCCATGTGCACTTTTGACCTTCTCTTCCATTTCTGAAGTGTCCTCTGCAATACCCCCCCCCCCCCCCCCCCCCCCCCCCCCCACACACACACACACACACACACACACACACGCCGCCTTGCACCATCACAGTGAGGCTAACGTCATCTGACAGCAGCTTCCAAAGGAGAAACCACGCTCTTGCTCGGCCATGGTGCAAACTAACAAACCTTTCTTTCCTTGGCTGCATTGTTGCCTCCCCTCAATGATCCGTCCATCCATGCATGGCGACTATATAAAAGAACCTCTTGTCTTCTTTCTAGGCATTTTGTTTGGGGGTGGGGGGGGACACACACACACGGTACTTCTTCAATGATGAGACTTTGGATTATGCAGCTGACCAACTACAGGTAAAAGCCAGTAAATTAGAATATTTTGAAAAACTTGATTTATTTCAGTAATTGCATTCAAAAGGTGTAACTTGTACATTATATTTATTCATTGCACACAGACTGATGCATTCAAATGTTTATTTCATTTAATTTTGATGATTTGAAGTGGCAACAAATGAAAATCCAAAATTCCGTGTGTCACAAAATTAGAATATTACTTAAGGCTAATACAAAAAAGGGATTTTTAGAAATGTTGGCCAACTGAAAAGTATGAAAATGAAAAATATGAGCATGTACAATACTCAATACTTGGTTGGAGCTCCTTTTCCCTCAATTACTGCGTTAATGCGGCGTGGCATGGAGTCGATGAGTTTCTGGCACTGCTCAGGTGTTATGACCGACACCAGCAGATGACATGGCACCCCAAACCATCACCCAACCATGCAAATTTTGCATTTCCTTTGGAAATCGAGGTCCCAGAGTCTGGAGGAAGACAGGAGAGGCACAGGATCCACGTTGCCTGAAGTCTAGTGTAAAGTTTCCACCATCAGTGATGGTTTGGGGTGCCGTGTCATCTGCTGGTGTCGGTCCACTCTGTTTCCTGAGATCCAGGGTCAACGCAGCCGTCTACCAGCAAGTTTTAGAGCACTTCATGCTTCCTGCTGCTGACCTGCTCTATGGAGATGGAGATTTCAAGTTCCAACAGGACTTGGCGCCTGCACACAGCGCAAAATCTACCCGTGCCTGGTTTACGGACCATGGTATTTCTGTTCTAAATTGGCCCGCCAACTCCCCTGACCTTAGCCCCATAGAAAATCTGTGAAAAGGAAGATGCAGAATGCCAGACCCAAAAACGCAGAAGAGTTGAAGGCCACTATCAGAGCAACCTGGGCTCTCATAACACCTGAGCAGTGCCAGAAACTCATCGACTCCATGCCACGCCGCATTAACGCAGTAATTGAGGCAAAAGGAGCTCCAACCAAGTATTGAGTATTGTACATGCTCATATTTTTCATTTTCATACTTTTCAGTTGGCCAACATTTCTAAAAATCTCTTTTTTGTATTAGCCTTAAGTAATATTCTAATTTTGGATTTTCATTTGTTGCCACTTCAAATCATCAAAATTAAATGAAATAAACATTTGAATGCATCAGTCTGTGTGCAATGAATAAATATAATGTACAAGTTACACCTTTTGAATGCAATTACTGAAATAAATCAAGTTTTTCAAAATATTCTAATTTACTGGCTTTTACCTGTATAGTGGAGGAATCTTGTCTGCACTTCCTTTGCATGAGCCGTCGTCTTTCCTCAACTGTTGCTACTGTGGAGTCGTCTCCTCGCCCCCAATACGCGTTTTTGTGTGAGGCTGCACAGTCGTGGGGTTTAACGGTCAACTTCTTTCCCCCCCGCAGTCCATCGCTTCATCGGCGGACGATGACCAGTCTCAGCTCTCCATGAGGTCCCAGACACCGCTGACGGGGAGCGAAAAGGGCGACGGTTCCGAGGCGGACGGCGGACAAGGTGTGCCGTCGACCAAAGCCGCGCACCTCCCGACACCCGAGGAGAGGATGAGGCAGACGGCGCAGTCCGTGCCCACCGACATCATCGCCATCAACGTCACAGGTAGTCAACTTCCACTTTAGACCCCACCTCTCCCCCGCGTGGCGGGGTGAGGATTTTTTTCGTGTTGTGTGACAAAAATATTGTGTCGTCTATTAGACTTACACTTCCTTTTTATTGTCATTCAAATTTGAACTTTACTGCACAGATAAGAACGACATTTTTGTTGCATTACCTCATGGTAGTGCAGGATAAAAAGAGCAATAAGGTGCAGGTATAAATAAATAGTTTACTGTACAGTAGGGGTGTAACGGTACACAAAAATTTCGGTTCGGTACTGTCAGGACTGGGACTATGGCGTGGTTTGTTCTCCCGAGGTGCAAAAGATTTGGACCATACGTGGCGTGAAGGGGAATACATGATTTATTTAAACACTATAACTACAAACAAAAGATCAAACAAAAGGCGCGCACAGGGGGCGGAGGTACAAAACTAGACTATAAACACAGAACTTGCACATTGGCAGAAACTATGAACAATTAAACAAAACTTGCAAACTATGGCTTGAATAAAGAAAACGTACTTGGATGAAAAAAAACGGCATGAAAAAGCGCAGCAAGGGTCATAAGTGTGTGGAGAGTATAAATGCGGGGGATGTCACCAGAAAGACAAACTGAAAACAATGAACTTAAATACTACAGACATGATTACCAAAACAGGTGCGTGACTCAAAACGTGAAACAGGTGCGTGACGTGACAGGTGAAAACTAATGGGTTGCTATGGTGACAAACAAGAGTGCACAATGAGTCCAAACGTGGAACGGGTGAAACTAATGGGGTAATCATGGAAACAAGACAAGGGAGTGAAAAGCCAGAAACTAAAGAGTCCAATAACTAAAAACATGACTAAAACAAAACATGATTACACAGACATGACAGGTGCGTACCTTGGTTTAGAGGTCACGGTTCGGTTCATTTTCGGTACAGTAAGCATACTTGCCAACCTTGAGACCTCCGATTTCGGGGGGTGGGGGTGGGGTAGGGGGCCGTGGTTAAGAGGGGAGGAGTATATTTACAGCTAGAATTCACTAAGTCAAGTATTTTCATATATATACTGTATATATACATATATATATATATATATATATATATATATATATATATATATATATATATATATATATATGTATATATATATATATGTATATATATATGTATATATATATATATGTATATATATATATGTATTAGAGATGAGCGGATAGGCAATTATTTCATCCGCAACCGCATCACAAAAGTCGTCAACCATCCGCCATCCACCCGGACTAACATTTAATCAAAACCGCACCCGCCCGCCATCCGCCACCCGCCCGTTGTTATATATCTAATATAGACGATGCAAGGCATTAGTGAGGTTATAAAGCTTTTGCCTGTTAAATCAAATCAACTTTATTTATAAAGCACATTTAAAATTTACCACAGGGGTAGCCAAAGTGCTGTACAATGAGCAGGTTAAAAGATAAAACGAGTACCGAGCAAAACACAACACAACACAAACAGAACACGATAAAAGATAAATAATTAAAATAGAATAAATAAAAACATAAAAACAGGATCACAGCAGGTGTATTATGGGGCGCCATTGCAGGATGGATATCACTCAGTGTTAAAAGCCATGGAATAAAAGTATGTTTTTAAGAGAGATTTAAAAACAGTAAGAGAGGAGGCTTGTCTAACACTCAGAGGTAGGTCGTTCCAGAGCTTGGGAGCAGCAACGGCGAAAGCTCTGTCACCTCTAAGCTTCAGCCTTGTGTCAGGGACCGTCAACAGCAGCTGATCGGCTGATCTTAAGGATCAGGTCGGGCAGTAAGGCTGAAGGAGGTCGGAGAGATAGGTTGGCGCGAGGTTGTTTAGACATTTAAAAACAAATAAAAGGAGTTTAAAGAAAGGAGACTGATCCAATGCAGCAGAGACATTCAATGCGTGCCACGCTGCCTAAGATATATATAAGAAATACTTGACTTTCAGTGAATTCTAGCTATATATATATATATATATATATATATATATATATATATATATATATATATATATATAAAGAAATACTTGAATTTCAGTGTTCATTTATTTACACATATACACACACATAACACTCATCTACTCATTGTTGAGTTAAGGGTTGAATTGTCCATCCTTGTTCTATTCTCTGTCACTATTTCAGAACACACACATTATACAAATAAACATTATAAAATCAATAAGAAAACGGGAGCTCTAATTTGGGAGTCTGAATTAGGATCAGAAGTTCCTATATAAACATTGCGCACTCACGTCGCCTTTTTGTATTGATTACTGCAGCTGTGCACTGGATTCATTCACAAATACAAACTACAACTCACAAACACTTTAGAGTTAGGCTCCACCATCAGAATGTGTACTTAAACCTATAAAGATCACATGGATATCATTCAGTGAGTTGATTCACCAAAACTAACCTGTTATACAGGAGGAAAAAGCACACAGGACGTTTCAATTGTTCACAGACTGGTCGCGCTCATCAGAATGACAAGACACTTCCGGTCTGCAGGTGATAGCATTCAATTGGGAAGAAACGCCCTACTGCCCCCCCTACTGACCAATGTGAATACTGATAAATGTGTAATGACAGCTCCAAAAACGAATTCAAACCACAAAATAAAATAAATAAATCAACACAAAAATGTGACACATTATGGGTGGGTCACATATGCATGTACAGTAGATGGCAGTATTGTCCTGTTTAAAAGTGTCACAACATTGCTGTTTACGGCAATGTTGTGAACAGGCTGTCAACACGTCACTCAGGTCCGCATGGAGCTGGAGGGGGCGTGGCCTCCAGCTCCGCCTGAATTTCGGGAGAAAATTTGTCCCGGGAGGTTTTCGGGAGAGGCGCTGAATTTCGGGAGTCTCCCGGAAAATCCGGGAGGGTTGGCAAGTATGATATATATATATATATATATATATATATATATATATATATATATATATGAAATACTTGACTTGGGGAATTCTAGCTGTAAATATACTCCTCCCCTCTTAACCACGCCCCCAACCACGCCCCCCGCCCCACCCCCGACCACGCCCCCCGCCACCCCCACCCCCCACCTCCCGAAATCAGAGGTCTCAAGCATACTTGCCAATCCTCCCGAATTTTCCGGGAGACTCCCGAAATTCAGCGCCTCTCCCGAAAACCTCCCGGGACAAATTTTCTCCCGAAAATCTCCCGATTTTCAGCCGGAGCTGGAGGCCACGCCCCCTCCAGCTCCATGCGGACCTGAGTGAGGACAGCCTTTTTTCATGACGGGAGGACAACTGGGTGACAAGAACTAAATCATCCAGACTAGAGATAAATTGTATTAATTAAATATATTTATTAATTTAAAAAAAAAAAAAACTAAATACATTTTTACTATATTTTGCTAAAAACATCAAAATTCATTGTATTTTTATTTGTATTTTTTCGTGACTCCTTATTACATCCAGCCATAGAATTATACACTAAAATAAACATATTTCAAATAATTGATTTTAAATTATCATAAATAATTCATTTAAAATGACCATATTTAATTATTAAAATAATTGCTTGTTTATCAACAACTTTAGCATTTTATTCATTACATATTGAAACTCTCAGAAGCCAAGTTATGTTATATTCCTTAAGATTTATTTATGCAAGTTTGAAGTATCAATTATCTAAACACAGTTTTGTTTGCATATTTTCAGGATGTAGATATATATATATATATATATATATATATATATATATATATATATATATATATATATATATATAGAGAGAGATATATTAGAGATGCGCGGTTTGCGGGCACAACCGCGGAGTCCGCGGAGTCCGCGGATTATCCGCGGAGTCCGCGGATTATCCGCGGATCGGGCGGATGAAATAAAAAAAAATTAGATTTTATCCGCGGGTCGGGTCGGGCGGTTGAAATTAAAAAAAATTAGATTTTAAATAGATTCAGGCGGGTGGCAGTTAAACCAATTGGGAAATATATATACATAGTTAAATGTTGTTACCCACATACGAAAAACGAGCAGGCACCTGCAGCATATGCCACAACAGAAGAAGAAAAAAAAAAGAGATGGACACTTTTACGGAGCGGAGAAGGGACGCCTCGCCGGGGTCCGGGACCGAGGCCCCTTCCCCCGAGAGGGCCCCACCGGGAACCGTAGCTGAGGTGATCCGCGAGAAGGGCCCGACGCACGTCCAGGGTCACCACCGCGCCCACCGCACCGACACCCCGCCTCGTCCGCCTTCGCCGCGGCCGGCGTCACGCACAGCAGGTAAGCAGCTTACCTGCCCGCCACCCCCGTGGCCGGGGGCTCGTAACAGGGGTCACTCCGCGCGCAGTGCGCTCACGAAAGGGGTGGGGCTCACCCTGGTTGATATAGACAGCAGGACGGTGGCCATGGAAGTCGGAACCCGCTAAGGAGTGTGTAACAACCCACCTGCCGAATCAACTAGCCCTGAAAATGGATGGCGCTGGAGCGTCGGGCCCATACCCGGCCGTCGCCGGCAGCGAGACGCGCTTGGAGGTGCGCTCAGCGCGGCTCCCATATGATTGCGCACTGGTGTGCGTCTGGGTCGTGACAGCGTGGCACGCGAATGTCTGTGCTGCATTGGATCAGTCTCCTTTCTTTAACAGGCAAAAGCTTTATAACCTCACTAATGCCTTGCATCGTCTATATTAGATATATAACAACGGGCGGGTGCGGGCGGGTGCGGTTCTGATCAAATGTTAGGTCGGGTGGATGGCGGATGGTTGACGACTTTCTGATGCGGTTGCGGATGAAATAATTGCCTATCCGCGCATCTCTAATATATATATATGAAATACTTGACTTGGGGAATTCTAGCTGTAAATATACTCCTCCCCTCTTAACCACGCCCCCAACCACACCCCGCCCCACCCCCCGACCACGCCCCCCGCCACCCCCACCTCCCGAAATCGGAGGTCTCAAGGTTGGCAAGTATGCTGACAGGAAATAAAAAGAAACAGAGAGGAAAAACCAAAACATAACTAAACTGTCAGCGACAAACCTGACACAGGTGGGTAAACAGCCAAGGACACAACGGCTGTGACTCGGCTATCGGAAGCGGGGATCGAACCGGGAACCCTCAAGTCGCTGCCACGGCCACTCTACCAGCCGCTATCTTGGAAGCGAGCCTTTGACAAGGCTTTTTGAACGTGTGTGTGTCGCCTTTCCCCCCCCGTGCATGTTTTCTTATCTCACCTGTTTGGCTTCACTCCACATTAACTAGTCATGAACACGTCTTGTTTTAAACACAAAAAAAGGCAACATCCCATATTTTTCTGGTGGTGTCTTGTGAAATGATCTTTGGGATCAGACTTCCCAAGATGACATACCTGAGGAATAACGAGAAAAATATGGGAAAATGTTCCTTTTTTTTGTCAACTGACCACCCTGTGCTGTTGAAACTTGGCTGCATGTTTGCTTGGAAGATAAAGGCCTGCATGCGTGTCCTCCACACTAACCGAGCGCTTGTCTTGCCTGTGTGTCCCCGCCTGCCTTGCTCTCGCCCCCCCCCCCCCTCCCCCCCGCCTACCAGGTGCAGTGTTTGACCGGCAGGCGAGCATCCGGCGCTCCCTCGTTAACACTGACACCGTGTCCCGCCGGCCCAAGAAGGTCAAACGCAGAAAGACAATATCAGGGCTGCCTGACAACTTCGACCTGGAGCTAGGTATGCGTCACTGCGGGTGTGTGTGCGTGCATGTGTGTGTGTGTGAGAGAGTGGGTAGTGCTGCCCTCTGCCGCCCTCTGCAGTCCACAGAACGGTAGCTCATTTGCTAGTTCAACGACAGCCAGGAATCCTTTTATATCAGGGGTGCTCACACTTTTTCTGCAGGCGAGCTACTTTTCAATTGATCAAGTCGTGGGGATCTACCTCATTCATATATATCATTTATATTTACTTATTTATGAAATATATGTTTTTGTTAACAAGTTAAAGGTGTTTAAAGATAATGCAAGCATGTTTAACACATATAGTTAATATTGTTAACAAGTTAAAGGTGTTTAAAGATAATACAAGCATGTTTAACACATATAGTTAATATTGTTAACAACTTAAAGGTGTTTAAAGATAATACAAGCATGTTTAACACATATAGTTAATATTGTTAACAAGTTAAAGGTGTTTAAAGATAATACAAGCATGTTTAACACATATAGTTAATATTGTTAATAAGTTACAGGTGTTTAAAGATAATACAAGCATGTTTAACACATATAGTTAATATTGTTAACAACTTAAAGGTGTTTAATGATAATACAAGCATGTTTAATACATATAGTTAATATTGTTAATAAGTTAAAGGTGTTTAAAGATAATGCAAGCATGTTTAACACATATAGTTAATATTGTTAACAAGTTAAAGGTGTTTAATGATAATACAAGCATGTCTAACACATATAGTTAATATTGTTAACAACTTAAAGGTGGTTAAAGATAATACAAGCATGCTTAACACATATAGTTAATATTGTTAACAAGTTAAAGGTGTTTAAAGATAATACAAGCATGTTTAACACATATAGTTAATATTGTTAACAAGTTAAAGGTGTTTAAAGATAATACAAGCATGTTTAACACATATAGTTAATATTGTTAATAAGTTAAAGGTGTTTAAAGATAATGCAAGCATGTTTAACACATATAGTTAATATTGTTAACAAGTTAAAGGTGTTTAATGATAATACAAGCATGTCTAACACATATAGTTAATATTGTTAACAACTTAAAGGTGGTTAAAGATAATACAAGCATGCTTAACACATATAGTTAATATTGTTAACAAGTTAAAGGTGTTTAAAGATAATACAAGCATGTTTAACACATATAGTTAATATTGTTAACAAGTTAAAGGTGTTTAATGATAATACAAGCATGTCTAACACATATAGTTAATATTGTTAACAACTTAAAGGTGGTTAAAGATAATACAAGCATGCTTAACACATATAGTTAATATTGTTAACAAGTTAAAGGTGTTTAAAGATAATACAAGCATGTTTAACACATATAGTTAATATTGTTAACAAGTTAAAGGTGTTTAAAAATAATACAAGAATGTTTAACACATAGTTAATATTGTTAACAAGTTAAAGGTGTTTAAAGATAATACAAGCATGTTTAACACTTATAGTTAATATTGGTAATAAGTTAAAGGTGTTTAAAGATAATACAAGCATGTTTAACACATATAGTTAATATTGTTAATAAGTTAAAAGTGTTTAAAGATAATACAAGCATGTTTAACACATATAGTTAATATTGTTAATAAGTTAAAGGTGTTTAAAGATAATGCAAGCATGTTTAACACATATAGTTAATATTGTTAACAAGTTAAAGGTGTTTAAAGATAATACAAGCATGTTTAACACATATAGTTAATATTGTTAATAAGTTAAAGGTGTTTAAAGATAATACAAGCATGTTTAACACATATAGTTAATATTGTTAATAAGTTAAAAGTGTTTAGAGATAATACAAGCATGTTTAACACATATAGATTCCTTTCTTTCATGAAGACAAGAATATAAGTTGGTGTATTACCTGATTCTGATGACTTGCATTGATAGGAATCAGACAGTAGTGATGATAACGTCCGCATTTTCGAATGGAGGAGAAAAAAAGTCCTCCTTTCTGTCCAATACCACATGAAAGTGGTTGGTTTTTGGCATCTTATTTGTCCAGCTTCCGTACTCCTTTGTATACACTTTACAAGAAATACATTGTCGGCAAACTCCGTAGCTTGCTAGCTTGTGCACGCCAGCTTTCTGAGACTCTTATTTTGTCAGCGCAGGCAGGATGAAGCAGAGCTTTTATTGTGCAACTGTGCAGTCGGTCTTTGGAGTTTTGACGACAGGTACGGCGCCAGAGTCTGTTGAAATAAAGTGTTTCTCGCCTCCCAGTCGGTAATTTTAATGAGCTGGCAGCAGCCAGCGTCATCTCAGAAGACCCTCGGGTGCCGTGAATGTCAATCAAGTGACGAAAGTGACGTCATAGTGAAGATTTATGATCGCTCATTTTTAGGACTATTTTTTTAATGCCTGGCTGGTGATCGACTGACACACCCTCCGCGATCGACCGGTAGATCGCGATCGACGTAATGAGCACCCCTGCTTTATATGCTCTATTTCAGTGTTTTTCAACCTTTTTTGAGCCAAGGCACATTTTTTTCATTGAAAAAATCCTGAGGCACACCACCAGCAGAAATCATTAAAAAAAATGAAGCTCAGCAGCCGATGTTGACGATAAAAAGTCGCAATTGTTGGATATGACTTTAAAGCATGACCAAGCATGCATCACTGTAGCTCTTGTCTCAAAGTAGGTGTACTGTCACCATCATCATCGGCGGTCACTCGAACGAGTATGACGATCCTCCTGGTAGGGGTGTATCCCTTTATGGAGGATGCCTGTGCGTCACTTTGTTTTACGTGGGGAGACTGGTGCACAGACAGTCACCACACGATCCTTGACAGAATCGGGTCAGGGTCCAGTGGCATGGAGTCCAAGACGACTGGGGACCCTTTTCTGCTGCAGCCTTCTCCCGCCATCGCAGCCGTTGTGGTAGTTCTTAAATGGACTGGACTCTCACACGATTATGTTAGATCCACTATGGACTGGACTCTCACACTATTATGTTAGATCCACTATGGACTGGACTCTCACTATTATGTTGGATCCACTATGGACTGGACTCTCACTATTATGTTAGATCCACTATGGACTGGACTCACACTATTATGTTAGATCCACTATGGACTGGACTCTCACTATTATGTTAGATCCACTATGGACTGGACTCTCACTATTATGTTGGATCCACTATGGACTGGACTCACACTATTATGTTAGATCCACTATGGACTGGACTCTCACACTATTATGTTAGATCCACTATGGACTGGACTCTCACTATTATGTTAGATCCACTATGGACTGGACTCTCACTATTATGTTAGATCCACTATGGACTGGACTCTCACTATTATGTTAGATCCACTATGGACTGGACTCACACTATTATGTTAGATCCACTATGGACTGGACTCTCACTATTATGTTAGATCCACTATGGACTGGACTCTCACTATTATGTTAGATCCACTATGGACTGGACTCTCACTATTATGTTAGATCCACTATGGACTGGACTCTCACTATTATGTTAGATCCACTATGGACTGGACTCTCACTATTATGTTAGATCCACTATGGACTGGACTCTCACTATTATGTTAGATCCACTATGGACTGGACTCTCACTATTATGTTAGATCCACTATGGACTGGCCACCTGTCACATCACACCCTGACTTATTTGGACTTTTTTGCTGTTTTCCTGTGTGTAGTGTTTTACTTCTTGTCTTGTGCTGCTATTTTGGTGGCTTTTTCTCTTTTTTTGGTATTTTCCTGTAGCAGTTTCATGTCTTCCTTTGAGCGATATTCCCCGCACCCGCTTTGTTTTAGCAATGAAGAATATTTCAGTTGTTTTTATCCTTCTTTGTGGGGACATTGTTGATTGTCATGTCATGTTCGGATGTACTTTGTCTTTGCTCCACAGTAAGTCTTTGCTGTCGTCCAGCATTCTGTTTTTGTTTACTTTGTAGCCGGTTCAGTTTCAGTCTCGTTCTGCATAGCCTTCCCTAAGCTTCAATGCCTTTTCTTAGGGGCACTCACCTTTTGTTTATTTTTGGTTTCAGCATTAGACACCTTTTTACCTGCACCCTGCCTCCCGCTGTTTCCCACATCTACAAAGCAATTAGCTACCTGCTGCCACCTACTGATATGGAAGAGTATTACACGGTTACTCAGCACAGACACTCAACAACAACACATCATTTGCAGACTATAATTACTGGTTTGCAAAAAATAGTTTTAACCCAAATAGGTGAAATTAGATCATCTCCCACGGCACACCAGACTGTATCTCACGGCACACTAACCTGCTACCCAAGATTGTACAACAATTCTTCTCAACAAAAGAGGAGAAATATAACCTTAGAGGAAAATCTAAATTTGAAACATTTGTATGCTCGTACAACACTTAAAACCTTTAGCATATCAGTATGTGGAATTAAAGTATGGTATGGATTAAGCAAAGAAATCAAACAATGATTCCGTTTAAGAGACTGTTCAAACTACAAGAATATTTCAGTTGTTTTTATCCTTCTTTGTGGGGACATTGTTGATTGTCATGTCATGTTCGGATGTACTTCGTGGACGCCGTCTTTGCTCCACAGTAAGTCTTTGCTGTCGTCCAGCATTCTGTTTTTCTTTACTTTGTAGCCAATTCAGTTTTAGTTTCGTTCCCCTAAGCTTCAATGCCTTTTCTTAGGGGCACCCACCTTTTGTTTATTTTTGGTTTTAGCATTAAGATACCTTTTCACCACGACAAACCATGTTTCCGGGAACACGTCGTGGGAGACGACGATGGTTTTGTCGTGATCGCAACATGCAGATGACAGCGGGAGGCAGTGTGCAGGTAAAAAGGTGTCTAATGCTTAAACCAAAAATAAACAAAAAGTGAGTGCCCTTAAGAAAAGGCATTAAAGCTTAGGGAAGGCTATGCAGAACGAGACTAAAACTGAACTGGCTACAAAGTAAACAAAAACAGAATGCTGGACGACAGCAAAAACTTACAGCGTGTGGAGCAGAGACAGCGTCCACAAAGTACATCCGTACATGAAACGACAACAAAAGAAGATAGCAACAACTTAAATATTCTTGATAGCTAAAACAAAGCAGGTGCAGGGAATAGCGCTCAAAGGAAGACAAGAAACTGCAACAGGAAAAGCCACCAAAATAAGAGCGCAGGGCAAGACTTAAAACACTAAACATGGGAAAATGGCAAAAAACTACAAATAAGTCAGTGCGAGTGCCCCTAAGAAAAGGCATTGAAGCTTAGGGAAGACGATGCAGAATGAAACTAAAACTGAACTGGCTACAAAGTAAACAAAAACAGAATGCTGGACGACAGCAAAAACTTACTGTGGAGCAAAGACGGCGTCCACAAAGCACATCCGTACATGAAACGACAACAAAAGAAGATAGCAACAACTTAAATATTCTTGATCGCTAAAACAAAAGCAAGTGGAGGGAATAGCGCTCAAAGGAAGACAAGAAACTGCAACAGGAAAAGCCACCAAAATAAGAGCGCAGGGCAAGACTTAAAACACTACACATGGGAAAACGGCAAAAAACTACAAATAAGTCAGTGCGAGTGCCCCTAAGAAAAGGCATTGAAGCTTAGGGAAGGCTATGCAGAACGAAACTAAAATTGAACTGGCTACAAAGTAAACAAAAACAGAATGCTGGACGACAGCAAAAACTTACTGTGGAGCAAAGACGGCAAACACAAAGCACATCCGTACATGAAATGACAACAATGTCCACACAACAACTTAAATATTCTTGATCGCTAAAACAAAGCAGGTGCGGGGAATAGCGCTCCAAGGAAGACATGAAACTGCTACAGGAAAAGCCATCAAAATAGGAGCGCAATAGCTGTTTTATTATTATTATAGGATGGCTTGTTAAACATCTAATAGGATTTTCAGAGGGAGGAAAAACCAAGACATTTAATATAAAATGTAAAATGAATAAATACATAAAAAGAAAAAGAAAATATATGGTTAAAAGCCATCGTCCCGGGGAGCATTTCATTCGTCCCGTGCATTTAAAAAAAATAATAATAATAACAATGAATAATTTCTAAGTCTTTGTTAGCCGTTTGTGAAGTTTTGTGCTCGTGCGTAACATTCGCTCGCATCCTGTGCATCTCCTGGGGGCAAAGCCCCCCCTGTCCTTAAAAGCTAGTGACGCCCCTGCTTTAACTTAACTTTAACTTTACACATACAAACAGTAACACTCAAAAAAGCACATTTAGTAAAAAAAACGTTATTATGGTCTTACCTTTACTTATAAGTGCGGGAACTGTGGTGTTCGTGTTGGAGGAGTTGTGAATGAATGAAATATGAAATCCGTGCTGCAGTCTGCAGGTGTACCTAATGTTGTGTCCTTGCAGTCGTTCACGGCTCCTCCGGCGCGAGCAATGTTGTTTTTGCACTTTTTGGCTTCTTGTTAAGTGACTTTTTTTGGGTGGATTCGGTCTTGCACGTGGAGGGCTTGGGTGTGGGCTTTGGTTGGTGTGGCGCTCTCGTCGGGGGGTGCAGTCTGCGGCGAAGGTGCCTTAAGCACCAGGAGGCGGGGTTACGCGAGCCTCAGCCAGTGCGTCTTCGCAGCAGTTTTATGATCGCTCAGCACAAGAAATACGTTACACACATACAGTTGTTGACAAAATACACTGTACATTATATACCTCAGCTAACTAAACTATGGAAATGTATAATATAATTCATATAGCAATACAGTCTCACTGCACAGCAGGCCAGCAGTTAGCCGAGTCATTGCGCAATCCATGTTGAGGCACTGAGTGACGTGCCTCAACTGGCTGCTGTTCCCCGCACCGTCTCTTCTCAGTATTTGAACGGCAAATGTGAAAATTCAGCGATTTTGAATAAAAAATAATCTAAAACTGGTGAAGTTAAATGGAAAATAACTTTATAGTATAATCACTGGATACATATAACAATTTAATAAAAATTTTTTCTTTTTACATTTTTTTTCTTTCCATGATGGCAGGTGAGGCGGGGCCTCACCTGCCTCTAGTGACTGCACGTCACTGATATTGACGCTTACATAGGTCTGGTGATAATGTTCCCCTTTAACTCACTACAAATCAATCAATCAATCAATCAATGTTTATTTATATAGCCCTAAATCACAAGTGTCTCAAAGGGCTGCACAAGCCACAACGACATCTTCGGTACAAAGCCCACATAAGGGCAAGGAAAAACTCACCCCAGTGGGACGTCGATGTGAATGACTATGAGAAACCTTGGAGAGGACCGCATATGTGGGTAACCCCCCCCCTCTAGGGGAGACCGAAAGCAATGGATGTCGAGTGGGTCTGACATAATATTGTGAGAGTCCAGTCCATAGTGGATCCAACATAATAGTAAGAGTCCAGTCCATAGTGGATCTAACATAATAGTGAGAGAGTCCAGTCCATAGTGGATCCAACATAATAGTGTGAGAGTCCAGTCCATAGTGGATCCAACATAATAGTAAGAGTCCAGTCCATAGTGGATCTAACATAATAGTGTGAGAGTCCAGTCCATAGTGGATCTAACATAATAGTGAGAGTCCAGTCCATAGTGGATCTAACATAATAGTGAGAGAGTCCAGTCCATAGTGGATCTAACATAATAGTGTGAGAGTCCAGTCCATAGTGGATCCAACATAATAGTGTGAGAGTCCAGTCCATAGTGGATCCAACATAATAGTAAGAGTCCAGTCCATAGTGGATCCAACATAATAGTAAGAGTCCAGTCCATAGTGGATCTAACATAATAGTGAGAGAGTCCAGTCCATAGTGGATCTAACATAATAGTGTGAGAGTCCAGTCCATAGTGGATCCAACATAATAGTAAGAGTCCAGTCCATAGTGGATCTAACATAATAGTGAGAGAGTCCAGTCCATAGTGGATCTAACATAATAGTGTGAGAGTCCAGTCCATAGTGGATCCAACATAATAGTAAGAGTCCAGTCCATAGTGGGGCCAGCAGGACACCATCCCGAGCGGAGACGGGTCAGCAGCGCAGAGATGTTCCCAGCCGATGCACAGGCGAGCGGTCCACCCCGGGTCCCGACTCTGGACAGCCAGCACTTCATCCATGGCCACCGGACCTGTGCCCCCAACATAACAATGAAAGCTAACACCGTATTTGCGTATGATGTCGCCTAGCGGCAGCATGTAAATACTAAAGAGTGCAGGGCCAAGAACCGAACCCTGAGGAACTCCGCACGTTACCTTAACATAGTCCGAGGTCACATTATTATGGGAGACGCACTGCATCCTGTCAGTAAGATAAGAGTTAAACCACGACAAAGCTAAGTCTGACATACCAATACGTGTTTTGATACACTCTAATAAAATATTATGATGGACGGTATGGAAAGCAGCGCTAAGATCAAGAAGCAGCAACATGGATGAAAAATAAAGGTCTCGGGCTCTCCCCCTCTAAAGTGACCTGTGCCAGCTTAGTGGTTATTTATGCCCGGCGTGCACTGCTGCCTGCCTGCAGGGTTTTAAGGAGAAAGTCTCTTTTGGCGATAACATCCCGGCACTTTAAAGTCTCGTTAGCGGCCAGCAGCTGACGACAAACTCCAAAATGCCGTGTCGCCTAATTGTCCCGACTCCCCCCGTCGCTCCCTCTCCTTTGCACCAGCGCCGACTTGCCAAGCAGAGCCTGCAGCTTAATCTATCGCAGCAGCTGCAGCAGCAAGTGTACATTTTATGCGGGGTTTAGGGAGGGTGAGAGAGGAGCGAATGGAAGGCGAGTATCGCAGATGAGACACCTCATCCTTTCAAAGGTTTTGTTTCTGTGCTTATTCCATTTTCCTGCATGACCACCTGAGTGTGTGCATGTGCATTGTATGTGCATGTTGCAACATCATGACCCCCGAGGGGCTGTTTTGTCCTCCCTGGAGACCAGGCTAAACTTATTAAGAAGTCTCCTCTAATATCCTTTTCTCCTAATGAGCAAGACCAGAAACTATTATCACATCCGACAAGGTTGCAGAAAATCGAATTAATTAGCTCACTGTGAGATACAGTCTGGTGTGCCGTGGGAGATGATCTAATTTCACCTATTTGGGTTAAAAATATTTTTTTGCATACCAGTAATTATAGTCTGCAAATGATGTGTTGTTGTTGAGTGTCGATGCTGTCTAGAGCTCGGCAGAGTAACCGTGTAATACTCTTCCATATCAGTAGGTGGCAGCCGGTAGCAAATTGCTTTGTAGATGTGGGAAACAGCGGGAGGCAGTGTGCAGGTAAAAAGGTGTCTAATGCTGAAACCAAAAATAAACAAAAGGAGAGTGCCCCTAAGAAAAGGCATTGAAGCTTAGGGAAGGCTATGCAGAACGAGACTAAAACTGAACTGGCTGCAGAGTAAACAAAAACAGAATGCTGGAGGACAGCAAAGACTTACTGTGGAGCAAAGACAATGTGCATCCAAACATGACATGACAATCAACAATGTCCCCACAAAGAAGGATAAAAACAACTGAAATATTCTTGATTGCTAAAACAAAAGTAGATGCGGGGAAATATCGCTCAAAAGGAAGACATGAAACTGCTCCAGGAAAATACCAAAAGCCATCAAAATAGGAGCGCAAGACAAGAAGTAAAACACAACACAGGAAAACAGCAAAAAAAGTCCAAATAAGTCATGACATGACTAAAACTGAACTGGCTACAAAGTAAAGAAAAACAGAATGCTGGACAACAGCAAAGACTTACTGTGGAGCAAAGACAATGTGCATCCAAACATGACATGACAATCAACAATGTCCCCATAAAGAAGGATAAAAACAACTGAAATATTCTTGACTGCTAAAACAAAGTAGATGCCGGGAAATATCGCTCAAAAGGAAGACATGAAACTGCTACAGGAAAATACCAAAAGCCATCAAAATAGGAGCGCAAGACAAGAAGTAAAACACTACACACAGGAAAGCAGCAAAAAGGTCCAAATAAGTCATGACATGACTAAAACTGAACTGGCTACAAAGTAAAGAAAAACAGAATGCTGGACGACAGCAAAGACTTACTGTGGAGCAAAGACGGCGTCCACAAAGTACATCCGAACATGACATGACAATCAACAATGTCCCCACAATGAAGGATAAAAACAACTGAAATATTCTTGATTGCTAAAACAAAGTAGATGCGGGAAATATCGCTCAAAAGGAAGACATGAAACTGCTACAGGAAAATACCAAAAGCCATCAAAATAGGAGCGCAAGACAAGAAGTAAAACACTACACACAGGAAAGCAGCAAAAAAGTCCAAATAAGTCATGACATGACTAAAACTGAACTGGCTACAAAGTAAAGAAAAGCAGAATGCTGGACGACAGCAAAGACTTACTGTGGAGCAAAGACGGCGTCCACAAAGTACATCGGAACATGACATGACAATCAACAATGTCCCCACAAAGAAGGATAAAAACAACTGAAATTTTCTTGATTGCTAAAACAAAAGTAGATGCGGGGAAATATCGCTCAAAAGGAAGACATGAAACTGCTACAGGAAAATACCAAAAGCCATCAAAATAGGAGCGCAAGACAAGAAGTAAAACACTACACACAGTAAAACAGCAAAAAAGTCCAAATAAGTCATGACATGACTAAAACTGAACTGGCTACAAACTAAACAAAAACAGAATGCTGGAGGACAGCAAAAACTTACTGTGGAGCAAAGACGGCGTCCACAATGTACATCCGAACATGACATGACAATCAACAATGTCCCCACAAAGAAGGATAAAAACAACTGAAATATTCTTGATTGCTAAAACAAAGTAGATGCGGGAAATATCGCTCAAAAGGAAGACATGAAACTGCTACAGGAAAATACCAAAAGCCATCAAAATAGGAGCGCAAGACAAGAAGTAAAACACTACACACAGGAAAGCAGCAAAAAAGTCCAAATAAGTCATGACATGACTAAAACTGAACTGGCTACAAAGTAAAGAAAAACAGAATGCTGGACGACAGCAAAGACTTACTGTGGAGCAAAGACGGCGTCCACAAAGTACATCCGAACTTGACATGACAATCAACAATGTCCCCACAAAGAAGGATAAAAACAACTGAAATTTTCTTGATTGCTGGACTACAGGCAGGCCAGTCTAGTACCCCCACTCTTTTACTATGAAGCCACGTGGATGTAACACGTGGCTTGGCATTGTCTTGCTGATATAAGCAGGGGCGTCCATGGTAACGTTGCTTGGATGGCAACATATGTTGCTCCAAAACCTGTATGTACCTTCTAGCATTAATGGCGCCTTCACAGATGTGTAAGTTACCCATGTCTTGGGCACTAATACACCCCCATACCATCACACATGCTGCCTTTTACACTTTGCGCCTATAACAATCCGGATGGTTCTTTTCCTCTTTGGTCCGGAGGACACGACGTCCACAGTTTCCAAAAACAATTTGAAATGTGGACTCGTCAGACCACAGAACACTTTTCCACTTTGTATCAGTCCATCTTAGATGAGCTCAGGCCCAGCGAAGCCGACGGCGTTTCTGGGTGTTGTTGATAAACGGTTTTCGCCTTGCATAGGAGAGTTTTAACTTGCACTTACAGATGTAGCGACCAACTGTAGTTACTGACAGTGGGTTTCTGAAGTGTTCCTGAGCCCATGTGGTGATATCCTTTACACACTGATGTCGCTTGTTTATGCAGTACAGCCTGAGGGATGGAAGGTCACGGGCTTAGCTGCTTACGTGCAGTGATTTCTCCAGATTCTCTGAACCCTTTGATGATATTACGGAGCGTAGATGGTGAAATCCCTCAATTCCTTGCAATAGCTGGTTGAGAAAGGTTTTTCTTAAACTGTTCAACAATTTGCTCACGCATTTGTTGACAAAGTGGTGACCCTCGCCCCATCCTTGTTTGTGAATGACTGAAATTATCAAGCTAATCTTTTTCTTTCTCTTTTGACAGCAGCACAAGGACGTGGCGGGGAACTACGACCACATTCCATGTTCATCCCAGGACAGTACTCCACTCTGGGCCGGGTTGGGAGCGTCAACTCAACGCTCCGACGTTCCCAGACCCGGGATTCAAGCTGCCAGACAGAAGTAGCGAAGGTTGTCCCGCCGTCCATGAGGAGAATTCGGGCTCAGAGAGGACAGGGTATCGCTGCCCAGATGGCCGGAATTTCTGCTTCCTCTTCAACGGGAAGTATATCCATCTCCAGCAATGACAGCTCTGGGATCGTGATGCTGCCACATCAGCGTAGCGGGGACCCATCCAGATTTCACAGTCTGCCCCGCCAGGGCGCTAGGGTGTCACTCAGCGCTGACCCCATATACAGCAGCACCCCCATCAAGTCTGAAGAACGGAACACTCCCCAGAGGCAGATTGGGAAACTCCAGGTCGACAATACGGTGGTACATATGAGGAATTCCCCCAGGACGGGCACCCTGCCTAGGCCCAAGTCTCAGGAGATGAGGCGGACGCAGTCCAGTGACTGGGCCGGCAGTCTGGCCTGTGCGGTGTCACCGCATGCCGCTTATTCCACCTCATTTATCCCCAACGCCACCCTGCCCAGCTCATCTGAGGTCATCACTGTCAACACCTCTGGACAGCATTCCCACTCGACATCCTCAGTCTACCAAACAGCTCGGCCGCTCAGTCTGTCCTCTTATGCTGATCCCCTGACCTCCAGTCCAGCCGCTTTCACCCACAGCTCCACCTGTCCTGCCCTTGCCGCGTCCACTCCTGTCCACACGCCACTGGAACGGAGTCGGGTTGCAGCAGCACCCGCCAGCGAGTCAGGACAATCAGACAACAGCCTGCACAGTCACAGCACCCTGGCACCGACGCCGCCCTCATGCCAGCGGACAGATGAGCAGTGGATCTATGACACCCCAGAAAACGTGGTCGTTGCCCACCGCACTTTGACCTCGAGCTCTTCCACGCCCATCAACCAGCTGTACAACAGTCTGGAGGTGTCGTCCAAGACAACTACTGATTCCAGCTCTCTCTATTCCCAGGACAATGACGGATATTACACCTCCATGCACCTGGACTCGGGCCTGCGCTCACGCAGCCATGGCAGCGGACACGGTGCGGGCGCAGGACGAGTCACCAGACACAGCATGTACGAGTGCCGCGAGATGGCCGATCAGGAAGAGTACGGGAGCTTGTACAGCGATCGCTCCCTATCTCGCAGCATCTCCCTCCGCAAGTCCAAGAAACCCCCGCTGCCCCCGGCTCGCACGGACTCCCTGAAGCGAAAACCTGGACCCAAAAAGCCCCTCGGAAGCGAGTCCAACAACGGCATGCTGAATGAGACTCTAATTGCCACCCTGCAGCAGAGTCTCCAGATGGGGTTGCGATCCGGGACGGGAAAGGGCGTCTCCCCATCTTCGCCCTCCCAAAGCCCCTGCAGCGACTACGATGACCCCTGGGTGCTCCGTCCACGGAGTCACAGTACCATTAGCACAGAGAGCTCTGCGACATCACTAGCAACTAGTGCAAACGGCATGGGCGTGTCCAATGTTTACTCGCTATGCCACGTGACTCCCACTCACAGTGACACCAGCAGCTTGCGTTCCGACTATGCTGATTCTTGGGGCTACTACATGGAATATCCCCGTAACCACGGGGACCAGAGTGCACAGACCCCTGCGGCTCATACAGCTAACACTTCAACCGGGCCTCCAGCAGCCAAAGAGCAGAATGGAACTGAGATTCATGGCCCCCGTCAGGAACCAGGAGCTCCGGGCCAGGAAGAAATAGTGGCAGTGAAGCCTAAAACCAGCACATCCTCTCCAGAAAGAGTGCACAGACTCACCTCGCCATCCAGTGGCTACTCAAGCCAGTCCAACACCCCCACAGCTGGAACACCGGTACCGTCTGGCATTCGGTCCATGTCTCCCTCTGGAAGTCGACCCAAGCCTAAAGTTCCTGAGAGGAAATCTTCTCTCATCTCATCTTCATCCTCCACCTCCCTTTCCTCTAACACCTCAGACTCTCTCAAGAGCTGCGGGCCTACTGCGCCACCACCTGTGCCTGTGACCTCGTCATCAGCTCCAAACACCCCCCTCAGCCCACCACCGGCATTCCCTCCTTCGAATGTACATTCCCCTGCTTTTCCTCCGCCAGCACCAACATCGCCTCGCACGCCGCAGGCTGAAACGCTGAGCCCCCTCCCGGGTTGGTCTACTACGCCAGAATTCCCACCTCCTCCCTCCCCCGAAACCTTAATTCACCCCAGTGTGTCGCTCAATGGGAGCTTTAGTCCTCCGCCCCCGCCTCCTGTGTCCCTCCCGGGGCTGCCACCACCTCCTCCACTGCCTGCTGTTGTCTTCTACTCTTCCTCCCCATCCGCTGCCAAGGAAGCGCCTAAAGCTGCCGTTCCAAACAGTCCCACAAAGTCTCCCATGCCGCTCGTTACACCTTTTGCTTTGCAGAGCGTTCAGCTGCGATCAGTCAAGCGACCGGAGAAGGAGACTGACAACGACCCGGAGCCATACAAAGACTTTCTTATGGGCCTGCAGCCCTACAACCTGGACAAGTCTCAGCCCCAGGAGCTGATGAACTTCTTCTCAGACCACAAGCAGTCGCCCTCGCCTGTATCAGACCTTATGGAAAGGTTGTCGATAGACTGCAGTAGCTCACGTGACACACCTGATTGTCGTGAACCTGAAGAAAGCTGCTTTCTTCTCAACGGTATAGAAGAAGACGACGGGCAGAAAGTATTGCAGAGTCCCTTTCCTGTCAAACAGAAGCCTCCCATCATCTCCAAGAAACCCAAATTATTTTTTGTCCCGCCGCCAAGCCCTCAGCCAATCCAAGCTAAAGACAAAGAGGACGAAGAAAGTTTGGAGAGCGCTGAGCCCCGAGAAGAGAGCACCAACACATCCGCAGACGTCCAGGATGAATCTCATATCTCTACTGGCCAGAACGTCAGCCCGGACCAAGAGTTCCGCCAGAACGGAGAGGCCCCCGATGACGACGCGGATGAGACGAGTAGTTCTGCGGGGTCCACCAGCTCCAGTGTTGACGATGCAGGTTTGTCATTGAACGTGATTGCTATTTATCTAAACGCTGATGCTGCATTAGTTTAAGCCCATTACTATAATCCTGCACGGGCAGTCCTGTGCCAGCTCTGTGTGGGCAGCTGTGAAATTCATTTGCTGCGCTTTAAGCAAGGGGAGCCAAAGTTAAAGCCACTTTCTTCCAAGAGATGCTGCTTATCAGCAGGGAAAGCAGCATCGAACAAACCAACTCCTCCCGTCCATAGTTAGTGTGGTTGTCCACGTAGTCACTGCCTGTGACCGGTAACCAGTCCAGGGTCCTCAGCCTCAACTGGATAAGCAGCAGAGGCAAGTAGATAGATCTCATCCAACCCTCAATGCTCCATGTCTGCTCTTTAATCCTTTCCCGCTCATTCCTCTCTCTCTCCCCTCTCTCATTGAGGTAAAGAAACGCGAGAGGGGGGGGTTGGCGTCCCAGGGGCTTTTCGTGGTTGTAGCGCTAAGGGGGAGGGGCTCCATCGCATCACATGGAGGCAGGCTGGGATGAAGGGGAGGATGAGAGAGTGTAAAGTGAGACCGCTCGCTGCCGGCGGCTCAGGCGGTTAGGAAAGTCGCCAGCAAGGAGGAGGAGGAGGCTAAAAACTGGAGAATGTAAACGGGACAGTCAGTGGCAGGCAGGTGTCGGTGACACACACACACACACACACGCCGAAATGTAACTGGCAGGTGTGTGTGCCTCTCGCAGGTGACGTGTTTGACTCCAACACAGCCGAGTCATCTCCCAACGGGACGCCGGCGGAGACCATGGTGACCCCGACTCCCACGCCGACCCGGACCACGGAGGACCTCTTTGCCGTAATCCACAGGTACCGATCGCAAGTGTTGTCCCGTGTTTCCGAACTCCTGTTTTCTACCCCCCCACGGCATCATTATCACGGTATCATTTTGACGTCTCATTTTTGCATGACTCTCGCCAATGTCCGAGGGTAAACACTTTGTTTAGTGGGCTCTTTCTTACTGAAGCTCGGCTATCATTCATTCCGTGTCCTCCCCCCCGCCTCCTCGTGGTGGTCATAACTTACACCGACACTGTCACGGCTAGCATCTTGTAGATGGCATCTCTTCACGTAGAAGCGAGCGTTCAGGATCATTCTCAGACGCGCGGTAACCAACAACAACAACAAAAAAAAGACCTCATTCATTTTTTAAGCAAGTGGACCCCTGTTGGGCCTGATCTGGGTTAGAGGCCACTAGAGAGACAGCAGCTCGGGCTCATTCTCTCTCTTTCCCTCTCTCTCTCTCGTCATACATTGCTGTTCAAAGTGCTGGGGGGGCGGGGGGGAGAGAGACACGCATTAATTTCTTATGCTCACGTGCCATCGCAATTTGGACTTCTTTCCACTGAGCGCAGGGAATTAATTTCATTTTTATTTTCTGTCGTGGCACGTTTAAATCATGGGAGATTTTTCTATGTTGTCTGACAGGACGGGATGAGTACCGTATTTTCCGCACCATAAGGCGCCCTGGGTTATAAGCCGCGCCTTCAATGAACGGCATATTTCAAAACTTTGTCCACCTATAAGCCGCCCCGTGTTGTAAGCCGCATCTAACTGCGCTAAAGGAATGTCAAAAAAACAGTCAAATAGGTCAGTCAAACTTTAATAATATATTAAAACCAGCGTGATGTGGGCGCGCATGGAATCGTATATCAACATGGACTTAAACTTAAACTTACCTTAACCACTCACTCATCTTTTCTTCATCCATCCCTTCGAGTTAGCTTTTATGATGACGCCGGCTGGAAAGGTCTCTTTTGGCAAGGTCTTCCTTTTGAATATCACCTTGGGTGGAAGTTTCTGGCCATTAGCATGGCAAGCTAGAACCACAGTGAAGGATGACTTCTCATTCCCTGTGGTGCGAATATTCACCGTACGTGCTCCCGTTGTATCCACAGTGCGGTTCACAGGAATATCAGTTGCTGTGAAATAGTAATCCGTGTGCGGATGGAGAGATTGCGTCTTATCATGAACCGGATCCCTGTCGCTTAGTAGGAGCCATTTTGTGGTCTTTACAGATGTAAACACACAAAGGAAATGAAACGTACGGTAATATCCGCGCGCTTTTTCTTCTTCTACGCGGGCGGGTGGTTGCTTACAGTAGAAGAAGAAGCGCTTCCTGTTCTATGGGGGCGGGTGCTTACCTTGGCGGTTGCTTGCGTAGAAGAAGAAGCGCTTCCTGTTTTACCGGGAAAAAAGATGGCGGCTGTTTACCGTAGTTACGAGACCGAAACTTTATGAAAATGAATCTTAATATTAATCCATATATAAAGCGCACCGGGTTATAAGGCGCACTGTCAGCTTTTGAGAAAATTTGTGGTTTTTAGGTGCGCCTTATAGTGCGGAAAATACGGTAGTTTTTGTTTGGATGTTTGGGGAGAACCGTCAGAAGAGGCACAACGGCTCGAAAAAATAAGGAATTATGTTTCATAATTTAACGACATGTTGGTTGTACGGAATACCTGGTACTAGTGTAGTACCTCGGTTCTAATGAATCATATTCGGTACTATACCGCTTCTAAAAAGTCCCCCCGCCCCTTCCGTCGTCGTCACGTCGTGTCAGAGGAGCATGTTCGGCAGCGCGCACACACAGAGCACTTACAAGCAGACGCGGTGTGTAGACAGAAAAGGGAGAACGGACGCATTTTGGCTTAAAAACTACCGATAAAGGTGAAGTTATAACACTGAAACACCCTCAGGAAGAGGTGCTTTAAGACATGGCTAGATAGCTCGCGGCTAACGTCCATCCACAGTGTTTTAGCTACTTCTAAATCACTAAACCTTGCCTCCATGGCGACAAATAAAGTAAGTTTCTTACAAGTATGCTTCACTACACAGCGTAGCTCACCGGCGTCAAAATTAGAGATGTCCGATAAATGCTTTAAAATGTAATATCGGGAATTATCGGTATCGGTTTCAAAAAGTAAAACGTATGACTTTTTAAAAGGCCGCTGTGTACACGGACGTAGGGAGAAGTACAGAGCGCCAATAAACCTTAAAGGCACTGTTTTTCACACACACAAGTGAATGCAAGGCATACTTGGTCAACAGCCATACAGGTCACACTGAGGGTGGCCGTATAAGCAACTTTAACACTGTTACAAATATGCGCCACACTGTGAACCCACACCAAACAAGAATGACAAACACATTTGGGGAGAACATCCGCACCGTAACACAACAGAACAAATACCCAGAAGCCCCTTGCAGCACTAACTCTTCCGGGACGCTACAATATACACCCCCCCCCCAACCCCGCCCACCTCAACCTCCTCATGCTCTCTCAGGGAGAGCATGTCCCAAATTCCAAGCTGCTGTTTTGAGGCATGTTAAAAAAAAAATAATGCACTTTGTGACTTCAATAATAAATAAATAAATATGATTTATTTTGATTTGATTTTGATTTACCATGTTACATTGTTTAATGCATCCAGCGGGGCATCACAACAAAATGAGGCATAATAATGTGTTCATTCCACCACTCTATATATCGCTATCGCTTGATATCAGAATCGGTAATTAAGAGTTGGACAATATCCGAATATCGGATATCGGCAAAAACGCCATTATCGGACATCTCTAGTCAAAATGTAAACAAACGCCATGGGTGGATCTACACCTAACATCCACTGTAATGATACCAAGTACAAGAGCGTATCTAGTCGATACTACTATGATTACATCGATATTTTTTGGCATCATAACATTTTTTAATTATGTTTATAAAATACGTCCCTGGACACATGAGGACTTTGAATATGACCAATGTATGATCCTGTAACTACTTGGTATCGGATCGATACCTAAATGTGTGGTATCATCCAAAACTAATGTAAAGTATCAAAGAAGAGAAGAATAAGTGATTATTACATTTTAACAGAAGTGTAGATAGAACATGTTAAAAGAGAAAATAAGCAGATATTAACAGTAAATGAACAAGTGGATTAATAATTCATTTTTTACAGTTTGTCCCTCATAATGTGTACAAAATAATAGGTGTATAAATGACACAATATGTTACTGCAGACTAATTAGGAGTCTTTGTTTGTTTACTTACTACTAAAAGACAAGTTGTCTAGTATGTTCATTATTAGGGACATCCGATAATATCAGACTACCGATATTATCGGCCGATAAATGCTTTAAAATGTAATATCGGTATCGGTTTCAAAATGATCAGTATCGGTTTTAAAAAGTAACATTTATTACTTTTTAAAACGCCGCTGTGTACACGGACGTAGGTAAAAGTACAGAGCACCAGTCACATAATATCTATGGCTTTTGACACACTCACAAGTGAATGCAAACGCATACTTGGTCAACAGCCATACAGGTCACACTGAGGGTGGCCGTACAAGCAACTGTAACACTGTTACAAATATGCGCCACACGGTGAACCCACACCAAACAAGAATGACAAACACATTTCGGGAGAACATCCGCACCGTAACAAAACATAAACACAACAGAACAAATACCCAGAAACCCCTTGCAACACTAACTCTTCCGGGATGCTACAATATACACCCCCCGCTACCCCGTAATTTGTTCCTGAACAGGGTTCGTGAATAGAAAAGTTCATATTTTGAAGCATAACAACATGACGTAATGGATTGCAGCCTAGATAAAAAAGTCCAGTTTGTAAATCTCTATGTAGTACTGTATATCAAACAAACATAACAGGGAGGCCATGGATCAACTTTTTCTAATAACAAAGTCAACAACAACAACAACAAGCTGAACTGTCCTCATTTGAACCCTGCCGACACGCACACACTGTCACTAGCCCTGTGGTGCACTCACACTTTAAAATCACATAACTCTTAGGAATAAAAAAATAAAATCCACTTTACCTTGTCGATTATCGTATTTTCCGGTCCATAGGGCGCACATTTTTTATCTTTTTTCATACACGGGGAGACGTCATCTTTGTTGTAGCGGTGTAGCGTGCAAGGACGGGAGTGGAAGAAGTGTCAAAAGATGGCGCTAACTGTTTTAATGACATTTAGACTTTACTTCAATCAATAACGGAGCAGCATCTCCTCATCCGGAAACAACAACAACACCGGAAATGTGTCCCGTGAAAAGCCATCCGTCTAAAGTTCCTTGGGTGAATAATGTAAAGTCACTACACCGGTATGTTTTAGCGCTTTCATGGCGAGTTTACTGACAGATATAAGTAAGAACTTTACACTACTTTATATTAGAAGGATGAATGTCACATAACAAGAAGATAAAGAAAAATAAGTTTATCTACTACGGCGTCAAATGACTACAAAGGCACGCAATTTTTCAGGATTTATGCAGATCCCAAATACAGATCAGCAGGTACCAGAAGGCAAGAAGAGTTGCTTTTGCATAATATTGCGAAAGAAAACGCCAGATAATATGTCTTACCTTATACACACACCATAATAATACTGGTATGTCGAAGCACAGTACAATCCATCAAGTGGTGTGGCTTCATAGCTTACCAAAGTCCTACTAAAACATTTTCATAGATTTTTGAGCGCCGTGAGTAATGTTCTATATTTTCGAAAAAACATATAACATTTCTGTGTTGTTTACTTGAGTCATATTGCAGTCTACACGTATCTCTTATGTGTGACTGCCATCTACTGGTCACACTTATCATTACACCATGTACCAAATAAAATTGCTTCGAGGTCGGTAAGCAAAACCAGAATTATTCCGTACACTCTGTCGAGTTTTGAGGATAAAAAAGGGGTAACACTTTAGTATGGGGAACACATATTCACCATTAATTAGTTGCTTATTAACATGCAAATTAGTAACATATTGGCTCTTAATTAGTCATTATTAAGTACTTATTAATGCCTTATTCTGCATGGCCTTATTATACAAGCAGTAAGCCATTAACTAAGAGTCTTCCCTCAATAACCTCAGAATTATTGCTTATTAGTAACCCTTATATGTTCCCCGAGTGTCCAAATAACTCTAAATTAAGTCTTTGTTGCTTTAATAAGCAACTAATTAATGGTGAATATGTTCCCCATACCAAAGTGGATTTTAAGTGCGCCTTATAGTCCGGAAAATACGGTCATCTTCAGCTGAAAGGTCAGTTCAAAAAGAGTTCGTTAAATAGTTCAAAAAGAGTTCGTAAAATATTTCAAAAAGAGGTGGTCTGGAAATTGGGCAGATCCTGTCATCTCACCGCTTTGAAGTCCTTGGGTTAGGACAATATATTTCTGTTGATTACAATACTGTTGTGTTTACTGAGAGAGGTGACGGCAAACAGACACCAGGGGGCAGTATATACAATTATTTAATATATATATATATATATATATATATATATATATATATATATATATATATATATATATATATATATATATATATATATATATATATATATAATAATTCAATATATATATATATATATATATAATAATAATAACAAACACTACTGAACTAAGGAAATGGAGTGTGAACTAGAATACAACAGTGTGTGGTGTAAGACTATGTGTGTAGTTAACTGAAGTGAGTGTTACCAACGTGTTGAACGAGATACGAGGAAGTCCATGGGGCAGGCAGGTTATCCGGGGCGAGAGAGAGGCGTCGGAATCCAGGGGCGAGCAAGAGGTCGAGGAACAAAGGAAGCAGTCAGAGTCCAGAGGGAGATCCAGGGGAAAATGAGACGCACAGCTCGCTTTCCAGGCGACGGAGGGTACTGCGGGGACACGGGAGAAGACAAGGGGCAAATCAAGGCACGGAGAGGAAACACGAATATAGCATAAAGCTTGTTGCTTACGGTACACCATGAGAAAGCTAAGTTCCCGCGCCGATCCTTGGGTCCACTGGTCCTTTATTGAGCCTGCCCTCATCAGACCCAGGAGTGTAGATTGCCGGTGAGTGAATGCAGCTGGTGGCTGCTGCAGGGCGGGGACGGGCGCGGCGCGTCCCTGGATGTGCGCACCCGTGGGCGTGTCCCGAGGTGCGCACAGACGGATGAGCGGCGTTGGCAGGAGCCTGAGCCGTAACAAATACATGAAAGAACACAGGAACACTTTCACCCCCCCCCCCCACACTACACAGTAGAGTTTTACGAGCCTTACTCTTGGTAGGTTTCAAAGACAGCTGTTGTCTTTTTGCCTGGAACTCATTTCAACACAAAGTTTTTTGTGATAACTTACAAACAATTATTCTAACAGCACAGCATTTAATGCCCTCCCAGATTAATAATCAGCATTATTATTATACAAGCAGTAAGCCATTAACTAAGAGTCTTCCCTCAATAACCTCAGAATTATTGCTTATTAGTAACCCTCAACCCTTATATGTTCCCCTAGTGTCCAAATAACTCTAAATTAAGTATTTGTTACTTTAATAAGCAACTAATTAATGGTGAATATGTTCCCCATACCAAAGTGGATTTTAAGTGCGCCTTATAGTCCGGAAAATACGGTAATCTTCAGCTGAGGAGAGGCGGTGTCGACAACGCTGTAGATCCTTCCTGAATGTTTCTAACCACACATCGCTTGTCCGTGGCTTCGTTTTGGACTCGTATGCAGCTTGAAAAATTAGAAAAAGGGAATTAAAAAAAAAAAAAAAAAAAAAAAAAGCACTGAGGAGCCTGCCCACTAGAGATGCGCGGATAGGCAATTTATTTCATCCGCAACCGCGTCAGAAAGTCGTCAACCATCCGCCATCCACCCGATGTAACGTTTGATCAGAACTGCACCCGCCCGCCATCCGCCCGATCTAATATAGATGATGCAAGGCATTAGTGAGCCTGCCAACTACTCCGGTTTTCCCGTAATTCGTACGGTTTTCATCAACCTATTCCGGGTTTTTCATTAATTAAAAAAAAAAAAAAGGGTGAAAACTACGCGAATTGCACCTTGTGCAGACAAGATTTTTCGATCGGACACGGAGGAATTAGCGATGTAAAAGACCACGTTGGGACAAAAAAACACAAGTCTAATGCCGTTGCTAGCGATACAAGTGGAAAACTTTCAACGTTTTTCGTCGCCCAAACAGATTCTTTGGATGTGATAAATGCCGAAATTTTATTTACGGAGGCAATAATTGAGCATGGATTTCCAATCGCACTGGCTGATCACATGGGACAGTTAAATGTTTGTAATGCAACCTTTAAAAATCATTACGCGGTGATCGCGGTCCCAAAAATAAACTTTTCTTGCATGATAATGTCCAGAAAAATTCGCTTTATATTACTATAGAGTCCTTTTAACGAATGAGTTTGATGGTTTATCACAAACCTTAAATGAAAGAAGTCCTTTGTTCTCCTGCACCATGGCCTTGCTTCGTGTTTGGTGCGCAAGCTTTATAACCTCACTGAGGTTATAAAGCTTTTGCCTGTTAAAGAAAGGAGACTGATCCAATGCAGCACAGACTTTCGCGTGCCACGCTGTCACGACCCAGACGCACACCAGTGCGCAATCATATGGGAGCCGCGCTGAGCGCACCTCCAAGCGCGTCTCGCTGCCGGCGACGGCCGGGTATATGGGCCCGACGCTCCAGCGCCATCCATTTTCAGGGCTAGTTGATTCGGCAGGTGGGTTGTTACACACTCCTTAGCGGGTTCCGACTTCCATGGCCACCGTCCTGCTGTCTATATCAACCAGGGTGAGCCCCACCCCTTTCGTGAGCGCACTGCGCGCGGAGTGACCCTGTTACGCGCCCCCGGCAACAGGGGTGGCGGGCAGGTAAGCTGCGCGGGCGGAGCGCGCGGAGTGACCCCTGTTACGAGCCCCCGGCCACGGGGGTGGCGGGCAGGTAAGCTGCTTACCTGCTGCGCGTGATGCCGGCCGCGGCGAAGGCGGACGAGGCGGGGTGTCGGTGCGGTGGGCGCGGTAGTGACCCTGGACGTGCGTCGGGCCCTTCTCGCGGATCGCCTCAGCTACGGCTCCCGGTGGGGCCCTCTCGGGGGAAGGGGCCTCGGTCCCGGACCCCGGCGAGGCGTCCCTTCTCCGCTCCGTAAAAGTGTCCATCTCTTTTCTTTTTTCTTCTTCTGTTGTGGCATATGCTGCAGGTGCCTGCTCGTTTTTCGTATGTGGGTAACAACATTTAACTATGTATATATATTTCCGAATTGGTTTAACTGCCACCCGCAAAAAAAAAATAAAAAAATAAAAATAATAAAAAATATCTAATTAATCCACCCGACCCGACCCGCGAGCGGATAAAATCTTATTTTTTTAAATTTCATCCGCCCGATCCGCGGATAATCCGCGGACTCCGCGGTTGTGTCCGCAAACCGCGCATCTCTACTGCCCACAATGACTTGTGCTGCCGGGCACAAAATGGCTGGATGAAACGGTCGTACACTGACACGTTTGGTGTACCAAAGCATATTTTTGCACGGTTTGTGGTTTGTAAATGAAGATTCTACTGTATATGAAGTGCAAGATGTCCGTACATGGCAATTATACCAGGTTCAAACACTGATGACATCTATTAAACAAGACAAGAGGCAAAGAATCAAACAGAGACAGAATTCAATTTTGGACTCAATATATTGAGGAGAAGTCGCCTTTACACGGTTTCCCTTGCACAGCATCTCAGCACGCTCTGCCAAAAGATTGCATGCCTCCTGTTTTTATTTTGGACCACATGGCCACCACTGTTTCCAAAGGACAAAGGTCGCAAAAAGTTCACAGAAAAAGGTCAGTTCAAAAAGAGTTCGTTAAATAGTTCAAAAAGAGTTCGTAAAATATTTCAAAAAGAGGTCGTCTGGAAATTGGGCAGATCCTGTCATCTCGCCGCTTTGAAGTCCTTGGGTTAGGACAGTATATTTATGTTGTTTACCATTACAATATCAAATTTTCTCCCGAAAATCTCCCGAAATTCAGGCGGAGCTGGAAGCCACGCCCCCTCCAGCTCCATGCGGACCTGAGTGACGTCAGGTGCGCAACACCACGTAAATCGTTGGCCAACCAAAAAGTAACCCCAGTACGCTATAGCCAACATTCACCAGGAGATGGCAACAGACAAACATAGATCACTCTATTACATTCCTCCCCTTTTAGAAATGTATAGAAGTTACTCAAAATAAATAAACAACCCAACCAAAAAATGCAGCAGCTCAATTAAAAAACTGTACTTAAGCCACATTCTTTTCTTCTTTTTTTTTAGTACTGAACTCTTAACCCTCATTTGTAAAAAAAAAAATAACATGCTTATTATACAAACAGTATTTGTACACCTTTAACACAGATTTTTATACTGTCTTCAGAGATTCAGTTTTTTTGGTGGTACTCGAAACCTTTCTGGGTACCTGCGAAAGGGTGTTCAGCATGGTTGGAAAAATAGTGACAGGGAATAGAACAAGGATGGACAATTCAACCCTTAACTCAACAATGAGTAGATGAGTGTTATGTGTGTGTATATGTGTAAATAAATGAACACTGAAATTCAAGTATTTATTTTATTATATATATATATATATATATATATATATATATATATATATATATATATATATATATATATATATATATATATATATATATATATATTGTCAAGACTTGGTCCGGGGTGTGTGCTTTTCCAGGATGCAACGGAAAGTTGGCTCGTGCGAGACGGGAATGAAGGTACATGATTTATTATTATCAAAAAAAGGAATAAATGAAAGCGCGCACAGTGGCGGAGAATAAACTACGAAACCAAAAGACTATCGCAAAAAAGTACAAACAAAAAAACACGCACAATGGCGGAGAACAAACTATGAAACCAAAAAGACTATAAATATGGAACAAAAACTTACTTGGCTTGGACAAAAGTCGTTGCTTGAGGAATTGACATGAAAAGAAGTATCAGGCATGAACAGAGCATAAATGTGTTGAGGTCGTCAGGACGAACAACAGAGAATGAATGAACTTAAATACTATGGACATGATTAGTGAAAGCAGGTGCGTGACTCAAAACGTGAAACAGGTGCGTGACGTGACAGGTGAAAACTAATGGTTGCTATGGTGACAAACAAGAGTGCACAATGAGTCCAAACGTGGAACAGGTGAAACTAATGGGTAATCATGCAAACAAGACAAGGGAGTGAAAAGCCAGAAACTAAACAAAACATGACTTAGAACAAAACATGATTACACAGACATGACATATATATATATATATATATATATATATATATATATATATATATATATATATATATATATATATATATATATATATATATATATATATATATATATATATGTATGTGTGGGAAAAAAAATCACAAGACTATTTCATCTCTACAGGCCTGTTTCATGAGGGGGGGTACCCTCAATCATCAGGAGATTTTAATGGGAGCATTCGCATACCATGGTTTATATAGGGCACAGAGTGGGTGGGTACAGGCTGGCCTAGGGGCGTGGTGATTGGCTCATGTGTTACCTAGGAGGTGTTTCCGTCTATGGCGGCATGTTGTTACAATTTCGCTGCGCTTGTTGAGGGATGACAGGTCTGGACGGTAAATAATAAACAGTTTCTCTTTCAAGCATAGGTTGCATCTTTTATTACCACTATTGTAAGGTGTGCTGGATGCAAGAATTTGCCATGTTATTGAATATTCAACATTATTGTCTTTGAGGTCCCAAATGTGTTTGCTGAGTTCTGTGGTATTCCGCAGGTTTTTGTTCCTGAAAGAAGCCTTGTGATTGTTCCATCTGGTTTTGAATTCTCCCTCGGTTAATCCTACATATGTGTCGGATGTGTTAATGTCCTTGCGTATTACCTTAGATTGGTAGACAACTGATGTTTGTAAGCACCCCCCGTTGAGAGGGCAATCAGGTTTCTTTCGACAGTTACATCCTTTGTTGGTTTTGGAGTCGCTCTGTCCGGGGGCCGACGGCTCATTTGCAATTGTTTTGTTGTGGTTTGAGATGATTTGTCGTATATTGTTATTGTTCATGCAGCTGTAGCTCAATTTAATGTTGTTCTTGTTGAATACTTTTCTTAGGGTGTTGTCTTTGGGAAAGTGTTTGTCAATCAGATTGAGGAATTTGTGTCCAATGTTCGTTGAGACGTTTTTGCTGTATGGGGGGTTGTACCAGATGATGTCGTTTCGTTTTCTGTTCTTTTTTGGCTGGTTTCCTGGCGTGGGTTCATAGGTGAGGGTGAAATTGTATCCGCTTTCATCAAGGGCTTTTTGGTACGGGGGGGTTGCTTGGTCAAATTCAGCTTTGCTAGATGACAGCATCGATAGCCTTTTATTGATTCCGGTAGGTATTCTTTTCGTGGTGGTGGGTGGGTGGTTGCTGTCATGGTGCACGTATTGGAGTGTTGTGTTGGGTTTCGTGAATGGTTGGTAGCTGTTATTTCTCAGGTTGAAAGTGACGTCAAGGAAGTTGACGGTTTGCTTGTTGGCTTCAATCGTGATCCGTAGGCCGTTCTCTTTGAAAATTTGGCATATGCGCTTCTTATATATATATATATATATATATATATATATATATATATATATATATATATATATATATATATATATATATATAAGAAATACTTGACTTGGTGAATTCTAGCTGTAAATATACTCCTCCCCTCTTAGCCCCGCCCCCAACCACGCCCCCGCCCCACCCCGACCACGCCCCCCACCTCACCCCCCACCCCCACCTCCCGAAATCAGAGGTCTCAAGGTTGGCAAGTATGCTCCCCGACCACATGGCCACCACTGTTTCCAAAGGACAAAGGTGGCAAAAAGTTCACAGAAAAGGTCGTAAACAATTCACAGAAAAAGGTCAGTTCAAAAAGAGTTCGTTAAATAGTTCAAAAAGAGTTCGTAAAATATTTCAAAAAGAGGTCGTCTGGAAATTGGGCAGATCCTGTCATCTCGCCGCTTTGAAGTCCTTGGGTTAGGACGATATCTTTCTGTTGATTACCATACATGAAAGAACACCCCCCCCCCCCCCCCCCCAGCTAACGACTCTGCAAGATTCAGGTGCTGGTGTGTGAAGGAGTGCTTACGTAACGAGGTTGAATGTAGGTCACAAGCACATCTTGTAGTTGTTCCCCCATCCCCCCCCCCCCCCCACCAGACATCATGTGGGACTCTGTTTGGAGGCGTAATGTGAAGATTAGTTAGGAATAATAATTAGTAGTGATCTTCTTTTTTAACACATATCTTTTTACCGTCCCCCCCCCCCCCCCGTAATTAGTGGGCCATGTTGACATGCCGGCTTGGGGATTAGCAACAGGACCCTCTGACATTAATAAGGCTGATTCACTACGAGCGCTAATCCCGTGTACGCTCCTTGCAGCTTTATGCTCGCAGGCCGCCGCTTAGAGGGGGATGAATGTTTTTTCCCTGATTAAAAGCACTCGGGCCATATTTCCACACGTTTTCATTCATTTCACAGTCAAATCTGATCACATGACAGCAACGATAAAAAAATATTTTTTTTTTAAAAAAACATGCAAACTGCAAAAAGTCAGTGTTCAAACAAAGAATTACAACATTTGGAATATTTTACTTGAACTAAGCAAAATGATATTATATATAATATCTGCCAATCAGAGGTGGGTAGAGTAGCCAGAATTTGTACTCAAGTAAGAGTACTGTTACTTTAGAGATTTATTACTCAAGTAAAAGTAAGGAGTAGTCACCCAAATATTTACTTGAGTAAAAGTAAAAAGTATGTTGTGAAAAAACTACTCAAGTACTGAGTAACTAATGAGTAACATACATAGCTAACCTCAATGAACCCAAAAATACCATAAAATAAGTATATTCTCACTAATAACAAGTGCACTTTTCTTGGTAGAAAAAAAAAAAATAGACCTTTTTGGTAAATATGTTGAAAAATATTCTTAAATAAGTAAATGCTAGTGCCATTATCTTGACATAATGATATGCGCTCGGCATCATGATTTTTTTTTCATGCTTGAAGTAAGAAATGATGACTGTAAAAAAGTAGTTTTTGTCAAGACTTGGTCCTTGGGGTTTGTTTTTTCCGGAAGGCAACGGAAAATTGGCGCGGGCAAGACGTGAGTGTGAGTACATGTTTAATATTTAAACTCAAAAGGCTCAAAAAAGGTATAAACAAAAGGCGCTCACGGCGGAGGTAAAACAACATGGCTACGAAAACAAAAGGCGCGCGCAAAGGCGGAAAACTATGAACAAGAAACAAAAACGTACTTGGCATGGAACTGTGAACATGACATGAAGAAGCGTGATCATAAAGTGTGCAGGGCATAAATGTGACGTCGCCAGGCTGACCAACAGAAAATGAAAAGCTTGAATAACACAGACATGATTAAGAACAGGTGCGTGACTCAAAACGTGAAACAGGTGCGTGACATGACAGGTGAAAACGAATGGGTTGCTATGGAAACAAAACAAGGGAGTGAACAACCAGGAACTAAGAAAGTGTCCAAAAAAACAAACAGCACATGGCCAAACAAAAACATGATCAACACAGACATGACAGTTTTATACTTGTGAGTGTTGATGACGCAGCTTTGCAACACTTGATATTCTAGTTTCAAGCATGTTTTACTCAATATAGGTCATCAAATCTCAGCAACAAGCTGTAATATCTTACTGACATCATTTAGGAGCAAAACACTTAAAACAAGTAAAACATTCCAACATAAAATCTGCTTAGTGAGAAGAATTATCTTATCAGACAGAAAATAAGCAAATATCACCCTTATTTGACATATTTCATCTTACTTAGATTGCAGTTTTTGCAGTGCACTTGTTACTTTATCCCTTTAACTTCATTGCAAAAAGTCAGTGCTCAAAAACAAGAAAAAAACAAACAAAAATGAGGGGTATTTTATTTGAACTAAGCAAAATTATCTGCCAATAGAACAAGAAAATTTGGCTTGTCAAGACTTTCCAAAACAAGCAAAAATTAGCTAACCTCAATGAACCCAAAAATACCATAAAATAAGTATATTCTCACTAATAACAAGTGCACTTTTCTTGGTAGAAAAAAAAAAATAGACCTTTTTGGTAAATATGTTGAAAAATATTCTTAAATAAGTAAATGCTAGTGCCATTATCTTGACATAATGATATGCGCTCTGCGTCATTATTTTTTTTCATGCTTTAAGTAAGAAATGATGACTTTAAAAAAGTAGTTTTTGTCAAGACTTGGTCCTTGGGGTTTGTTTTTTCCGGAAGGCAACGGAAAATTGGCGCGGGCAAGACGTGAGTGTGAGTACATGTTTAATATTTAAACTCAAAAGGCTCAAAAAAGGTATAAACAAAAGGCGCTCACGGCGGAGGTAAAACAACATGGCTACGAAAACAAAAGGCGCGCACAAAGGCGGAAAACTATGAACAAGAAACAAAAACGTACTTGGCATGGAACTGTGAACATGACATGAAGAAGCGTGATCATAAAGTGTGCAGAGCATAAATGTGACGTCGCCAGGCTGACCAACAGAAAATGAAAAGCTTGAATAACACAGACATGATTAAGAACAGGTGCGTGACTCAAAACGTGAAACAGGTGCGTGACATGACAGGTGAAAACTAATGGGAGTGAACAACCAGGAACTAAGAAAGTGTCCAAAAAAACAAACAGCACATGGCCAAACAAAAACATGATCAACACAGACATGACAGTTTTATACTTGTGAGTGTTGATGACTCAGCTTTGCAACACTTGATATTCTAGTTTCAAGCATGTTTTACTCAATATAGGTCATCAAATCTCAGCAACAAGCTGTAATATCTTACTGACATCATTTAGGAGCAAAACAAGTAAAACACTCCAACATAAAATCTTATCTTATCAGACAGAAAGTAATCAAATTTCACCCTTATTTGAGATATTTCATCTTACTTAGATTGCAGTTTGTGCAGAGTGTTTATTTAGTGTTGCGCCCCAAAAGCGGGCATATGGCACATTTGGGCCAAAGATTTGAGGCGCATGTTGGCCAAAGTGATTGCAGCGTAATCTTTTTTGGGGAAAAGCTGCCAGCACACAAACAACAAAATCACTCGCTTAATAAATAAACCGCAGACCTCCACCCGAGCCACCGCTACCTTCCAGAAACTGAGTTCATTGTCTCCAGTCCAGCAGGTGGCAGCATAGTAACCAAGCAAACTAATCTGGTTTTCGTACTATAAAGTGCACTTAAAATCCTTTCATTTTCTCAGAAGTCGACAGTGCACCTTATAGCCCGGTGCAGCTAATGTACGCAATCATTCTGGTCGTGCTTGCCGACCTCGAAGCTATTTGATTTGGTACATGGTGAAATGATAAGTGTGGCCAGTAGATGGCAGCCACACATAAGAGATACGTGCAGACTGCAATATGATGGCAGTCACACGTAAGAGATACGGTCCATCCATCCACTCTCATGTCCACTCTCATGTCCACTCTCATGTGTCCACTCTCATGTCCACTCTCATGTCCACACTCATGTCCACACTCATGTCCACTATCATGTGTCCACACTCATGTGTCCACTCTCATGTGTCCACTCTCATGTGTCCACACTCATGTGTCTACTTTCATGTCCACACTCATGTGTCCACTCTCATGTGTCCACTCTCATGTCCACTCTCATGTCCACACTCATGTCCACACTCATGTCCACTATCATGTGTCCACACTCATGTGTCCACTCTCATGTATCCACTCTCATGTGTCCACACTCATGTGTCTACTCTCATGTCCACACTCATGTCCACTCTCATGTCCACACTCATGTGTCCACTCTCATGTCCACTCTCATGTTCACACTCATGTCCACTCTCATGTCCACTCTCATGTCCACACTCATGTGTCCACTCTCATGTCCACACTCATGTGTCCACTCTCATGTCCACACTCATGTGTCCACTCTCATGTCCACTCTCATGTCCACACTCATGTGTCCACTCTCATGTCCACACTCATGTGTCCACTCTCATGTCCACTATCATGTCCACACTCATGCCCACACTCATGTGTCCACTCTCATGTCCACTCTCATGTCCACACTCATGTCCACACTCATGTGTCCACTCTCATGTCCACACTCATGTGTCCACTCTCATGTCCACACTCATGTGTCCACTCTCATGTCCACTATCATGTCCACACTCATGTCCACACTCATGTGTCCACTATCATGTCCACTCTCATGCCCACACTCATGTTAACACTCATGTCCACACTCATGTGTCCACTCTCATGTCCACTCTCATGTCCACACTCATGTGTCCACTCTCATGTCCACTCTCATGTCCACTCTCATGTGTCCACTCTCATGTCCACACTTATGTCCACTTTCATGTCCACTCTCATGTCCACACTCATGTGTCCACTCTCATGTCCACTCTCATGTCCACACTCATGTTAACACTCATGTCCACACTCATGTGTCCACTCTCATGTCCACACTTATGTCCACACTCATGTCCACTCTCATGTCCACACTCATGTGTCCACTCTCATGTCCACTCTCATGTCCACACTCATGTGTCCACTCTCATGTCCACTCTCATGTCCACACTCATGTGTCCACACTCATGTGTCCACTCTCATGTCCACACTCATGTCCACTCTCATGTCCACACTCATGTGTCCACTCTCATGTCCACTCTCATGTCCACACTCATGTGTCCACTCTCATGTCCACACTCATGTGTCCACTCTCATGTCCACACTCATGTCCACACTCTCATGTCCACACTCTCATGTCCACTCTCATGTCCACACTCATGTCCACACTCATGTGTCCACACTCATGTGTCCACACTCATGTGTCCACTCTCATGTCCACACTCATGTGTCCACACTCATGTCTACACTCATGTGTCCACTCTCATGTCCACACTCATGTGTCCACACTCATGTCTACACTCATGTGTCCACTCTCTCATGTGTCCACACTCATGTCCACACTCATGTGTCCACTCTCATGTCCACACTCTCATGTGTCCACACTCATGTGTCCACACTCATGTCCACACTCATGTGTCCACTCTCATGTGTCCACTCTCATGTCCACTCTCATGTGTCCACTCTCATGTGTCCACTCTCACGTCCACACTCATGTGTCCACGCTCATGTGTTCACACTCTCATGTGTCCACTCTCACGTCCACACTCATGTCCACACTCATGTTCACACTCATGTCCTCCTTCATGTCCACACTCATGTCTACACTCATGTGTCCACTCTCATGTGTCCACTCTCATGTGTCCACTCTCATGTGTCCACACTCTCATGTGTCCACTCTCATGTCCACTCTCTCATGTGTCCACTCTCACGTCCACACTCATGTGTCCACTCACGTCCACACTCATGTGCCCACTCTCATGTGTTCACACTCTCATGTGTCCACTCTCACGTCCACACTCATGTGCCCACTCTCATGTGTTCACACTCTCATGTGTCCACTCTCACGTCCACACTCATGTGCCCACTCTCATGTGTTCACACTCTCATGTGTCCACTCTCACGTCCACACTCATGTGCCCACTCTCATGTGTTCACACTCTCATGTGTCCACTCTCACGTCCACACTCATGTCCTCCTTCATGTCCACACTCATGTCCACACTCATGTGTCCACTCTCACGTCCACACTCATGTGTCCACTCTCATGTGTCCACACTCTCATGTGTCCACTCTCATGTCCACTCTCTCATGTGTCCACTCTCACGTCCACACTCATGTGTCCACTCACGTCCACACTCATGTGCCCACTCTCATGTGTTCACACTCTCATGTGTCCACTCTCACGTCCACACTCATGTGTCCACTCTCATGTGTCCACACTCATGTCCACTCTCATGTGTCCACACTCATGTGCACGCTCATGTCCACTCTCATGTGTCCACTCTCATGTGTCCACACTCATGTCCACTCTCATGTGTCCACTCTCATGTGTCCACTCTCATGTCCACACTCATGTGTCCACACTCATGTCCACTCTCATGTGTCCACTCTCATATCTATTCTCATGTCCACACTCATGTGTCCACTCTCATGTCCACACTCATCTCCACACTCATGTCCACTATCATGTGTCCACACTCATGTGTCCACTCTCATTCCCACACTCATGTCCACTCTCACGTCCACACTCATGTGTCCACTCTCATGTGTCCACACTCTCATGTGTCCACTCTCACGTCCACACTCATGTCCACACTCATGTCCACTCTCACGTCCACACTCATGTGTCCACTCTCATGTGTCCACTCTCATGTGTCCACTCTCATATGTCCACTCTAATGTGTCCACACTCTCATGTGTCCACACTCTCATGTGTCCACTCTCATGTGTCCACACTCATGTCCACACTCTCATGTGTCCACACTCTGATGTGCAGGTCCAAGCGGAAGGTCCTGGGTCGCAAGGAGTCTGAGGAGGAGAAGAGTCCTGTGGGAGGTCAGAGTTCGCCCCCCCCGATGGCGCCCACCAACGTGTCCGTGGTGTGTCGCCAGACCAGCTCCATCCAGACCAGCTCCATCCAGACCAGCTCCATCCAGACCAGCTCCATCCAGCGCCACCTGCGCAGGTCCACCACCAGCAGCGACACCTTCAAGGCTCTCCTCCTCAAGAAGGGCAGCCGCTCAGAGTCCAGCTTCCGCATGTCCGCCGCCGAGATGCTGCGCTCCACGGACCCACGCTCACAGCGCTCACAGCGCTCACGCTCCGAGTCGGCGTTGGACTCCCCGTCCTCGCCACGGAGCCCCTGCGCCTCCCCCGGCCGCAGCCAGAGGGCGGCGGAGGAGTGGCACCGCTACGAGGCCCCGCCTCTCTATTCGCCGCCGCCCTCCGCCTTCCCGACGGGCGGCGGCAAGTACGGACGCTCGCGCACGCCGCCCTCGGCCGCCAGCAGCAAGTACAACGCCCGCTGTCGCATCCTCAGCAGCCCCATGACGGTCATCTGCGAGCGCGAGGGCGAGCTGGCGGAGGGCGAGTGCGGCGAGGCGGCGGAGAGCCTCAAAGCCTCCAACGGCACTTTATCAGGGCGGCCATGAACGAAGCAATCAGGTTACCAGGAGGCGGAGTCAGCAGCAGACCCCGCCCCCTTCAGGCAAGGACTTCCTGATTTTTTTTATTACTTTCCATTCCTGTCACAACTGTCAATCATCCATCAGCTGTAAATGTTCCACCTCCAATGTCTTTGTTTCACCCACCTGCTCGTCTCCCAGCGGTCGCCGTGGTTACCAAAGAGCCAAAACAGCGCAACTTTAAAAAGCGGGACTTGAACGCCACACGAGAGTTTGCCCGAGCCGCTTCTTTAATGACCTTCAAAGTTTATCCGAATACAGTTTTTATATTTGTTGTGTATGTAAATAAATAGAAAAGGAATGTTTTAAGTCACATTTTGCCTGTTTTATGAATCTATTTGCTTACATTGCGTTTAGTCTTCTACTTCAAACCCCGTTTCCATATGAGTTGGGAAATTGTGTTGGATGTAAATATAAACGGAATACAATGATTTGCAAATCATTTTCAACCCATATTCAGTTGAATATGCTACAAAGACAACATATTTGATGTTCAACACGTGCCAAAGTAGTTGGGAAAAGGGCGTGTTCACCACTGTGTTACATGGCCTTTCCTTTTAACAACACTCAGTAAAGGTTTGGGAACTGAGGAGACACATTTTTGAAGCTTCTCAGGTGGAATTTTTTCCCCATTCTTGCTTGATGTACAGCTTAAGTTGTTCAACAGTCTCCGTTGTTGCTTCATAATGCGCCACACATTTTCAATAAGAGACAAGTCTGGACTGCAGGCGGGCCAGGAAAGTACCCGCACTCTTTTACTATGAAGCCACGTTGATGTAACACGTGGCTTGAGCATTGCCTTGCTGAAAATAAGCAGGGGCGTCCATGGTAACGTTTGCTTGGATGGCAACATATGTTGCTCCAAAACCTGTATGTACCTTTCAGCATTAATGGCGCCTTCACAGATGTGTTAAGTTACCCATGTCTTGGGCACTAATACACCCCCATACCATCACACATGCTGCCTAGAACAATCCGGATGGTTCTTTTCCTCTTTCGACGTTCGCAGTCTCCAAAAACAATTTGAAAATGTGGACTCGTCAGACCGCAGGACACTTTTCCGCTTTGTATCAGTCCATCTTAGATGAGCTCAGGCCCAGAGAAGCCGACAACGTTTCTGGGTGTTGTTGATAAACGGTTTTCGCCTTGCATAGGAGAGTTTTAACTTGCACTTACAGATGTAGCGACCAACCGTAGTTACTGACAGTGGGTTTCTGAAGTGTTCCTGAGCCCATGTGGTGATATCCTTTACACACCGATGTCGCTTGTTGATGCAGTACAGCCTGAGGGATGGAAGGTCACGGGCTTAGCTGCTTACGTGCAGTGATTTCTCCAGATTCTCTGAACCCTTTGATGATATTACGGAGCGTAGATGGTGAAATCCCTAAATTCCTTGCAACAGCTGGTTGAGAAAGGGTTTTCTTAAACCGTTCAACAATTTGCTCAGGCATTTGTCGACAAAGTGGTGACCCTCGCCCCATCCTTGTTTGTGAATGACTGAGCATTTCATGGAATCTACTTTTATACCCAATCATGGCACCCACCTGTTCCCCAATTAGCCTGCACACCTGTGGGATGTTCCAAATAAGTGTTTGATGAGCATTCCTCAACTTTATCAGTCTTTTTTGCCACCTTTCCCAACTTCTTTGTCACGTGTTGCTGGCATCAAATTCTAAAGTTAATGATTATTTGCAGTGAGTGAGTTTGAACATCAAATATGTTGTCTTTGTAGCATATTCAACTGAATATGGGTTGAAAAGGATTTGCAAATCATTGTATTCCGTTTATATTTACATCTAACACAATTTCCCAACTCATATGGAAACGGGGTTTGTAAAATGGCAAAGAACTTGTAAATAAATGCAGCAAAACAACAACAAACTGGTATCCAATAAATCAATTATAGTAATATTCTTATTTTTAAATGGTATATGTGTATTAGGGTTGTATGTATACCGGTATTATTATAGTACTGCGATACTAATGAATCATATTCGGTACTACACCGCCTCTAAAAAGTACCCGTATACCCAAATTTGTGGTATTATCCAAAACTAATGTAAAGTATCAAAGAAGAGAAGAATAAGTGATTATTACATTTGAACAGAAGTGTAGATAGAACATGTTAAAACAGAAATATAGATTAATAATCAATTTTTACAGTTTGTCCCTCATAATGTGTACAAAATAATAGGTGTATAAATGACACAATATGTACTAATTAGGAGTCTTTGTTTGTTTACTTACTACTAAAAGACAAGTTGTCTAGTATGTTCACTATTTTATTTAAGGACTAAATGACAATAATAAACATATAATTAATGTATTTTTGTTAAAATAAAGCAAATAAAGCCTTTTTTTTTGTTGTGGTCCACTTTTATTTAGTATATTTTGGTACCGGTGCTGGTACCAAAATATTGGTATCGGGACAACACTAATGTGTATATAATGTCTTATAATTAGGGATGTCAAAATTAACGAGTTATTTTCTGTGATGAATCACAAAAAGGTTGTCGCATTAATCATCAACACTTCGATGAATCATGCAGTATAATTCAATTCCCACCTCCGGAAGAACTTTGAACATGTCACGAGGGAGGTGCTGGACATTGAGTCCGAGTGGACCATGTTCCGCACCTCTATTGTCGAGGCGGCTGATTGGAGCTGTGGCCGCAAGGTGGTTGGTGCCTGTCGTGGCGGTAATCCTAGAACCCGTTGGTGGACACCGGCGGTGAGGGACGCCGTCAAGCTGAAGAAGGAGTCCTATCGGGTTCTTTTGGCTCATAGGACTCCTGAGGCAGTGGACAGGTACGGACAGGCCAAGCGGTGTACGGCTTCAGCGGTCGCAGAGGCAAAAACTCGGACATGGGAGGAGTTCAGGGAAGCCATGGAAAACGACTTCCGGACGGCTTTGAAGCAATTCTGGACCACCATTTGCCGCCTCAGGAAGGGGAAGCAGTGCACTATCAACACCGTGTATGGCGAGGATGGTACTCTGCTGACCTCGACTGCGGAAGTTGTGGATCGGTGGAGGGAATACTTCGAAGACCTCCTCAATCCCACCAACACGTCTTCCTATGAGGAAGCAGTGCCTGGGGAGTCTGTGGTGGGCTCTCCTATTTCTGGGGATGAGGTTGCTGAGGTAGTTAAAAAGCTCCTCGGTGGCAAGGCCCCGGGGGTGGATGAGATCCGCCCGGAGTTCCTTAAGGCTCTGGATGCTGTGGGGCTGTCTTGGTTGACAAGACTCTGCAGCATCGCGTGGACATCGGGGGCGGTACCTCAGGATTGGCAGACCGGGGTGGTGGTTCCTCTCTTTAAGAAGGGGAACCGGAGGGTGTGTTCTAACTATCGTGGGATCACACTCCTCAGCCTTCCCGGTAAGGTTTATTCAGGTGTACTGGAGAGGAGGCTACGCCGGATAGTCGAACCTCGGATTCAGGAGGAACAGTGTGGTTTTCGTCCTGGTCGTGTAACTGTGGACCAGCTCTATACTCTCGGCAGGGTCCTTGAGGGTGCATGGGAGTTTGCCCAACCAGTCTACATGTGTTTTGTGGACTTGGAGAAGGCATTCGACCGTGTCCCTCGGGAAGTCCTGTGGGGAGTGCTCAGAGAGTATGGGGTAACGGACTGTCTGATTGTGGCGGTCCGCTCCCTGTATGCTCGGTGCCAGAGCTTGGTCCGCATTGCCGGTAGTAAGTCGGACACTTTTCCAGTGAGGGTTGGACTCCACCAAGGCTGCCCTTTGTCACCCATTCTGTTCATAACTTTTATGGACAGAATTTCTAGGCGCAGTCAAGGCGTTGAGGGGATCCGGTTTGGTGGCTGCAGGATTAGGTCTCTGCTTTTTGCAGATGAT
>NC_084573.2:37665000-37682500 GCF_033978685.3 Nerophis lumbriciformis
GTAACGTATTTGCGATTAATTTAAAAATGTACAAATATTTTTTTTTTAAAAGTTTGTATTCACCCAACGTCACATCCGGTGTCGGGTGAAATTCCATAGACATCTTCTAAGGGTACGCAGCATGGAGCGCTACTGGCGTTGACGAGACGCGGGGCCGCCATCTTGGAGTGGTGATCCGCTCCACTCGGTGCAATTCATTTGGCAGGAGCAATGAACTGTCAGCGCATTTAATTCGTCTTACCTCACTGAATACCACTGATTTTCACGCGTTTTTTTTGTCATACGTGTAACTATGATAAAGGAAACATGTTTTATTATTCATAGTTTGCTGAACAGTAATAGAATATTCTTACATACCTGCCAACTACTCCGGTTTTCCCGTAATTAGTACGGTTTTCATCAACCTATTCCGGGTTACGGTTGCAGTGATAAAAAATACGGTTTTTCATTAATTAAATTTTTTTAATTTTTTAAAAAGTTTTATTCACGAAATCGCGTAACAACAATGACAATCGACACTGCTTCCCGTAACTTCCTATCGAGCTATTCCGAATGCCATGCGCGAGGCTATTTATAGCACCGCTGCCAAGCACGAGGCACCTGTTGCCCATTGTTTCCAAACGAGCGAACGATCATGGAATCAGCCGGAGAAAAATCGCAAACGAGTCTTAAACCGAAAAGAAAACCGCAGTCATTCCGTGAAGAATATTCAAAAGCCTATCCGGGAATAATTATCCGTTCCAAAAAGGGTGAAAACTACGCGAATTGCACCTTGTGCAGACAAGATTTTTCGATCGGACACGGAGGAATTAGCGATGTAAAAGACCACGTTGGGACAAAAAAACACAAGTCTAATGCCGTTGCTAAATTTGGATTTTAGCCATAAAAAGGTAATGACACCAATGTTATCTATTGGAATTGTTTAGTACTGTTATACTGTTAAAAGTGTTTGTACTATTTATGCTTTCAAGTCCAAGTTGAAGAAATCTTGTTAAATGTTGACAGCATAACTACCAAAATACAGAAGTATGTTCTTAATATTTTTGCAGTGCTATTTCTGTTGAAAAGTTAAAATGATTACATTAGAGATGTGATGTGCCACTTTTCAAGTGTCTGATGGCTTAAATTAATTTTCATTAATTTTTCATATTTTGAATTCTTTTGAAAGGCTTACAAAAAAACTACATTTGAATTGTAATTCCATGCTATTGACAGGACTATTAATTTTAATGAAGTTAGCTTACCATGTTTACAGTATGATAATTGTGATAGAAATGTGAATTTTAGGCACAGAATATTTTTTACAATTGAACAAGGCAGTAGATTATACAAGCTTGGACAGAAAGTTAATAATGACACCAATTTTTTTTTTTTATGGAATTGTTTAGTACTGTTTTACCATTTGTTTACTGTAAAAAGTGTTTATACTGTTTATACTTTCAATGAACAAATTGAAGTCTTGTGAAAGGTTGACAGGATAACTGGCATTAACTGTCAAAATAATTTCAAACTATTGAAGTTATCTTACAGAATAAACATGTCAATCAACCCATATGATTTTTGCTGTAATATTTTTGTTTTGAAAAGTCACTGTGACTGATAGAAAAGTGATGGTTTTAGCAACATTTTAACCTGTCTGAATGCAATCAATCATTTTGCGTCGGGGGGCGAAGGAACCCCCCACCAGGACTTTGTCCTGGACCTACCGGGGCCTGCGGCCCTTGGACCCTGGCTACTAGGTTTTTCTGATTTCAAAAGTTGGCAGGTATGTACATATATACACAACATATATCTCCCTTTTTTAACTTTTGTTTTTCTTTCCTTGTAAACAAAACAAAATCACACTGTATATGTGTTGTCTGTCTAATTATAAATAATGCAGACGAGGCGTGTTGGCTGAGTTCTTGACGTTTACTTTCACAGCGTGCTCATAACCTCATTCTTAGCTGCCGGCGTGGCGACATGCAACAACACTTTTCGGGGCTACCGCGCATGCTCGTCACTCCCGTTGCATGCTGGGTAGTGTAGTTGCTATATTCCCTAGCTCATAACATCACATCTTCCCCCCTATAAAGAAATAATGTTAACTCAATATTTCTTTTTTTAGCTTTAACTTTTCATTTTTTAGCATTGTAACCACATTTGCAAACAACTTTTCTCTTCATAGAATTTTCTTGTTGACATCTATAGTAGGGCTGCAGCTAACGATTATTTTTCTATCGATTAATCTATAGATTATTTTTTTCGATTAATCGGTTAATCTATAGATTATTTTTTTTCGATTAATCTATAGATTATTTTTCCTTTTACCGATTTTTTTTTTAATTTAAAATGAAGAGGAAAAAATAAATGTAGGCCAGTTTTTTCAAAAGGCATGGCTTTTATTTACAAAAAAAAAAGTATGGCCACTAGTCAGTCAACATTGACAACAACATGACAAAATATTATGTAACAATGTAAACATTTAAAACTTTTAACATTTAACAAAATTAAAAGTAGCTTATTTGCTTTTTAATGTGCATATATAAAAGTAAACATCCAGTGCAAATCTTAATATTCTGGAATAGTATAAGCATTTCAAAAGTAAAAGTATTGCTTATTTTGCTTTAAAATGTGCAAAAATAAAGATAAACATCCAATACAAAAAAGTGCAAAACGGAAATATTCTGTAACAAGTGTAAACATTTCAACAAAAGTAAAAGTATTGCTTATTTGCTAAAATGTGCAAAAATAAAGCTAAACATCCAATACAAAAAAGTGTACAGTGTAAACATTTCAACAAAAGTAAAAGTATTGCTTATTTTGCTTAATAACACAACAATGATAGTATGATTAAAGTGAAAGTTAATTGTTCGTTTGTACATAGTATATGTAACTGTTAATGTTGTAAAAGGTATTTGCACAACTAATTAACGTTAGCGTTTGTGACACATCTTGTGCCGTGGGGTTCTTTCAGGACCGACAGACTGAACGCCAGACGGCTTTGCCAGGTTTACAATCTTTTAATTTTACACAAAGTCTTTTCTCTTCCAACTGCGCGGATCGCGCACCTGGGCACGTTTGCGGCGTCGCTCCCGGCGCGCCCCGCCTCGCCGCTCGCTCGCCGCCGCCGCCTCTCCACAGCGTTAAAGAGGAGCGCGTCTTTGTAAACACTGAACAGGCACGCCAAACGCGCCTCTCAGAGCGAAACGGTGCTTTAGTTTATGAATTTACAACGCAGATACAAATGACACATTCATGTTTTTGTGTAATAATGACAACGTATACGCACGCGGACGATTGACTTGTTGATGGTGATGGCAAGAACGCTGTCGGGGGTTTTCTTTTCAAATGTTCGTTCATAGCCGTTGTGCTGCTATGATAGGCCATTTCCGCTCGACACAGTGTGCATACAACAACATTATTAGGCCGTTTATTGAAATACTCCCACACTTTTGACGACTTTTGGCGTGCTTTTTTCCCCTCGCTCGCATCGTCTGCTTTGCGCTCCGCCATGACAGTAAAGTAGTGTGACGTAAATATGCGACGCACCGACGCACAAAAACGGCGTCGACGTATTTACGTCACCGATGACGTCGACTACGTCGACGCGTCGTTTCAGCCTTAATCTATAGTTATATTTTGATAAAGACAAGGAAAAACACATACTCATAAACGGCGTGTACAACAACAACAACAACAAACATGGCTGTAGACATGAAGTTAAATCATGAAATACAACCTTACCCCAGCAAAACCAAATACATGATTTATGCGAGAGAGTCTTTCCTTGACCCAGACACACACAAAGTAGTTGTAGACCTCCATGCTTTTACACGTTTTCATCTGTTTTGCCGTTTAAAAATGGGAGGGTTAGGGTTAGGATTTACGTGTGTGCACGGGAGGAAATACTTGTTAGAATTGGGCCTGTCGTTGGCATAAAATTGGCAATAAAATCTAAAAAGAGCGTCTGACTTTGTGCGTCTTCTTCTGGACAATACATTATATTATTTGAATTGGTTTTCACGTGCAAAAACCCTCATTTTTAAGGTGTGGCAGCTAATATTTTGGTGTGGCGCCCTGCCACGATCAAACACATTAAGGGGAAACCCTGTGTAACTTTAATTAGTGTTCACATGCAAGAGCCTCATGTTTAAGGTGTGGCTTTTATTTTGCCATGGCACCACCATTAATTTCATGTTGGGGAAAACCCTGGAAATTGAACAACTTTTCTATATTCATGTTGGTAGATCTTATTAAGTGTACAACAATACTGCAAATACAGTATTCTTACTGTTTTTCAGGAGGACCAGTTCTGGCAACTGCTAGCCGACATTCAGACAAAGCAAACGGCATCATCCTCTGGCAGCAGCACACACATGCAAAAGGGTCAGTCAATGTTTTAATTTTTTAATATGTAAGGTACTAGAGCTGTCAGAATCTGAATCTATTTTATTTTTCAAATTGACTGTGTGTCGCTTTTAAAAGTGCTCCCCCTCTGGCCAACATATGAAATAACAAGTGTGTGTAAAAAATTTGAAGTGCTCCCCCTCTGGCCAACATATGAAATAACAAGTGTGTGTAAAAATTTGAAGTGCTCCCCCTCTGGCCAACATATGTAATAACAAGTGTGTGTAAGAAATTGAAATGCGCCCCCTTTGGCCAAAATTAATTTACAAAAATAAAAAATATGTATTTAGAGACATACTGTTATAACTTGAAGGAAATAATGAAGATTAAAAACCAATTACAAAAAAATAATTTTACAAAAAGCAGTCTTTTTCTCACAATGTGTCGTCTTTTCCTCACAATGTGAAGTGAAGTGAATTATATTTATATAGCGCTTTTCTCTAGTGACTCAAAGTGCTTTACATAGTGAAAGACAATATCTAAGTTACATTTAAACCAGTGTGAATGGCGGAAGCGGGGATCAAACCTGGAACCCTCAAGTTGCTGGCACGGCCACTCTACCAACCGAGCTATACCGCCCCAATGTGTCGACTTTTTTCTTATAAAATTGGGAAGTATTTGTCATATTCTTTCCGTTTCTGTAATATTGCAATATTTTCTTGTAAAATTATTACTTTTTTATGTACAAATATACATTTTTAATGCAAAACGGCAACTTTTTTCATATAAAATTCTGACTTATCACAATATTGCCAATTTTGTTGTTGTTCTTGTAAAATAGTGACATTTTTTCAGTAAAATTATGACTTTTGTCAATTTTGCCAAGTAAAATTCCGATTATTATAATATTGCCAAAATTGTAAAGTTTGTCGAGTAAAATTATGACTCTTTTCATAAAATTGCCAAAAATGTAAGCTTTTTCTTGTAAAATTGCGACTGGTATTGAGTAAAATTCCAACGTTTATCATAATATTGCACAAATGTCAGTTTTTCTTGTAAAATGTTGACTTGCGTTGAGTAAAATGACGACTTTTATTATAATACTGCCAAGTTTTTTCTTGTGAAATTGTGACCTTTTTCCTGTGAAATTCCAACTAATTTTTCACAACAAGCGTTTTTATATTTACATAGTACGTATATATTATTAATGTTGTAAATACACATCTTTATATATCTAGAAAGGCTGGTCCTAAAGAGGGAGGCATTATTCTCAGGTCTCAAGAAGGTAACAAACACAAGAATCTGTGTGTGTGTGTGTGTGTGTGTGTGTGTGTTGTACTTCTACCCTTCTTGAGACATGAAGAAGGAAAAGTATCTTCCAAATGAGGAGGTGTGAACAAGTGATGACATAAATCATGGTCCCAATAACATTGCATCTAATAGAGAATGTCTCATTTGCACCCCTGCTGGTGACATCTATCAAAATGAGGGTGGTCCCAAAAAGGAGGGAGTTTTCAAATTGACTGTGTGTCGCTTTTAAAAGTGCTCCCCCTCTGGCCAACGTATGAAATAACAAGTGTGTGTAAAAATTTGAAGTGCTCCCCCTCTGGCCAATATATGTAATAACAAGTGTGTAAGAAATTGAAATGCGCCCCCTTTGGACAAAATGAATTAAAAATAATAAAAACAAATGTGTATATAGAGACATACTGTAATAACTTGAAGGAAATAATGAAGATTAAAAACCAATTACAAAAAAATAATAATAATTTTACAAAAAGCAGTTTTTTCCTCACAATGTGTCGACTTTTTTCTTTCAAAATTGGGAACAATTTCTCATATTCTTTCTGTTTCTGTAATATTGCAATATATTCTTGTAAAATGATTACTTTTTTATGTACAAATATAAATTTTTAATGCGAAACGGCAACTTTTTTCATATAAAATTCTGACTTAAAACAATATTGCCAATTTTGTTGTTCTTGTAAAATAGTGATATTTTTTGAGTACAATTATGACTTTTGTCATAATTTTGCCAAGTACAATTCAGATTATTATAATATAGCCAACATTTTTTAGTTTTCCTATAAATTTGTGACTTTTGTCGAGTAAAATTACGACTCTTTTTATAAAATTGCCAAAAATGTAAGCTTTTTCTTGTAAAATTGCGACCGGATCAAGTAAAATTCCAACTTTTATCATAATATTGCACAAATGTTCAGTTTTTCTTGTAAAATTGACTTGCGTTGAGTAAAATTGCAACTTTTATTATTATACTGCCAAAAATCTAAGTTTTTTCTTGTGAAATTGTGACCTTTTTCCTGTGAAATTCCAACTCATTTTTCACAACAAGCGTTTTTATATTTGCATAGTATGTATATATTATTAATGTTGTAAATACACATCTTTATATATCTAGAAAGGCTGGTCCTAAAGAGGTAGGCATTATTCTCAGGTCTCAAGAAGGTAACAAACACAAGAATGTGTGTGTGTGTGTGTGTGTTGTACTTCTGCCCTTCTTGAGACATGAAGAAGGAAAAGTATCTTCCATATGAGGAGGTGTGAACAAGTGATGACATAAATCATGGTCCCAATAACATTGCATCTAATAGAGAATATCTCATTTGCACCCCTGCTGGTGACATCTATCAAAATGAGGGTGGTCCCAAAAAGGAGGGATTTTTCAAATTGACTGTGTGTCGCTTTTAAAAGTGCTCCCCCTCTGGCCAACGTATGAAATAACAAGTGTGTGTAAAAATTTGAAGTGCTTCCCCTCTGGCCAACATATGTAATAACAAGTGTGTGTAAGAAATTGAAATGCGCCCTCTTTGGCCAAAATGAATTTAAAAAAAATAAAAACAAATATGTATATAGAGACATACTGTAATAACTTGAAGGAAATAATGAAGATTAAAAACCAATTACAAAAAAATAATAATAATTTTACAAAAAGCAGTCTTTTCCTCACAATGTGTCGACTTTTTTCTTTCAAAATTGGGAACAATTTGTCATATTCTTTCCGTTTCTGTAATATTGCAATATTTTCTTGTAAAATAATTACTTTTTTATGTACAAATATACATTTTTAATGCAAAACGGCAACTTTTTTCATATAAAATTCTGACTTATCACAATATTGCCAATTTTGTTGTTGTTGTTCTTGTAAAATAGTGATTTTTTTTAGTACAATTATGACTTTTGTCATAATTTTGCCAAGTACAATTCAGATTATTATAATATAGCCAACATTTTTTAGTTTTCCTATAAATTTGTGACTTTTGTCGAGTAAAATTATGACTCTTTTCATAAAATTGCCAAAAATGTAAGCTTTTTCTTGTAAAATTGCGACCGGTATTAAGTAAAATTACAACTTTTATCATAATACTGCACGAATGTTCAGTTTTTCTTGTAAAATTTTGACTTGCGTTGAGTAAAATTGCGACTTTTATTATACTTCCAAAAATCTAAGTTTTTTCTTGTGAAATTGTGACCTTTTTCTTGTGAAATTCCAACTCATTTTTTCACAACAAGAGTTTTTATATTTACATAGTATGTATATATTATTAATGTTGTAAATACACTTCTTTATATATCTAGAAAGGCTGGTCCTAAAGAGGTAGGCATTATTCTCAGGTCTCAAGAAGGTAACAAACACAATAATGTGTGTGTGCGTGTGCGTGTGCGTGTGCGTGTGTGTGTGTGTAGCCTCTGAGTGTAGGACAGCAGTGAGCGCAGGCCTGTGGCAGAGCGGTTACTTTGCTCGCTGGATGTTCGGGGAGGAGGAGGAAGGAGTTTCCGCCAGGGAACTTCTTCTGGCTCTTGGCTGGCAGTTGGCCTCTGGAACCCTGGAGAAACTGTTGACTCAGCGAGTACAACAACTGGACAAAACCCTAATCACACCCACTGTTGTAAGTCAGACCAGTGCTTTGCTTTTAAGGCTCACTCCACACCTCATTTACAGTGAGGATCCATACATGCATCCGTCTTTGTAGGTAAGCCTAGACTTTCCGATCTCCTGGCACCTCTTCCAGTTCAATCTGATACTGATACTACCCTTGGTATTAATACTATGGATACACCCCTGCTACAAACTGTAAACAAAAGTGGAAACAATTATTTATATACAGATATAAAAGAAATATCCTAGATGGTTTTGGAATAAATCAATTTTCATATAACTCAGGTGCAGTGTTTTTGAGGCAGGGTCTAGATCAGACCTGGGCAAAATGCAGCCTGTTACGATTTGCAATCCGGCCCACCGGACGTTCTACATCAGGGGTGCTCATTACGTCGATCGGGAGCAACCGGTCGATCTCGGAGGGTGTGTCAGTCGATCACCAGCCAGGCATTAAAAAAATAGTCCTAAAAATGAGCGATCATAAATCTTCACTATGACGTCACTTTCGTCACTTGATTGACATTCACGGCACCCGAGAAAGCCAATATCTAAGTTACATTTAAACCAGCGTGGGTGGCACTGGGAGCAGGTGGGTAGAGTGTCTTGCCCAAGGACAAGGCGGAAGCGGGGATCGAACCTGGAACCCTCAAGTTGCTGGCACGGCCACTCTACCGACCGAGCTATACCGCCCCACAGTACTTCGTCTTGTCCACGAGTGAGGGAAGAGTGGATGGTGAGATGGACGGTGTGGCGTCTTCAGTAATGCGGACGCTGTATCGATCCGTTGTGGTGAAGAAGGAGCTGAGCCGGAAGGCAAAGCTCTCAATTTACCGGTCGATCTACGTTCCCATCCTGAGCTTTGGGTCGTGACCGAAAGGACAAGATCGCGGGTACAAAATGAGTTTCCTCCGTCTGGTGAAGAATATCTCCCGAAGCTCTGTCGTACGAGAGATGAGTTGGTGAGCCCCGGATGCCTCCCCGGGAAGGTGTTTAGGACACGTCTGTCCGGTGGGAGGCCACAGGGAAGACCCAGGACACATTTGGGAGACTCTGTCTTCCAGGAGGAGCTAGGGCAGGGGTCGGCAACCTTTACCAGTCAAAGAGCCATTTTGACCAGTTTCGCAAATTATAGAAAACTTTGGGAGCCGCAAAATTTTTTTGAAATTTTAAATGAAATAACACTGCATACAATGTTTTCTTTTTGCTTTGTACTATGTATAAACCAGGGTTCTCTCTCTCTTACTAATAATGCGCCACATTGTGAACCCACACCAAACAAGAATGACAAACACATTTCGGGGGAACATCTGCACAGTAACACAACATAAACACAACAGGACAAATACCCAGAATCCCATGCAGCCCTAACTCTTCCGGGTTACATTATACACTCCCGCTACCAAACCCCGCCCACCTCAACCGACGCACAGAGGGGGAGGGGGGGGGGGGTTGATGTGTGAGGGAGCAGGGTTGGGGTGGGGGCGGGGTTTGGTGGTAGCAGGGGTGTATAATGTAGCCCGGAAGAGTCAGGGCTGCATGGGATTCTGGGTGTTTGTTCTGTTGTGTTTATGTTGTGTTAAGGTGCAGATGTTCTCCCGAAATGTGTTTGTCATTCTTGTTTGGTTTTGGTTCAAAGTGTGGCGCATTATTAGTAAGAGTGTTAAAGTTGTTTTATAAGGTCACCGTCAGTGTAACCTGTGTGGCTGTTGACCAAGTATGCCTTGCGGTCACGTACGTGTGCAAGCAGAAAATGCATAATGTATAACAAGTGTTGGGCTGGCACTGTTAATACAGATTGTGGAGAGCGCCAAATGTTGTACCATCATGGCACACCCTTATTATAGCTGTAAGGGTGAAAATCGGTGAATATTAAACACGGGAGTTTTCTGCGAGAGGCACTGAAATCTGTAAGTCTCACGGGAATATTGGGGGGGTTCAGCAAGTAAGCTGCTGACCCGCATCAGAGTGATCAAAGAGCTGCATGCGGCTCCGGAGCCGCGGGTTGCCGACCCCTGAGCTAGGTGAAGTGGCTGGGGAGAGGGAAGTCTGGGCTTCTCTGCTTAGGCTGCTGCCCCCCGTGACCCGATCTCGGATAAGCGGAAGAAGATGGGTGGATGTAACCAATAATTTGGCCAGAGTTTATTTAAGATGTCCATGTCTCTGTTCTTTATAGATGGAACTTGAGCTTTCTCCGCAGCCTGAAGTGCAGAGTACTGACCTGAGGAGGCTCCATTGGCTGCTTGGCTCCCTGAGACATCAGGGCCAGATGCTGCTGTCCATGCGGGAAGAGCAGGCCGTGTTGCTCCATGCTGTGAGTACAAGTTCCCCCTCCTCTGTCCAGCATGGGGTGGTAGATACTTTCATGAAATCTCAAGCACTATCTCAGTCAGTAATTGAAGGACCGCTAAGGGTCCGACTCTCTTTGTCGCCAAGTCCAGCTTCTCCGAGCAAACGATGTGTGTCTGTAGAGAAATATTACCCAAAGTATATTTTCAGTTTCAAATTCAAGCAAGTTGATGTTTTATTTATTTTTAATCTGACAGAGATCTTGTTGACATTATAACATCCAATTATGCTCGAGGCTGCTACAATAAAAATATCCTTCAAGCCAACATAATATTATAGCCTTAGATGGAAATAGTGGTGCAAAGAGAGGATTTGGACTCATTCTCTGTTATATTTATCATTTCTACACGCTTTTTGTTGTCATTTTATGTCGTTACTAGGGTTGTACGGTATACCGGTACTAGTATAGTATCGTGGCACTAATGACTCAAAAACTATACTGTACTCTGTTTGAAAAGTACCGCTTCCCCATATTTTTTTTTTTCTTTAACGGACATGACGGCGCATCGTCATGTCATTAACTAGTTAATGTTTGCAATTAACATACCTGCCAACTACTCCGGTTTTCCCGTAATTAGTACGGTTTTCATCAACCTATTCCGGGTTACGGTTGCAGTGATAAAAAATAAGTTTTTTCATTAATTAAATTTTTTTTTTTTTTTTAAGTTTTATTCACGAAATCGCGTAACAACAATGACAATCGACACTGCTTCCCGTAACTTCCTATCGAGCCATTCCGAATGCCATGCGCGAGGCTATTTATAGCACCGCTGCCAAGCACGAGGCACCAGTTGCCATTGTTTCCAAACGAGCGAACGATCATGGAATCAGCCGGAGAAAAATCGCAAACGAGTCTTAAACCGAAAAGAAAACTGCAGTCATTCCGTGAAGAATATTCAAAAGCCTATCCGGGAATAATTATCCGTTCCAAAAAGGGTGAAAACTACGCGAATTGCACCTTGTGCAGACAAGATTTTTCGAATGGACACGGAGGAATTAGCGATGTAAAAGACCACGTTGGGACAAAAGAACACAAGTCTAATGCCGTTGCTAGCGATACAAGTGGAAAACTTTCAACGTTTTTCGTCGCCCAAACAGATTCTTTGGATGTGATAAATGCCGAAGTTTTATTTACGGAGGCAATAATTGAGCAAACAAAAAGGTAATGACACCAATGTTATCTATTGGAATTGTTTAGTACTGTTATACTGTTAAAAGTGTTTATACTATTTATGCTTTCAAGTCCAAGTTGAAGAAATCTTGTTAAATGTTGACAGCATAACTACCAAAATACAGAAGTATGTCCTTAATATTTTTGCAGTGCTATTTCTGTTGAAAAGTTCAAATGATTACATTAGAGATGTGATGTGCCACTTTTCAAGTGTCCGATGGCTTCAATTAATTTTCATTAATTTTTCATATTTTGAATTCTTTTGAAAGGCTTACAAAAAAACTACATTTGAATTGTAATTCCATGCTATTGACAGGACTATTAATTTTAATGAAGTTAGCTTACCATGTTTACAGTATGATAATTGTGATAGAAATGTGAATTTTAGGCACAGAATATTTTTTACAATTGAACAAGGCAGTAGATTATACAAGCTTGGACAGAAAGTTAATAATGACACCAATTTTTTTTTTAAATCGAATTGTTTAGTACTGTTTTACCATTTGTTTACTGTAAAAAGTGTTTATACTTTCAATTAACAAATTGAAGTCTTGTGAAAGGTTGACAGGATAACTGGCATCAACTGTCAAAATAATTTCAAACTATTGAAGTTAGCTTACAGAATAAACATGTCAATCAACCCATATGATTTTTGCTGTAATATTTTTGTTTTGAAAAGTCACTGTGACTGATAGAAAAGTGATGCTTTTAGCAACATTTTAACCTGTCTGAATGCTAATAATCATTTCGCGTCGTGTCCGTGTGTGGAAAATTGTCATGCGCTTATTTTTTTATTTGATTTTGTGCGTGGCATATAATTGCTATGCGCGAAGGACGTTTAAACAGTGCGCAATTGCACAGGCGAGCACCTTAGAGAGAACGTTGGTCACACGGCTGCGCTAGCATCACAGCTAACGTTAGCCATGCTGCTACCTCCCTGCTCGGGGAGGACGTATACGTATGTGACGTATGACGTGACAGTATGTGACGTATGACGTGACAGTATATGACGTGTGTAAGAAGGTGCGCTTGCTGTCTGTGAGAGGGAGACACAGAAAAGAGTGAGAAGAGCCTGTCATGTAATGCCAGCAGCTAAAACCAACTGCGTGAGAATCCACAGACTTTTAGATGTGTTGAAGGTGTGCTGGAAAATGCGGAACGGAAATTAGGGAGCAGCAGAAAAGTGGAATGTATTATTTAAATAGGTGCGTTGGAAAACACGGAGCAGAGTTTTTTTTTTTAACTGGATCTGGATCGGCATTTTCCCATGCCTTGCCGATACGCATTTTATTGCAAATATCGGCGGCCGATCCGATCCAAATATCTGATCGGGACATCCCTAGTCATGTTAGAACGTGGGCCTACTTCAAATCCAAAACGGAAAATTAGAGGATTTCAGGAATTGTTTGTATCAGGGGATGTTGTTCTTAGTTTGTGAAGCCCTTTGAGACACTTTTAAATAAGGGCGATACGAACAAACTTTGGTTGATTGAATTGATTTCTGATGCATTGTTTTTGTTTGGGATTTCTCAGGTGTTTTCCGGCAGTCCACTTCCTGCGTTTTCTTCTTCCTCGGGTGAACGCTGCACGGTGCTGAGTGAGGTGTGTGCATACATTTCTATTTCTGACACTTATCAGAGGGAATAGTTAGTAACTGCAGCACTGACTGAATGATTTATTTTCTTCATTGGACTTTTCCAGCACTTTTTCAGTGGTGCAAATGTTAAAATCTGCAAAGTATGTGAAAATACCTTTTAAACATCACAAATTCAGTCGGCATATCTTCGGCATTTTCCGTAAATTCTACGTCAGTGTAGTAACGCTTTTACACTACCATATTATCAGGTCAGTCGTACTGGAAATACACAAACATGTGAAAGAGATGTGCTGTTTCTCATTCACAATCCTTAAATAAGACAAGAACACATACAGTATGCTTGGCTTTTCTATGCAGTCGTAATCGCAAATAAATAGCTAACAGTGGAGTCAACAGATTGTGAGTCCTTTATTGTGCCCAGTAAACCCAACACTCCATTTACATGTCATGTGATCTGAAAATGAACCAAACATGAGTGATATTGTTATTACAAACCCTAACGCAGATGGATTATTTTAGCAGCTCACTGATTCTTCATCTAAACGGAATCATGCGGTCGGCATCCCAGGGAGAGTGGAAATATTAGTGTTTGTTTTATTATGGTTAGCTTGTACAAACCCTGTTTCCATATGAGTTGGGAAATCTTGTTAGATGTAAATATAAACGGAATGCAATGATTTGCAAATCCTTTTCAACCCATATTCAATTGAATGCACTACAAAGACAAGATATTTGATGTTCAAACTCATAAACTTTATTTTTTTTTTGCAAATAATAATTAACTTAGAATTTCATGGATGCAACACGTGCCAAAGTAGTTGGGAAAGGGCATGTTCACCACTGTGTTACATGGCCTTTCCTTTTAACAACACTCAGTAAAGGTTTGGGAACTGAGGAGACACATTTTTGAAGCTTCTCAGGTGGAATTCTTTCCCATTCTTGCTTGATGTACAGCTTAAGTTGTTCAACAGTCCGGGGGTCTCCGTTGTGCTATTTTAGGCTTCATAATGCGCCACACATTTTCAATGGGAGACAGGTCTGGACTACAGGCAGGCCAGTCTAGTACCCGCACTCTTTTACTATGAAGCCACGTTGATGTAACACGTGGCTTGGCATTGTCTTGCTGAAATAAGCAGGGGCGTCCATGGTAACGTTGCTTGGATGGCAACATATGTTGCTCCAAAACCTGTATGTACCTTTCAGCATTAATGGTGCCTTCACAGATGTGTAAGTTACCCATGTCTTGGGCACTAAAACACCCCCATACCATCACACATGCTGCCTTTTCAACTTTGCGCCTATAACAATCCGGATGGTTCTTTTCCTCTTTGGTCCGGAGGACATGACGTCCACAGTTTCCAAAAACAATTTGAAATGTGGACTCGTCAGACCACAGAACACTTTTCCACTTTGGATCAGTCCATCTGAGATGAGCTCAGGCCCAGCGAAGCCGACGGCGTTTCTGGGTGTTGTTGATGAACGGATTTCGCCTTGCATAGGAGAGTTTTAACTTGCACTTACAGATGTAGCGACCAACTGTAGTTACTGACAGTGGGTTTCCGAAGTGTTCCTGAGCCCATGTGGTGATATCCTTTACACACTGATGTCGCTTGTTGATGCAGTACAGCCTGAGAGATGGAAGGTCACGGGCTTAGCTGCTTACGTGCAGTGATTTCTCCAGATTCTCTGAACCCTTTGATGATATTACGGAGCGTAGATGGTGAAATCCCTAAATTCCTTGCAATAGCTGGTTGCGAAAGGTTTTTCTTAAACTGTTCAACAATTTGCTCACGCATTTGTTGACAAAGTGGTGACCCTCGCCCCATCCTTGTTTGTGAATGACTGAGCATTTCATGGAATCTACTTTTATACCCAATCATGGCACCCACCTGTTCCCAATTTGCCTGTTCACCTGTGGGATGTTCCAAATAAGTGTTTGATGAGCATTCCTCAACTTTATCAGTATTTATTGCCACCTTTCCCAACTTCTTTGTCACGTGTTGCTGGCATCAAATTCTAAAGTTAATGATTATTTGCAAAAAAAAAAAAAGTTTATGAGTTTGAACATCAAATATGTTGTCTTTGTAGCATATTCAACTGAATATGGGTTGAAAATGATTTGCAAATCATTGTCTTCCATTTATATTTACATCTAACACAATTTGCCAACTCATATGGAAACGGGGTTTGTATGATTAGCACTTAGCAACGCTACTGATGCTATAGTGTCACAATAAAGCTGCATCCGTTTCGCACTCGGCTTATAAAACTTATTGCTCTTCCTCCTTGTGTTCGGGCTCAAAAATATAAGGTATAAAGTAATTGTTGTAATTCATTTATAGATGATAATATCCTCAATATAGAGGCAACTTGTTTTTCCACTCTGCTGCTACTTTAAGGTATAGGCCAGTAGGAATGAACAAGCATTAGGGTTGCAAAGGGGTAGAAAGTTTCCGGTAAATTTACCACGGGAAGTTAAGCTCGGGAAGTTTGGAAATATTGACCATTTTTTGGTTATTCAAAGTTGGACACCGTCCATGGGAGCTAATTGGAATGAATGAGGAATTACAATAATGATATATTATTGGGCACTTGTCTCTATGCTGCTGCATATTTGGGGCATTTTTGACCTAGCTCTTTGCACTGTATTTGCAAATGTACACCACCTTTCTGCCTACATTCGTTGGGGGAAATGTCTCCACACATCATATGTAGCATTATTCTCTTTGTATTTATCTATTCTTGTAAAACACTAATGCAATTCCACACACAGATATAAATAGTCAGCTAAACAATTGGAGTAGCCTTTAAAAATATTTGACTGATGGACAAATGAATAGAAATAGGCGAGATCAGGGGTGCTCACACTTTTTCTGCAGGCGAGCTACTTTTCAAATGATCAAGTCGTGGGGATCTACCTCATTCATATATATCATTTATATTTACTTATTTATGAAATATATGTTTTTGTTAACAAGTTAAAGGTGTTTAAAGATAATACAAGCATGTTTAACACATATAGTTAATATTGTTAACAAGTTGAAGGTGTTTAAAGATAATACAAGCATGTTTAACACATAGTTAATATTGTTAACAAGTTAAAGGTGTTTAAAGATAATACAAGCATGTTTAACACATATAGTTAATATTGTTAACAAGTTAAAGGTGTTTAAAGATAATACAAGCATGTTTAACACATATAGTTAATATTGTTAACAAGTTAAAGGTGTTTAAAGATAATACAAGCATGTTTAACACATATAGTTAATATTGTTAACAACTTAAAGGTGTAAAGATAATACAAGCATGTTTAACACATATAGTTAATATTGTTAACAAGTTAAAGGTGTTTAAAGATAATACAAGCATGTTTAACACATATAGTTAATATTGTTAACAAGTTAAAGGTGTTTAAAGATAATACAAGCATGTTTAACACATATAGTTAATATTAACAAGTTAAAGGTGTTTAAAGATAATACAAGCATGTTTAACACATATAGTTAATATTGTTAACAAGTTAAAGGTGTTTAAAGATAATACAAGCATGTTTAACACATAGTTAATATTGTTAACAACTTAAAGGTGTTTAAAGATAATGCAAGCATGTTTAACATATAGTTAATATTGTTAACAAGTTAAAGGTGTTTAAAGACAATACAAGCATGTTTAACACATATAGTTAATATTGTTAACAAGTTAAAGGTGTTTAAAGATAATACAAGCATGTTTAACACATATAGTTAATATTGTTAACAAGTTAAGGTGTTTAAAGATAATACAAGCATGTTTAACACATATAGTTAATATTGTTAACAAGTTAAGGTGTTTAAAGATAATACAAGCATGTTTAACACATATAGATTCCTTTCTTTCATGAAGAGAAGAATATAAGTTGGTGTATTACCTGATTGGGATGACTTGCATTGATTGGAATCAGACAGTGGTGATGATAACGTCCGCATTTTCGAATGGAGGAGAAAAAAAAGTCCTCCTTTCTGTCCAATACCACATGAAAGTGGTTGGGCGTTTCTTCCCAATTGAATGCTATCACCTGCAGACCGGAAGTGTCTTGTCATTCTGATGAGAGCGACCAGTCTGTGAACAATTGAAACGTCCTGTGTGCTTTTTTCCTCCTGTATAACAGGTTAGTTTTGGT